>NC_045800.1:21685275-21994204 GCF_009873245.2 Balaenoptera musculus
AACGTTTAACAAGGAACTAGCAGAACTAAAGGGCAAACAAACAATGGTGAACAACAAAATAAATGAAATTAAAAATTCTCTAGAAGGAATCAATAGCAGAATAACTGAGGCAGAAGAACGGATAAGTGACCTGGAAGATAAAATAGTGGAAATAACCACTGAAGAATAGAAGAAAGAAAAAAGAATGAAAAAACTTGAGGACACTCTGAGAGACCTCTGGGACGACATTAAATGCACTAACTTTCGAATTATAGGGGTCCCAGAAGAAGAAGAGAAAAAGAAAGGGACTGAGAAAATATTTGAAGAGATAATAGTTGAAAACTTCCCTAATATGGAAGAGGAAATAGTCAATCAAGTCCAGGAAGCACAGAGAGCCCTATACATGATAAGTACAAGGAGAAACACAACAAGACACATATTGATCAAACTATCAAAAATTAAATATAAAGAAAAAATATTAAAAGCAGCAAGGGAAAAGCAACAAAAAACATACAAGGGAAACCCCATAAGGTTAACAGCTGATCTTTCAGCAGAAACTCTGAAAGCCAGAAGGGAGTGGCAGGACATACTTAAAGTGATGAAAGGGAAAAACTTACAACCAGGATTACTCTACCCAGCAAGGATCTCATTCAGATTCAAGGGAGAAAGCAAAACATTTAAAGACAAGCTAAAGCTAAGAGAATTCAGCACCACCAAACCAGCTTTACAACAAATGATAAAGGAACTTCTCTAGGCAACAAACACAAGAGAAGGAAAAGGCCTACAATACAAACCCAAAACAATTAAGAAAATGGGAATAGGAACATACATATCGATAATTACCTTAAATGAAAATGGTTTAAACGCTCCAACCAAAAGGCATAGACTGGCTGAATAGATACAAAAACAAGACCCATATATCTGCTGTCTACAACAGACCCACTTCAGACCTAGGGAAACATACAGACTGCAAGCGAGGGGATGGAAAAATACATTCCATGCAAATGGAAATCAAAAGAAAACTGGAGTAGCAACTGTCATATCAGACAAAATAGACTTTAAAATAAAGAGTACTACAGGAGACAAAGAAGGACACTATATAATGATAAAGAGGTCAATCCAAGAAGAAGATATAACAATTGTAAATATTTATGCACCCAACATAGGAGCACCTCAATACATAAGGAAAATGCTAACAGCCATAAATGGGGAAATCGACAGTAATATAATCATAGTAGGGGATATTAAAACCCCACTTTCACCAGTGGACAGATCAACCAAAAGGAAAATACATAAGGAAACACAAGCTTTAAATGACACATTAAACAAGATGGACTTAATTGATATTCATAGGACATTCCATCCAAAAACAACAGAATACACTTTCTTCTCAAGTGTTCATGAAAAATTCTCCATGATAGATCATATCTTGGGTCACAAATCAAGCCTCGGTAAATTTAAGAAAATTGATATTGTACCAAGTATCTTTTCCGACCACAATGCTATGAGACCAGTTAACAATTACAGCAAAAAACCTGTAAAAAATACAAACACATGGAGGCTAAACAATATGCTACTAAATAACCAAGAGATCACTGAAGAAATCAGAAACGAAATCAGAAAATACCTAGAAACAAATGACAATGAAAACACGACGACCGAAAACCTATGGGATGCAGCAAAAGCAGTTCTAACAGGGAAGTTTATAGCAATACAAGCCTACCTCAAGAAACAAGAAACACCTCAAATAAACAACCTAACCTTACATCTAAAGCAGTTAGAGAAAGACGAACAAAAAACCCCCAAAGTCACCAGAAAGAAAGAAATCATAAAGATCAGATCAGAAATAAATGAAAAAGAAGTGAAGGAAACAAAGGTCATCAAAACTAAAAGCTGGTTCTTTGAGAAGATAAACTAAATTGATAAACCATTAGCTAGACTCTTCAAGAAAAAAAGGGAGAAGACTCAAATCAATAGAATTAGAAATGAAAAAGGAGAAGTAACAACTGACATTGCAGAAATACAAACGATCATGAGAGATTACTACAAGCAACTATATGCCAATAAAGTGGACAACCTGGAAGAAATGGACAAATTCATAGAAAAGCACAACCTTCCGAGACTGAACCAGGAGAAATAGAAAATATAAACAGACCAATCACAAGCACTGAAATTGGAACTGTGATTAAAAATCTTCCAACAAACAAAGGCCAAGGCCAGAATGTTTCAGAAGCGAATTCTATCAAACATTTAGAGAAGAGCTAACAGCTATCCTTCTCAAACTCTTCCAAAATATAGCAGAGAGAGGAACACTCCCAAACTCATTCTACGAGGTCACCATCACCCTGATACCAAAACGAGAGAAAGATGTCCCCAAAAAAGAAAACTACAAGTCAATACCACTGATGAACATAGATGCAAAAAATCCTCAAGAAAATACTAGCAAAAAGAATCCAACAGCACATTAAATGGATCATACACCATGATCAAATGGGGTTTATACCAGAAATCCAAGGAATCTTCAATATATGCAAATGAATCAATGTGATGGACCATATTAACAAATTGAAGGAGAAAAAGCATATGATAATCTCAATAGATGCTGAAAAAGCATTCAAAAAAATTCAACACCCATTTATGATAACAAACCCTCCAGAAAGTAGGCATAGAGGGAACTTACCTCAACATAATAAAGACCATACATGACAAACCCACCGCCAACATTGTTCTCAGTGCTGAAACCTGAAACCATTTCTACTAAGATCAGGAACATGACAAGGTTGCCCACTCTTACCACTATTATTCAACATAGTTTTGGAAGTTTTAGCCACAGCAGTCAGAGAACAAAAAGAAATAAAAGGAATCCAAATTGGAAACGAAGAAGTAAAGCTGTCAATGTTTGCAGATGACATGATATTATACATAGAGAATCCTAATGATGCTACAAGAAAACTACTAGAGCTAATCAATGAATATGGTAAAGTAGCAGGATACAAAATGAATGCACAGAAATCTCTTGTACTCCTATACACTAATGATGAAAAATCTGAAAGGGAAATTAAGAAAACACTCCCATTTACCATTGCAACACGAAGAATAAAATACCTAGGAATAAATCTACCTAAGGAGACAAAAGACCTTTAAGCAGAAAACTATAAGACACTGATGAAATAAATTAAAGATGATACAAATAGATGGAGAGATATACCATGTCCTTGGATTGGAAGAATCAACATTGTGAAAATGACTGTACTACCCAAAGCAATCTACAGATTCAATGCAATCTCTATCAAACTACCAATGACATTCTTCACAGAACTAGAACAAAAAATTTCACAATTTGTATGGATATACAAAAGACCCCGAATAGCCAAAGCAATATTGAGAAAGAAAAACGGAGCTGGAGGAATCAGGCTCCTGGACTTCAGACTATATCACAAAGCTACAGTAATCAAAACAGTATGGTACTTGCACTAAAACAGAAATATAGATCAATGGAATAGGATAGAAAGCCCAGAGGTAAACCCACGCAGATATGGTCACGTTATCTTTGATAAAGGAGGCAAGAATATACAATGGAGAAAAGACTGCCTCTTCAGTAAGCGGTGCTTGGAAAACAGGACAGCTACATGTAAAAGAATGAAATTAGAACACTCCCAAACGCCATAAAGAAAAATAAACTCCAAATGGGTTAAAGACCTAAATGTAAGGCCAGAAAGTATAACACTCTTAGAGGAAAACATAGGCAGAACACTCTATGACATAAATCACAGCAAAATCCTTTTTGACCCACCTCCAAGAGAAATGGAAATAAAAACAGAAATTAAAAAATGGGACCTAATTAAACTTAAAAGCTTTGGCACAGCAAAGGAAACCATAAACAAGACGAAAAGACAACTCTCAGAATGGGAGAAAATACTTGCAAATGAAGCAACTGACAAAAGATTAATCTCCAAAATATACAAGCAGCTCAATATGAAAAAAACAAACAATCCAATCCATAAATGGGCAGAAGACCTAAATAGACATTTCTTCAAAGATGTACAGATTGCTAACAAACACGTGAAAGGATGCTCAACATCACTATCTTAAGAGAAATGCAAATCTAAACTACAGTGAGGTATCACCTCACACCAGTCAGAATGGCCATCATCAAAAAATCTACAAACAATAAATGCTGGAGAGTGTATGGAGAAAGGGAACCTTCTTGCAGTGTTGGTGGGAATGTAAATTGATACAGCCACTATGGAGAACAGTACGGAAGTTCCTTAAAATCTAAAAATAGAACTACCATATGACTCAGCAATCCCACTACTGGGCATATACCCTGAGAAAACCATAATTCAAAAAGAGTCATGCACCACAATGTTCATTGCAGCACTATTTACAATAGCCAGGACATGGAAGCAACCTAAATGTCCATCGACAGATGAATGGATAAAGAAGATGTAGCACATATATACAATGGAATATTACTCAGCCATAAAGGGAAATGAAATTGAGTTATTTGTAGTGAGGTGGATGGACCTAGAGTCTGTCATACAGAGTGAACTAAGTGAGAAAGAGAAAAAGAAATATAGTATGCTAACACATATATATGGAATCTAAAAAAAAAAAAAAAAGGTTCTGAAGAACCTAAGGGCAGGACAGGAATAAAGATGCAGACATAGAGAACAGACTTGAGGATACGGGGTTGTGGGGGGAAGGGTAAGCTAGGACGAAGTGAGAGAGTGGCATTGACATATATACACTATCAAGTGTAAAATAGGTAGCTAGTGGGAAATAGCCGCATAGCACAGGGAGATCAGCTTGGTGCTTTGTGACCACCTAGAGGGGTGGGATAGGGAGGGTGGGAGGGAGACGAAAGAGGGAGGGGATATGGTGATATATGTATACGTATAGCTGATTCACTTTTTTATATAGCAGAAACTAACACAACATTGTAAATCAATTTTACTTCAATTAAGATGTTAAAAAAAATAATGCACAGAAATGTCTTTCATTCCTATACACTAACAATGACAGATTGGAAAGAGAAATTTAGGAAACGATTCCATTCACCATTGCAACAAAAAGAATAAAATACCTAGGAATAAACCTACCTAAGGAGGTAAAAGACCTGTATTCTGAAAACTATAAGACACTGATGAAAAATTCAAAGATGACACAAACAGGTGGAGAGATATACCATGTTCGTGGATTGGAAGAATCAATATTGTGAAAATTTCTACACTACCCAAAGCAATCTACAGATTCAATGCAATCCCTATCAAATTACCCATGGCATGTTTTACAGAAATAGAACAAAAAATATTAAAATCTGTTTGGAGACCCAAAAGACCCCAAATATCCAAAGCAATCTTGAGGGAAAAAACAGAGCTGGAGGAATCAGACTCCCTGACTTCAGACTATACTACAAAGCTACAGTAATCAAGACAATATGGTACTGGCACAAAAACAGAAATATAGATAAATGGAACAGGATAGAAAGCCCAGAGATAAACCCACGCTCCTATGGTCAACTAATCTGTGACAAAGGAGGCAAGGATATATAACAGAGAAAAGACAGTCTCTTTAATAAGTGGTGCTGGGAATACTGGGCAGCTCCATGTAAAAGAATGAAATTAGAACACTCCCTAACATCATACACAAAAATAAATTCAAAATGGATTAAATACCTAAATTTAAGAGCGGAAGTTATAAAACTCTTAGAGGAAAACAGAGGAAGAACACTCTGACATAAATCACAGCAAGATCTTTTTGACCCACCTCCTACAGTAATGGAAATAAAAACAAAAATAAACAAATGAGACCTAAGGAAACTTAAAAGCTTTTGTACAGCAAAGGAAACTATAAGCAAGACGAAAAGAGAATCTTCAACGTAAGAAAATATTTGCAAATGAATCAACAGACAAAGGATTAGTCTCCAACATATATAAACAGGTCATGCAGCTCAATATTAAAAAAACAAACAACCCAATCATAAAATGGGCAGAAGACCAAAATAGACACTTCTGCAAAGAACACATACAGATGGCCAAGAGGCACATGAAAAACTGCTCAACATCACTAATTATTAGAGAAATGCAAATCAAAACTACAATGAGGTACCACCTCACACTGGTTAGAATGGGCATCATCAGAAAATCTACAAACAACAAATGCTGGAGCGGGTGTGGAGAAAACGGAACCCTCTTGCACTGTTGGTGGGAATGTAAATTGATACAGCCACTATGGAGAACAGTATGGAGGTTCCTTAAAAAACTAAAAATGGAATTACCATATGACCCAGCAATCCCACTACTCAGCTTATACCCAGAGAAAACCATAATTCAGAAAGAGTCAGGTACCACAATATTCATTGCAGGTCTATTTACAATAGCCAGAACATGGAAGCAACCTAAGTGTCCATCGAAAGATGAATGGATAAAGAAGATGTGGTACATATATACAATGGAATAGTACTCAGCCATAAAAAGGAACGAAATTGGGTCATTTGTAGAGATGTGGTTGGACCTAGAGACTGTAATGCAAAGTGAAGTAAGTCAGAAAGAGAAAAACAAATATTGTATATTAACGCATATATGTGGAATCTAGAGAAATGGTACAGATGAACCTGTTTGTAAGGCAAAAATAGAGATACAGATGTAGAGAACAAACGTATGGACACCAAGAAGGGAAAGCGGGGTGGAAGGTGATGGTGGGATGAATTGGGAGCTTGGGATTGACATATATACCCTAATATGTATAAAATAGATAATAAGAACTTGCGGTATAAAAAATAAATTAAATTTTAAAAACCCATCCAATCTGGATTGATATAAAAAAAACTTTCTAGTTATAACAGAAATGAGTCTTGGGGATGTAATGTACAGCATTGTGACTATAGTCAGTAATGCTGTATTGCATATTTGAATGTTGCTAGGAGAATAGACCTTAAAAGTTCTCATCAAAAGATAAAAAAAATTCTGTAACTATGTCTGGTGATAGATGTTAAGTGGACTTATTGTGGTGCTCATTTTGCAATATGTACAAATATTGGATCATTGTATTATACATCTGAAACTAATATAATGTTCTATGTCAACTATACCTCAATTTAAAAAAAATAAAATGTTGTTAAACTCAGTGGAGGAATGACCATGGCACATTGTACAACAGTCTTTCTGTAGTAAAGCACTCAGGTCCTCTTGTCACAAAGGAAACAGAATTAAAATGATGTAGATCCATCTCTAGAAATGCTTCCTAAGAATTCTTTTTTTCCAAAAAAATGCTTACTGACCGCCATTTGTATGTGTTCCACCGTGCTTGCCACTTTTCTTATATTATCTCATGAAAATTTCACAACTGTGATGCAATAACTTTGGGGGACTCAGGTCACTCCCTCCATAAGAGAAATCTTTTTAGACATCACAGTATTTTGGCTTATTTATTGATTTAATTATAGAATCATCTCACCTTTTCTAAGATGCAAAATAAACATAGGATCAGCATAGAATTTTAAAAAGAGACCTAGGTTTAGAGTGGAAGGTTGTGGGAATTGGAAAGGAAAATTTAAGAGGTGGATCTAAAGATGTCAAAGAGAACTGAGAAAACACACTTAAGTGCGTTTCAGGCAGGACAACCTGAATGTTCTCCTTGGGCATTTCTTGGCTGTATCATTCTCTAATGCTACAACATACTTTAAAATGTGTCTGTCTGATGTCAATTTGATGAGAAGTCCATTGTCAAATTATGAAACTTTCTTTTCTAAGAACTTTTCATTTTCATGGATGAAGGCTTAGAAGGCTATTTAACAGTATGTAGATGCATATATCAGAGTAAGAAAAATCACTCAAAATCATATGCATGGCATCCAACTAAGAGGGGGAGTGAATACCAATACTTGAAAAGCGAACAAGAGGAAATTGATCATTGATAGAGAGTTTTTGAATTTAAAGCAAAAAAAGTAAGTTCATAAGTCTAAGGTAGAGGAACCTCAGTTTACAAACAATTCACTTTGTAGAAAACCCAGAAGGGATCATTGACCTCTGGCTGATTATGAACTTGAAGTCCAATCAGCAGAATAAGAAAAAAAATCTAAGATTTTGACATGTTTAGCCTTCTTCAGAGCTATGTGACTCCTCTGTGCCTAGCATGGTGCTAGGCAATTCACATAAAAGTATCATTTAATCCTCACACCAATCTTACGGGATTAATACTGTTATCCTTATTTTGCAGCCAAGTCTGCTGATGCTTGAACTCATGCTCTTAATGCCACACTACAC
This sequence comes from Balaenoptera musculus, assembly GCF_009873245.2. Taxonomy (NCBI): domain Eukaryota; kingdom Metazoa; phylum Chordata; class Mammalia; order Artiodactyla; family Balaenopteridae; genus Balaenoptera; species Balaenoptera musculus. The sequence goes on from NC_045800.1 coordinate 21,693,522, forward strand.
TGTTCACTAGGAATGTTTATCAAGGTTACCATGCCCTGGACATTTCAGATGACCTTGGGAGCAAACTAGATATAACAACCCACATAGGATAATAAATATAAGAAAGGGTTTTGAAACCTGGTCCACATACAAAATAAATTTAGAATTCTTAAGTGAATAAAGTTACTCTTTAAAAAAGTGAATGATTTGTCTAGAGAAGATGGTGTGCAAAAAATACAAGTAGTCATTATGTAGACATTGAGCTGTCAGTGAATTGATATTGTTCTGGGAATCTGGGAAATGGTTGGTGGGACATTGCTGTAGAGAGGTGAATTTTGCCTCAGAACAAAGAAATAATCATTTCAAAACCATACAATATAATGAGTAGCTTTGCAAAAGAGTAAACTCCCCATCATTGGCAATGTTTGAGAAAACTCAAGAAGACACATGTTAAAATTGCCTCAGAAAAAGAACAACGATCAATTTCTCTGTTCATTGATTTATCCACTTCTCACTCAACTCATCAGATCAGGTTTCTATACAATGTTGAACTTCTTTAGCAGTGTACACAGGGTCAGGAAACAATAGTTTGAGGCTGTGTCAATTATCATTGAATTAATTGATCACTATCAGGTTTTTTTTTGTAACTACCTCTATATATTTTTATTTAGCTCATCTTTAAATAAATGTCTCAAATAGAGTAGTTAAAGCAGCGGTGTCCATGAGTGATGCAGCCATGCCTTTCCTCACTGTGTACACCTTAGCACTGTAACAGTGTAGAAGCATATTTTTCACCACCCCTCACTAGCATTTTATTTTTGTGGAATTTTATCGGAAATTTCTGGCATGAAAATTACACAAGTGACCTAATTAATTACAAAATACCAATTTCACCTACTGGAGGCTGAGTACAGAACCAGTTTGCCACAATTTAACACTCTCTACTAGATTCACCTAGCTGCTCTAAAGAAACCTAATACTAACGTGCACAACTGCTTCTGCTCCCCACCACTTCCATTCCCATCTCTCTCCAAGTTAACACCGGTTTCTGAATTCTCAGTCATGATGTACGAGGTCACCAACTATCCAGTTTCAATAACCAGAATTCTAAAACGTGCCCTGAAATTCGTCTTCTCTTTTGCTCCCTCCCCCTCTAACAGTACTAGCAAATCATCATTAAGTTCTATTGACTGTACCACAAAGTATCTCCTGAATTTTGGTGCACCTATTTTGGGCACTGTCACTCTCTAAATCAGGTTCCTGTTCTCTCTTTTACTCTCACAATAGCCTTCCTTCTGGTGTCCTCACTTCTACCCACTTCCTCCTCTAGTCCGTCTAAGTTCAGAAGATATCATTTCCAGACCTATCTTCCTAAAAGTAACAACGGTTCAAGCCTGTAGTTTTAGTCCAAACACTGCACTTGGCATACAAGGCCAAATGTCATCTTTCCCCCACCCCCACTGAAGCCTACCTTCCTCCCCACGTGGGCTATGTTCCTACCCAAAGGCACCAGCTGGGAAGCTGCCCAGGATATCCATGCATAAACTGTTGTTCAAATGTAACACAAAGGAGAAATCTATACTGACTAGATCTCCTTTCTGGGAAAATATGGCATTGATTGGAAGTAACATTTTGGTAGGCTGCTTGGGGTCTGGATTTAGTCTTCTAAAAGTCAAGAATGAATTACAAGGAGGGTGTGACTGATTTACTGAAGCACTTTTGTTCTTCTGAGAGGGGATTTTGGTGTGGAGGTGAACTGCTCAGGAAAATAAGAGACCCAAGCATTCCTCCAGAAGTCCTTTTTCTTTATCAAACTCCAGTTAGTGACAACCCATTACTTTCTAAATAAGTAAATATAAAGAGATATATAAATGAATAAACGAATAAATAAATAAGAACTCAAGCAAATGGTGCCAGCTTAAAGGAGCTCCTAGTTATGAGCCACCCACGCATCCACCTGCCTTGCTCTGGCCCTATTCCTGTGTGCTATGAAAGTGCTCTGCCTTTGCACAAGCTGTTTCCTGAATCATGAATGACCATCAACTCTCTTGAGTTGAATGACCAACAACTCTCCTCCCATCCCACTGTTAAGAATAGCCTTCTCTTATATGGATAAATAATATTGCATTCTATAAATATACCTCATTTTCTTTACCCATTCACCTGTCAATAGACACTTAGGTTATTCAATCTTATTGTGGTAAATATTTCACAATATGTATGTGTATCAAACGATCACATTGTACACTTTAAACCTACACAATGTTATGTTAATTATATTTCAATAAAGCTGGAAAAAAGTGAAAAAAAAAAAAAGAATAGCCTTCTCATCCTCAATGACTGAACTGAAAGAATATCAGCTTTTCCTGATGGATGCAGGCATCTATTTGTTCCTTCCTCTGTATCCTCACTGCATTTGTTCATAGTGCTGTACTTTTTACTATAATCTTAAATGTGATATATATTTTCACAAGTCTATTTTCAATAATAGTCTTCGAGTTACTCCCAGGCAGGAATAATGTCTTATTTATTTTCATTTCCCCAGTGCTAGTTCAGTATCTTGTATTAGCTAAGTGCTCAATTAATTTGTGCTGGATTAATTAAATTATTTTCTGCAATGCGTTACCTCTTAAATTGTATACTGTGCCTTCTAGTCTTGACTGAGTCACTTACCTTCCCAGTAACTTCAAAAAATAGGAATGAGACTCCATACATGTAAAAAGAAAGGCTGAAAATGGGCAACATCAGCAGAGACAGAGAAAATAAAAATGGCTTCGAGACAGGTCTTTGAAGATTCTTCAATTACACAGTCCTCTCTTGATATAGCATATAAAGGGGGCAGTCACCACTAGACCCAAATGATATAGTTCCAAATTACAAATGAAGTTTTATTTGCCACTACACTACTAACCAAACAAATGAAAACAAAACTAGATAAATGAGTCAAAAAAGCCAACACCCTTTTCACTAAATAGTCTATTTATTTCCTAGTATTAGTGAATATTTACTCACTTTATTTGCCCAGTATGTGTTATCCTGTTAAATATCTTTGATTTTCAGAGTCTGCCAACACCCTTACCTCAACCCCTTCTATTTGAGTTGGACTGACCACTAAAAATAACCATGTGATTCAGGCCATTCTTCTTTTTTTTTTTTTTTTAACATCTTTATTGGAATATAATTGCTTTACATTGGTGTGTTAGTTTCTGCTTTATAACAAAGAGAATCAGCTATACGTACACATATATCCTCATAACTCCTCCTCCTTGCGTCTCCCTCCCACCCTCCTTATCACGCCCCTCTAGGTGCTCACAAAGCACAGAGCTAATCTCCCTGTACTATGCGGCTGCTTCCCACTAGCTATTTTACATTTGGTAGTGTATATATGTCCATCCCACTCTCTCACTTCATCCCAGCTTACCCTTCCCCCTCCCTGCATCCTCAAGTCCATTCTCTACACCTGTGTCTTTATTCCTGTCCTGCCCATAGGTTCTTCAGAACCATTTTTGAAAAAAAATCCCTATATATTCTTTAGCATATGGTATATGTTTTTCTCTTTCTGACTTACTTCACTCTGTATGACAGACTCTAGGTCCATCCACCTCACTACAAATAACTCAATTGCATTTCTTTTTATGGCTGAGTAATATTCCATTGTATATATGTGCCACATCTTCTTTATCCATTCATCTGTCAATGGACACTTAGGTTGCTTCCATGTCCTGGCTATTGTAAATAGGGCTGCAATGAACATTGTGGTACATGACTCTTCTTGAATTATGGTTTTCTCAGGTTATATGCCCAGTAGTGGGATTGCTGGGTCATATGGTAGTTCTATTTTTAGTTTTTTAAGGAACCCCCATACTGTTCTCCATAGTGGCTGTATCAATTTACATTCCCACCGACAGTGCAAGAAGGTTCTTTTCTTCACACCCGCTCCAACATTTATTTTTGTAGATTTTTTGATGATGGCCATTCTGAATGGTGTGAGGTGATACCCCATTGTAGTTTTGATTTGCATTTCTCTAATGATTAGTGATGTCGAGCATCCTTTCATGTGTTCATTGGCAATCTGTATCTTTTCTTTAGGAGAAATGTCTATTTAGGTCTTCTGCACATTTATGGATTGGGTTGTTTGTTTTTTTGATATTGAGATGCATGAGCTGCTTGTAAATTTTGAAGATTAATCCTTTGTCAGTTGCTTCATTTGAAAATATTTTCTCCCATTCTGAGGGTTGTCTTTTCATTTCGCTTATGGTTTCCTTTGCTGTGCAAAACCTTTTAAGTTTTTTAGGTCCCATTTGTTTATTTTTGTTTTTATTTCCATTTCTCTAGGAGGTGGGTCAAAAAGGATCTTGCTGTGATTTATGTCATAGAGCGTTCTGCTTATGTTTTCCTCTAAGAGTTTTATAACGTCTGGCCTTACAGTTAGGTCTTTATTCCATTTTGAGCTTATTTCTGTGTATGGTGTTAGGGAGTGTTCTAATTTCATTCTTTTACATGTAGCTGTCCAGTTTTCCCAGCACCACTTATGGAAGAGGCTGTCTTTTCTCCACGGTATATTCTTGCCTCCTTTATCAAAGATAAGGTGACCATATGTGTGTGGGTTTATCTCTGGGCTTTCTATCCTGTTCCGTTGATCTATATTTCTGTTTTTGTGCCAGTACCATACTGTCTTGATTACTGTAACTTTGTAGTATGGTCTGAAGTCGAGGAGCCTGATTCCTCCAGCTCCACTTTTCTTTCTCAAGATCGCTTTGGCTATTCGGGGTCTTTTGTGTTTCTACACAAATTGTGAAATTTTTTGCTCTAGTTCTGTGAAAAATGCCATTGGTAGTTTCATAGGGTTTGCATTGAATCTGTAGATTGCTTTGGGTAGTATAGTCATTTTCACAATGTTGATTCTTCCAATCCAAGAACATGGTATATCTCTCCATCTGTTTGTATCATCTTTAATTTCTTTCATCAGTGTCTTATAGTTTTCTACATACAGGTCTTTTGTCCCCTTAGGTAGTTTTATTCCTAGGTATTTTATTCTTTTTGCTGCAGTTTTAATTGGGAGTGTTTCCTTAATTTCCCTTTCAGATTCTTCATCATTAGTGTATAGGAATGCAAGAGATTTCTGTGCATTAATTTTGTATCCTGAAACTTTACCAAATTCATTGATTAGCTCTAGTAGTTTTCTGGTAGCATTCTTAGGATTCTCTATGTATAGTATCATGTCATCTGCAAACAGTGACAGCTTTACTTCTTCTTTTCCCATTTGGATTCCTTTTATTTCTTTTTCTTCTCTGATTGCTATGGCTAAAACTTCCAAAACTATGTTGAATAATTGTGGTGAGAGTGGACAACCTTGTCTTCTTCCTGACCTTAGACGAAATGGTTTTAGTTTTTCACCATTAAGAACAATGTTGGCTGTGGGTTTGTCATATATGGGCTTTATTATGTTGAGGTAAGTTCCCTCTACGCCTACTTTCTGGAGGGTTTTTATCATAAATGGGTGTTGAATTTTGTCGAAAGCTTTTTCTGCATCTATAGAGATGCTCATATGGTTTTTCTCCTTCAATTTGTTAATATGGTGTATCACATTGATTGATTTGCGTATATTGAAGAATCCTTGCAATCCTGGGGTAAACCCCACTTGATCATGGTGTATGATCCTTTTAATGTGCTGTTGGATTCTGTTTGCTAGTATTTTGTTGAGGATTTTTGCATCTATGTTCATCAGTGATACTGGGCTCTAGTTTTCTTTCTTTGTCACATCTTTGTCTGGTTTTGGTATCAGGGTGATGGTGGCCTCGTAGAATGAGTTTGGGAGTATTCCTCCCTCTGTTATATTTTGAAAGAGTTTGAGAAGGATAGGTGTTAGCTCTTCTCTAAATGTTTGATAGAATTCACCTGTGAAGCTATCTGGTCCTTGGCTTTTGTTTGTTGGAGGATTTTTCATCACAGTCTCAATTTCAGTGCTTGTGATTGGTCTGTTTATATTTTGTATTTCTTCCTGGTTCAGTCTCAGAATGTTGTACTTTTCTAAGAATTTGTCCATCTCTTCCAGGTTGTCCATTTTATTGGCATACAGTTGCTTGTAGTAATCTCTCATGATCCTTTGTATTCCTGCAGTGTCAGTTGTTACTTTTCCCGTTTCATTTCTAATTCTATTGATTTGAGTCTTCTCTTTATTTATTTATTTATTTATTTATTTATTTATTTATGGCTGTGTTGGGTCTTCGTTTCTGTGCGAGGGCTTTCTTTAGTTGCGGCGAGTGGGGGCCACTCTTCATCGCGGTGCGCGGGCCTCTTACTATCGCGGCCTCTCTTGTTGCAGAGCACAGGTTCCAGATGCGCAGGCTCAGTAGTTGTGGCTCACGGGCCCAGTTGCTCCGCGGCATGTGGGATCTTCCCAGACCAGGGCTCGAACCCGTGTCCCCTGCATTGGCAGGCAGATTCTCAAGCACTGTGCCACCAGGGAAGCCCTTCTCTTTTTTTCTTGATGAGTCTGGCTAATGGTTTAACAATTTTGTATTTTCTGAAAGAACCAGCTTTTAGTTTTATTGATCTTTGCTATTGTTTCCTTCATTTCTTTTTCATTTAGTTCTGATCTTTATGATTTCTTTCCTTTGGCTAACTTTGGTGTTTTTTTGTTCTTCTTTCTCTAATTGCTTTACGTGTAAGGATAGATAGTTTATTTGATATGTTTTGTGTTTCTTGAGGTAGGATTGTATTGCTATAAATATCTCTCTTAGAACTGCTTTTGTTGCATCCCATAGCTTTTGGTTCGTCATGTTTTATTGTCATTTGTTTCTAGGTATTTTCTGATTTCCTCTTTGATTTCTTCAGTGACCTCTTGGTAATTTCGTAGTGCATTGTTTAGCCTCAATGTGTTTGTATTTTTTACAGACTTTTTCCTGTAATTGATATCTAGTCTCATAGCGTTGTGCTCAGAAAAGATACTTGATAAGATTTCAATTTTCTTAAATTTACCAAGGCTTGATTTGTGACCCATGATATGATCTATCCTGGAGAATGTTCCATGAGCACTTGAGAAGGAAGTGTATTTTGTTGTTTTTGGATGGAATGTCCTATGAATATCAATTAAGTCCATCTTGTTTAATGTGTCATTTAAAGCTTGTGTTTCCTTATTTATTTTCGTTTTGGATGATCTGTCCATTGGTGAAAGTGGGGTGTTAAAGTCCCCTACTATGATTGTGTTACTGTCGATTTCCCCTTTTATGGCTGTTAGCATTTTCCTTATGTATTGAGGTGCTCCTATGTTGGGTGCATAAATATTTACAATTGTTATATCTTCTTCCTGGATTGATACCTTGATCATTATGTAGTGTCCTTCTTTGTCTCTTGTAATAGTCTTTATTTTAAAGTCTATTTTGTCTGATATGAGAATTGCTACTCCAGCTTTCTTTTGATTTCCATTTGCATGGAATATCTTTCCCCATTCCATTACTTTCAGTACGTATGTGTCCCTAGGTCTGAAGTTAGTCTCTTGTAGACAGCATATATATGGGTCTTGTTTTTGTATCCATTCAACCAGTCTATGCCTTTTGGTTGGAGCATTTAAACCATTTTCATTTAAGGTAATTATTGATATGTATGTTCCTATTATCATTTTCTTAATTGTTTTGGGTTTGTTATTGTAGGTCTTTTCCTTCTCTTGTGTTTTCTGCCTAGAGAAGTTCCTTTACCATTTGGTGTAAAGCTGGTTTGGTGGTGCTGAACTCTCTCAGCTTTTACTTGTCTGTAAAGGTGTTAATTTCTCCATCAATTCTGAATGAGATCCTTGTTGGGTAATCTTGGTTGTAGGTTTTTCCCTTTCATCACTTTAAATATGTCCTGCCACTCCCTTCTGCCTTGCAGATTTTCTGCTGAAAGATCAGCTGTTAAACTTATGGGGATTCCCTTGTATGTTATTTGTTGTTTTTCCCTTGTTGCTTTTAATATTTTTTCTTTGTATTTAATTTTTGATAGTTTGATTAATATGTGTGCTGCTGTTTCTCCTTGGATTTATCCTGTATAGGACTCTCTGTGCTTCCTGAACTTGATTGATATTTCCTTTCCCATATTAGGGAAGTTTTCAACTATAATCTCTTCAAGTATTTTCTCAGTCCCTTTCTTTTTCTCTTCTTCTTCTGGGACCCCTATAATTCGAATGTTGGTGCGTTTAATGTTGTCCCAGCGGTCTCTGAGACTGTCCTCAATTCTTTTCATTCTTTTTTCTTTATTCTGCTCTGCAGAAGTTATTTCCAATATTTTATCTTCCAGGTCACTAATACATTCTTCTGCCTCAGTTATTCTACTACTGATCCCTTCTAGAGAATTTTTAATTTCATTTATTGTGTTGTTCATCATTGTTTTTTGCTCTTTAATTCCTCTAGGTCCTTGTTAAACGTTTCTTGTATTTTCTCCATTCTATTTCCAAGATTTTGGATCATCTTTTCTAACATTACTCTGAATACTTTTTCAGGTAGACTGCTTATTTCCTCTTCATTTGTTTGGTCTGGTGTGTTTTTACCTTGTTCCTTCATCTGCTGTGTGTTTTTCTGTCTTCTCATTTTGCTTAACTTAGTTTGGGGTCTCCTTTTCACAGGCTGCAGGTTCGTAGTTCCCATTATTTTTGGTGTCTGCTCCCAGTGGCTAAGGTTGGTTCAGTGGATTGTGTAGGCTCCCTGGTGGAGGGGTCTGGTGAATGCGTTCTCATGGATGAGGCTGCATCTTGTCTTTCTGGTGGGCAGGATCCCTTCTGGTGGTGTGTTTTGGGGTGTCTGTGACCTTATTATGATTTTTGACAGCCTCTCTGCTAATGGTTGGGGTTGTTTTCCTTTCTTGCTAGTTGTTTGGCATAGGGTGTCCAGCATCGTAGCTTGTTGGTCGTTGAGTGGAGCTGGGTCTTAGCGTTGAGATGGAGATCTCTGGGAGAGCTTTTGCCGTTTGACTTTACATAGAGCCAGGAGGTCTCTGGTGGACCAATGTCCTGAACTCAGCTCTCCCACCTGAGAGGCACAGGCCTGACACCTGGCGGGAGCACCAAGACCCTGTCAGCCACATGGCTCAGAAGAAAAGGGAGAAAAAAAAGAAAGAAAGAAAAAATAATAAAATAAAATAAAGTTATTAAAACAAAAAATATATATTATTAACAATAAAAAATATTAAAAATCATTAAAAAAAGAGAGAGCAACCAAACCAATAAACAGATCCACCAATGATAACAAGCGCCAAAAACTATACTAAAAAAAAAAACAAAACAGACAGAACCATAGAACAAATGGTAAAAGCAAAGCTATACAGACAAAATCACATGAAGAAGCATACACATACACACTCACAAAGAGGGAAAAAGGAAAAAAAAAATCTATATATATAAAAAAAAGGAAGAGAGCAATGAAATCAATAAGCAAATCTACCATGATAATAAACTCTAAATACTAAACTAAGGTAAACATAAAACCATAAACAAATTAGAAAGCAAAAACAGAAAGTAGAAAGCAAACCCCATGTCTACAGTTGCTCCCAAAGTCCACCGCCTCAATTTTGGGATGATTCGTTTTCTATTCAGGTTTTCCACAGCTGCAGGGTACACAATCAAGTTGATTGTGGATATTTAATCTGCTGCTCCTGAGGCTGCTTGGAGAGATTTCCCTTTCTCTTCTTTGTTCGCACAGCTCCTGGGGTTCAGCTTTGGATTTGGCCCCACCTCTGCATGTAGGTTGCCTGAGGGCGTCTGTTCTTTGCTCAGAAAAGACAGGGTTAAAGTAGCAGCTGATTCGGGGGCTCTGGCTCACTCAGGCCAGGGGGAGGGAGGGGTACGAAATGTGGGGCAAGCCTGCGGCAGCAGAGGCCAGTGTAACATTGCAACTGCCTGAGGTGTGCCGTGTGTTCTCCTCGGGAAGTTGTCCCTGGATCATGGTACCCTGGCAGTGGTGGGCTGCCCAGGTTCCCGGGAGGGGAGGTGTGGATAGTGACCTGTGCTTTCACACAGGCTTCTTGGTGGCTGCAGCAGCAGCCTGAGCATTTCATGCCCATCTCTGCTGTCCACGCTGATAGCCATGGCTCGCACCCATCTCTGGAGCTTGTTTAGGCAGTGCTCTGAATCCCCCCTCCTCGTGCACCCTGAAACAATGGTCTCTTGCCTCTTAGGCAGTTCCAGACTTTTTCCCAGACTCCTTCCCAGCTAGCTCTGGCGCACTAACCCCCTTCAGGCTGTGTTCACGCAGCCAACCCCAGTCCTCTCCCTGGGATCTGACCTCAGAAGACGGAGCCTCAGCTCTCAGCCCCAACCCCCCCCCCCCCGCGGGTGAGCAGACAAGCCTCTGAGGCTGCTGAGTGCTGGTTGGCAGCGATCCTCTGTGCGGGAATCTCTCTGCTTTGCCCTCTGCACCCCTCTTGCTTCGTTCTCCTCCATGGCTCCGAAGCTTCTCCCCCGCCACCCCCTGTCTCCACCAGTGAAGGGCCTTCCTAGTGTGTGGAAACTTTTCCTCCTTCACAGCTCCTTCCCTGAGGTGCAAGTCCCATCCTATTCTTTTGTCTGTTTTTTCTTTTTTCTTTTGCCCAACCCAGGTACGTGGGGAGTTTCTTGCCTTTTGGGAAGTCTGAGGTCTTCTGCCAGTGTTCAGTAGGTGTTCTGTAGGAGTTGTTCCATACGTAGATGTATTTCTGATGTATCTGTGAGGAGGAAGTTGATCTCCACATCTTACTCCTTCACCATCTTGAAGGTGTCCTAGCCATTCTTCTTGCCACATAAAGTGTCCTTGTGTAAATAGGTGACCTAAGCTGTATGATGAAAATCTTATACAATCCAGCCTAGCCACTACAAAAGAGACACTCCCTTGTTGCTAGGATTGTCAAGTAGTTGGGATGTAGGCTTGTATTTCACCTACTTGACAACCTGTGCAACAAGATGACCATTTCTCCTCTATGTGTAAAGAACTTGCTTGAGGATTAACTGAATCTTGAGGAAGTAAGTTGAGAGACAAAGACAGAAATAGTCCAAGGGTATTATTTCCAGTTCCTGAAACATAAGTCATTTTTTCCTGTTAAAAGCAGTTGTACTTAGTTTTCTGTTACATGAAACCAAAAGATTCTTGACTGACGTACCCCTCACGATCTTATATTGAGTCCTTTCTCTAGAGCTTTGCTCACTCTGCCCCATTTATACATGGAAGCTTCCTCCCTACCTTTTCCTCAAGTCTCTCTTCAAGGCCCACCTCCTTTAAGAAGCCTCTTCCCAACCCACCACACAGTGATGGCTTTGCTTCTTACCTCCCAGAGCAGTAGTCATCTCAGTTTCTTGGATGTACTTACTGTGAGGTTCAAGGTGAACGAGCCATTCTCTTGGAATCCAGATGTCTGTGGGAGACCCCACCCTGCCTCCTCTCATCCAACCCCCCACTTCTCCGTATCTTGTTCCTCCTAGATTTATATTAACTTGGCTGAAACCACCAAAGACACACAACTAAAAGTCCTCACCCCTCTCATGATCTCTGTAAGTCAAGGGACTTAATTTACCCTGAGCCCCTCGATTTTCATTTCAGGGTATGCACATGGTGATTATGCTTACATCCTTTTTAGTCTTACTTATTTTTTAATTAATATTGCCTGGATGCCAAGGATTGGCGAGTTAAGAAATCTAAGGGGTGTGTGTGTGTGTGTGTTTTAGACACTACAGAGTGAAATTTTTCATCATCATACTGGTCTCCCCACTTCTCTTCTTTCTCCTCCAAATGCTATATTTATTTGTCCCTACCCCATTTCCCAGGATCAAAATAAACTGATTATTTTCCCAATATTCTTAGTTTAGTAAATACTTTTTCTTCTGAACATATACAATCCCCAGGACTTTGTCAAGCATTTCTGCTAAAATTTACCTTGCTCTTCCTAAGAGAAATTCCAGTGTATAAAATTATTTCCACATCACTACTGTTTATGCATGTGTTGTTTTTCTAACTAGACTCTAAGACCTTTTAAAAAAGTATAAAGGGGTCCAGGTTTATAGACAATCATTCCAGATTAGAATCCTGGTTTTACTGATTTTCATCTGTGCAATCTTCAGCAGGTTACTTAAGTTCTCTAACCTGGGGTCTAACCTACTGAGATAATAAAATTTATCTCAAAGATGGAATAATGCACATCAAATGTCCTGCACATAATGGGACCTAAATATATGTAATTTTCCTAATCTATCTGAAGCATGCGTCATGTCTGCTGTGTGCATTTACCACTTAAAATATTCTTCAGCACAGCTGATTTTTTGAATAAATAATTAACAGTGTAATGATTGTGGTGTCTGGAATCACAGCATAGTGGTACACTCTAGGTGAAAATCAGGAGCCTCCACACTCTGCTACTATGATAGCCCCCGAAGGATATCTTATCTCTTATCCCCTGATATGTCCAATGTCCTAGAATAAAGTGCGTCAACATGTTGCTTTAAATTTAGTGACTTTACCAAAAACGCCAATTTACAAATCTGAATGAGAATATCAAAATGAAAATTGAAGTTTACTCTGTGTGTGTGTGTGTGTGTGTGTGTGTGTGTGTGTGGACAAACTGGAAGGACTAAAAGGAAGACAACATCTTTATGAAAAAAATCTCCTTTTAAGAAATATTAAAAATACATACTTTTTATGGCTGAGTAATATTCCATTGTATATATGTGCCACATCTTCTTTATCCATTCATCCAATGATGGACACTTTGGTTGCTTCCATGTCCTGGCTATTGTAAATAGGGCTGCAATGAACATTGTGGTACATGACTCTTTTTGAATTATGGTTTTCTCATGGAATATTACTCAGCCATAAAAAGAAATGAAATGGAGGTATTTGTAATGAGGTGGATGGAGTTAGAGTCTGTCATACAGAGTGAAGTAAGTCAGAAAGAGAAAAACAAATACAGTATGCTAACACATATATATGGAATCTAAGGGAAAAAAAAAAAAAAAGGTCATGAAGAACCCAGTGGCAAGACGGGAATAAAGACACAGACCTACTAGAGAATGGACTTGAGGATATGGGGAGGGGGAGAAGTGAGATGTGACAGGGTGAGAGAGTGTCATGGACATATATACACTACCAAATGTAAAATAGATAGCTAGTGGGAAGCAGCCGCATAGCACAGGGAGATCAGCTCGGTGCTTTGTGACCACCTAGAGGGGTGAGATAGGGAGGGTGGGAGGGAGGGAGATGCAAGAGGGAAGAGATATGGGAACATATGTATATGTATAACTGATTCACTTTGTTATAAAGCAGAAACTAACACACCATTGTAAAGCAATTATACTTCAATAAAGATGTTTAAAAAAAAATACATACTTTTTATAATCATACCCTCAAAAATGACTACCTATACCATTACCCTGTGAAATTCCTCTATAATGCCAAAGGTGTTATAATAATTAACACTAGTGCCTAGAGAGGCAGGTGGTCTATCTTTAATTCTTACTGTACCATTAAGTATGCCAAATTAAATCTTCCTTCAAAATCCAAATCCTTATGATATTTATGTAATGGAAAGAGCAAAGTCACAGTCACAGGCAGAGCCGAAGTTTTAAGGAGTAAAATGCAAGAGCAAGTTTAAAAATAACAACATCAGCAGTATTGTTTCAGGACACTGTAATCAATTAGTACTTTGTTTTACTTCCATGAAAAGGATGACATCAAAAACAAACACCAAAAAAAATAAGAACTACATGAACCGTGGGGCTTGATGGTCCTATTTGAAAGAAAAAAATACTTCAATAGGTGACTCCGTAGCTGAATACAATTAATTTGAGAAGCTGAACTTTTCCTTGAAACACTAAATACAAAGTGTATTTGTACAAAATGCAAAGAGAAGTCTCTCCCCCCACCTCTCTCTTTCTTCTCTCTCTCACACACACACACACACAAACACAAACACACACACATAAATATACACACACAGAGAAGGAAGGAGGGAAGGAAGGTAGGAAGGAAGGAAGGAAGGAAGGAAGGAAGGAAGGAAGGAAGGAAGGAAGGAAGGGAGGGAGGGAGGGAGGGCGGAGGGAGGAAGGAAGGAGGGAAGGAAGGGAGAGAGAGAGAGAGATCACAGAGGAAGGGAGGGACATACCAAGCTTTGTAATTTGATTATAAAAATTTTCAATTTTCTATGTTTCTCTGTACACAGACTTTGCAGCCAGCTCAACAAAGATGCAGGAAGAAAAGATAAGAACCACTCATCTGGTTCAGCCCATTTTTCTGACCCACAGAGTATTTAGCTAAATAAATAGTAGTTATTATAAAAAATCAAGTTTTGGGGAGGTTTATTAAGCAACAGCATTATGGTGTCAATAGGTAACTGGTATCCAAGCTTTCATATGATGAATATGCTAATGTATTAGTCCATCCAAGATCATGGTGCCAACATGGTCAGGTGAGGGTCCTCTTCCAGGTCCATGTATCCTTACACGGTAGGAGGGGCAAGGGAGGTCTCTGAAGCCTCTTTTATAAGAGCAATAATCCTATTTGTGCTCTTATAGGCTCTGCCAAAACACCTCCCAAAGTTTCCACCTCCTAACACCATCAGCTTTGGGGATTAGGATTCAAAATGCGAATTTTGGGGGGATACAAACATTCAGACCATAGCAGCCTATTTTTATGATTAATCATCAGGGCACAGTGGATGATAAAAAGTGAACACAGAAGACAATATTATTCCCATGCTGCTGACAGTCTTGCTGGTAAGACAAAGCCCCGGGCAACATTTTCCATTGCTGCTGCTGTGCCTATGTCTGCATGTGTAAAAGTGGTGTTCTACAACCTTCAGAGATGAGCTGAGCCCATGGCATCCTGTTTTTGCTTAAAGTTCTTTTTCACTTATTCTCTGCAAATACTCAACTAAATGTAGCATTTTGCATACTGAATTCAGCCATCTGATAATGTTTTGGATGATCTGAAGTGACCTCATTTTCATTCGTGCATTCATCTATTCAATCATTCAGTATTCCACAACTATTTGTGGGGTCCAACTATATGTGAATTTCTGTGGAAGATTTTAGATATATAGCAATAAAATATAGACAAGAATCAACCTCAAGAAGCTTCCAGAAGGACAGATAAGTAAATAGGCAACTGCTATATCACGTGGTCAGTGCTGAGATGGATTTACGGTGGATTCTTTGTCTATAATATATGGGGCACCTGACCCGGTCTTGGAAAGAGGGTGGTCAGTGAGGTCCTCTAATAATCAAGTTTTTTAAAGATTGATCTAAAGGCACTGTTTCAGGGGGGAAAAAAGATTTAGGATCTTGTTAAATGCAAATCCTAGGGCCCCAAAACAGACCTAATGTATCTAAATCTCTGAAGCTAGGGCTGAGTAACCTACATTTTAACAATTATGCTAGGTCATTCATGTGTCCAATGAAGTTTGAGAACAACTCCTCTAGATTAATTGACATCTACTTGGAGACCTGGAGGGTCTTGATTAAGTTCAAGATTTGTTTCTTCCTCAATGTACATAAATAAGCAGACATCAAGTTAAAAATGCAATTCAGTGGAAGAGATTTCTGAGATAGCATTGATTCAAATGTAAATTATTAACAAACTGATTTTTTTTTTTTTTTGAACAATGGTAACAAGGATGGTAACCCACTCCATAACTGGTGAAAACACAGAGGGCTGTAGAGGTTATTGGTTAGGAGTTCAGCCTCTTGGGCCAGATATCCTGTGCTTAAATTTTAGCTCTGCCACTTACCATCTGTGTAGCCTGAAGCAAATAACCTAATCTCTCTACGCCTCACTTACTTTCAAGTGTGAAACAAGGATCACAGTGAGATACTTACCTTATGAGCAGCGGTGAGAACAAAATAAATATACGTAAAGCACTCGATATACGTAAGTTAATACAGGTAAAGTGCTTGGCACATGGCAAGTACGATAACAGTGTTAGATATTATCTTTAATCTCAGATTCTTAATTCATTGCTTCTCTAGGCCTAACTTAAACTCACTACATTCCCCTTCCTTGCACATCATTCTCCTGTTGTCTTTTCTCATGTCTTATTTCATGTAAGTCAGGAGAGGCCTGTGAATCAAGTATGTCTGATCTTCACCTGAGAATTGCCTTAAGGAGAGAGTTGTTCCCAATGGAGTGTTCGTGTCATCCTGGGTCAGCAAGGTCCTCTGGAAAAACGGTTTATCCTTAGGGTTATAGAGATCTAGAAATCTGATACAGTGATTCCCCTACATACAAACCTTCAAGTTGTGAACTTTCAAAGAGGCAAATGTGTGTTTGCATGTCTAATCATGAAAGTTAGTTCAAGCGTCTGATGTACATTGTCCTGTGTGTGCATCCTCTACAAGTGGTTGTGCTTTTGTGTACTTTACTGTACAGTACTGTACAGAGTACAGTAGTACAGTATCTTTATTTTAAGCCCAGGATTTCTGGAAGAAAGCATAAAAGCAGCAGTGATCCAGACATCACTGGATCGTTTTTTTTCAAGAGAGCAGATAGAAATGAATCCAGCAAGGAACCAGAACCTGTGCCATCAAGGTCAGGCATGTGTGAAATTGCAGCTTGCCCTCCGTCTCCTATTGCTGACAATTCTGCAGCCCTACCATCTCCCACCTCTTCTCCCTCCTCCAGTCAGTAACTCTTCTTGTCTGTTCAGTCACTGCCAGGCCCTGTATGCCAGCTGTTGTACTGTACTACTGTACTTTTCAAGGTACTGTACTGTAAGATTAAAAATGTTTTCTTTATTTTTGTTTGTTTTTTATGTATTATTTGTATGAAAAGTATTATACACCTATTACAGTACAGTACTATATAGCCTATTGTGTTAGTTGGGTACCTTAGGCTAACTTTGTTGGACCTACGAACAAATAGGACTTACGAATGCGCTCTCAAAACTGAACTCGGTCATATGTAGGGGACTTACTGTATTTCATTATTATCTCTTAAGACCAACAAATCATCCCTTTCCACTTCAGTAGCACACTCCCTAGTACTTCAAAATGAAGTTATTGAAAGTGAGGAAATACTGAAAATACAAAAAATTAGGCAGTTGGCATTTACACCCCCTACTTACTTGTATGTAATGAAAGGTAGGTACCTCCTGGCTCTTCATTAGGGAGCTACTTGAAACCTCTGCTCTTGGTGACTCCTCATTGCTTCATGCATTCTTCTGATAATGTGCCTGTAAAAGGGGTTTGGGAAAACTGAACCTTACCACGTATCCACTATTCTACAATTTTATAAAATTCCAGTGAAATTAAATGAAATAAAAATAGTACAAATTGAATATTTAAATGCCAACTAAGGAAATTTTAAAAATAAATCATTGCTTTAGAAATTAAACCTCTTTGATTAGTGAGAAGAATTTTTAAAGCTATGTTTAAAGGTTATTCACTCATGTATTTTTATCAAGTTGTATGTCTTACTAATAAGTTATGAGTTCTTTATGTATTATGGATATAAGTACTTTGTCACATATATGTTTTCCAAATACCTTCTCCTAGTCTGTGACTTGCCTTTTAATTTCCTGAAGAGCATCTTTGAGAAAGCAAAAGTTTTTAATTTTGATAAACTATTATCATTTTTCAATGATTCACACTTCTT
The DNA here is from genome assembly GCF_009873245.2 of Balaenoptera musculus. Lineage (NCBI taxonomy): Eukaryota > Metazoa > Chordata > Mammalia > Artiodactyla > Balaenopteridae > Balaenoptera > Balaenoptera musculus. The sequence continues at coordinate 21,711,080 of NC_045800.1, forward strand.
GTGTCCTGTATAAGAAATCTTGTTGTAATCCAAATCACAAATGTTTTCTCCTATGTTTTTTCCTACAAGTTTAATAACTGTAGTTTCTATATATAGACCTATCATCCATTTCAAGTTAAAATGGGCAAAATATTTGAACCGACATTTTGCCAAAGAAAATATGCAAACGAAAAATAGGCAAGGGATAAGATGCACAATACTGTTAGTCATTAGGGAAACCAAATGAAAGGCATATGAGATACTACTGTACCCCTAGTAGAACAGCTAAAAATCAAAAGACTAACAATATCAAGGGTTGGTGAAAATGTTGAGTAAATGGAAATCCCATAGATTGGTGATGAGAAGGCAAAATAGTGCAACCACTTTGGAAAGTAGTTTTGTAGTTTCTTCTAAACTTGAACATAAAATTACTGCATGACCCAGCAATTCCACTCTTAAGTAACTATATAAGAAAAACAAAACAAAACTATGTTCACACAGAGACTTGTACACAAATGGTAATGATACCACTGGAAAGAACCCAAATGTATTTCAACTCTTGAGTATAACAAACTATGATATATCCATAAAGTGAAGGACTACTCAGCAATAAAATAAGTGAACGACTGGTACAGCTTGGTGCTTTGTAACAACCTAGAGGGGTGGGATAGGGAGGGTGGGAGGAAGGCTCAAGAGGGAGGGCATACGGGGATATATGTATACATATGGCTGATTTACTTTGTTGTAGAACAGAAACTAACATAGTATTGTGAACAATTATACTACAATAAAGATCTATTAAAAAAAAAGAAATGACATGGATGAATCTCAAAAGCTTTGTGCTAAGGGAGAAAAAACAGACACGAAGGACTACATACTATATGATTTCATTTATGTGAACTTCTAGAAAAGGTAAAACTATAGTGACAGAAAGCAGAGAAGTAGTTTCCTGCTGAGGCTGAGAGTGGAAGGAAAGCATTGACTGACAAGGGGCTGAGGGAACTCTTTGGAGTGAGGAGAATATTCTTTATCCTTATTGTGGCAGTAGTTGCATAATTGTATGAATTTGTCAAAATGCACTGAAGTGTGGACTTGCTGAAGTTTGTATGTAAATTATTGTTTGATAAGCTGATTTTAAAATGCAGTTAAATTAAAATGTCTTTAAGTTGAAGAACAGTGATTTACAAAATCTCATTTGTCCTCTCCCAAAAATAAATGAAATAAATGTTCTTTTGTGTACATAAACATAGTTTATGGTATTTATGTTCTGCTGGAGAAATCATACCAAAGCTTTTAGCTCAATGTAAACACTGACAGTTTTAACAACCCCTCAACACAGATTGATTAAATCACCAAAGGAAGTAAGAACTTAGTAATCTAATTTGAATTTTTAAAAGTATTTAAAAACACTCACCTTGTCTTCTACTGAAAATGTTATGTAATTTGCAATGGCTATGGCAATTTCCTCTGGGGAACTATGAAGCAACTGGAATTATCTATTCTTTAATGAAATGTCTGAAGATCAGTTCAAGTAAAAATCCTCTGAAAAACATGATATTAGAGTATCATGATCTTCATTAAGATATTTATTGTCAGTAGGTCCTGTGTTCTTTAAACCACTTAAAATCCTTTTGGAAACAAGAGGAAAGAAATGAGAGTAAAAGGGGACATTGGGGATTCCCTAAATATATAAAATGTCCTATGGGGCTACAAACTAACAAGGAGTTCATAACGTAGATTTGGAAATAAAAACTAACAAAATAAAATAATATGGCATTATATACTCAAGACCCTGTAGTCCCTGAGCTGCCTAGAATAGGAAAAGGAGAATTAAAATATTAAAACATAGCATGGCTCATCACACAACTTGTAGTATTCAAATGAAAGTGCTTAGAAAGAGCAAGCTATTGAGAACCCAAAAAGAAAGAATGAGAAATTTACAATGCCTACTTTCCACTGTCATGGGTGTAACAATGATCTAGTGTGAGAAACTTACCAGAGGATTTCAGAAAGAAGAGAGAGGGACTACAATAGTCAGAGGCCTTCTTAGGGGACATGGGACTTAAGTTGGCCTTGTTGGACTAATAGAATTTGGGATGAGTTGAAGGGAAAACAGAGACAGGATTTGAAATAAGACATGGAGAATGGACTGTGTGTACAATAGTGTAGAGAACAGAGTGAGTTTGGCAACCATTGCCATCATGCCAAACAATGTCTCCAAATCGTCAAACCAGGAAGGATGGGGGTGAATGAAAATACAGTTTCCAAAGGATATAATTGGAGTTAAAATAAACAAACAAATAAAACTACCATAGGCTGCTGATTGAAAATGATGGCTTTCAAAATAAATAAGTAAATAAATTTACTAGCAATTTTTCAGAACTGAATGACATTCAAATTCAGGTTGAAAGAGTCCAATGAGTGTTCACCAAAGTGAATAAAATGAATCCAAACCAAAGCATGTATTTGGGGAATTTCAGAATGCCAGGGATAAATAAAAGAGCCTACAGGCTTTGAGACAGCTAGATCAGTAAGAGAACAGAAGGGCAATACCATTTTCTCTGTCACAGCTGGAAGCTAAAGACAACAGAGCCATGTCTTCAATTATTAAGCAGGAAAATTAATTTCAGATTAGAATTATGTACTCAGCCACACTTTCATTAAATGTGAAAACATAAAATATTATTTACACATATTTTGGTTGTTTTTTGTTATTTTTAATTTGTTTTGTTTTTGTTTTATGCTTCCATGCATTCTTCACAAGAAGCTACTGAGGAGAAACCCCACAAAAATGAGGTCAGTTAACAAACAAAAAGAGACAGAGAATCCAATATTCAGAAAATAGCTCTAAAAGTAATTGGTAGAAATTTCAGTATTTGAATGGAGGATGGAAACTTGGATAGAGCTCAGAGGAAATAAAACTGGAATCAATTTTCAGAAATGTTTGAGCCATTTAAAAAAAATGTTAGTCATATGATGGTAATGGTAGACATAAATTATAATGGGTATATTAAAATTATGCAAGTGACAAGAAAAGAAACATGATCTTAATGCATTATTTGACTCTGCAGGGGATAACACACACAGATGCGTAATAATATAAATATTGGCATTTAATAAAATTTTCTTTAGTCAGAGAACAGGAGAAAAATAGAATCTGGGGATGAATTATTATATGATCATGATAGCACTTAATCTTCACCTATATTAACAAAATATTGACAGATAATGTATAAAATAAAGCAAGAACATATAGATATAACATTATAAATCTATGAATGCCAAGATAATTGCACATCAATAATTAAAAAAAGGTTTCTTTTGGGAACATAACTGGAGAATTTGAAATGGTGAAGCAGCTCATACAATTTTATAGTAAGTATTTTAGTATTTTATTTTATTTTTAATTATAAAAGTAAAAATAAAATACTAAATTTCTTTACTTTTTTTCTACTGAAAAAAAATGAGAGATCATAGAGTTTATAATATTGGAATTCTTTACAAAACATTAAACAGTTTCCTGTCTAGGACTGGATAAAATTAACTCCCAAGGTTTCCTTTATTTAAGGTTTTAAATTATCACAAAAATGATTAAACTTGTCAACTAAGCTAAGGAATGGTGCTACTGGGAAGACTGGATTGCTTGGTGGTGCCTGTTGGTTTGCAACCTTGGGAGTTTCCCAGGTGATATTCAAAACTGGCCCCAGTACACAGAGGGCAAGAAGAGACCGAAGAAAGTGGCAGAATACTCCCACTTGGTAGGCGGCAATTTTAGTAAGCAAGGGAACTTTCATACAAGGCTTGTCTAAGGTGGCTGCAAGATGAGTAGATCTTCACACCTGCCTGCTAGAATCTTAGAAGTTTACATAGAGGCCTTTAATCATTTAATCAGTCCAGATGGTCTCAAACCTTATTATCTCAATGTTATGTTCTTCAAACAGCTGCTAGCATTGGAAGAGAAGGCAAGATGCACCTTCCAAGGACAGGGGAGGGTGCAATATGCCTCCAATTGCCTGGGTCCAGCTCTCAGGTAAACTGGTGGTCATGTCCTCAAGATGAACTCCTCCAACAGTGCCATGATAGGCCAATAAGGAAAATATTTTAGACATAGTTCGTAAAAGAACATGCCTTTAGAGAAAGTAAGTTTGACGTAGTTTGTTTACTGGCCATTCTACTGTATTGGAATGCTTGTTAAATATCCCAGGTCTATATGGTCTCATCTGAAATATAGACTTTATTGCCACCTTTCGAAAGGATTGAGATACATTATAGGTTCTCAGAGCAGAGTAACAGGGATGTCTCTAGATCATCCATTTGTTGAATGGTTCAAAGAAATCAAGGCTGCTTCACATATAGAAGAAAGATCTGGTGGCACATGTTAGCTGGGTTCTAATATCTTCAGGCATATTCTAATTCTCTGAGTCCTGAAAATATAGAACTATGACAAATGGATAGAAGTTACAGTGAGGTTGATGGTAGTTTTATAAAACAAAGAGATTTCCTATGATGGTAATTATGTGACAATAGCGGTCTGAGCATTCTGTCCTTGTAGTTACTCAAGGAGATCCAAAAATCCCCAGGTGTCACCCAGTACAGCTGTTCTAGCCTCTAAGTAATTTAAATATTCTTGCATTTTACTCTGTTCAGTTCTACCATGTTTGAGCTGTAAAGGACTTTCAACACCATTATATCAAGCTCCTCCACTTTACAGATGATGAAAGGACCAGAGGTATTGAATAGACTCAAGGTCAATGACAAATGAAATAGAACAAGTAATCAAGTCTCTTTGAATATAGTCCTATACTGTTTTTCCTACTTATTGCTGCTTTAACATGAGTCCAATCCAAAAAAAAAGAGGAAAAGGCCCTAAGGTGCAAATAATAAATCTATATAATAAAATAAAAACATAGAGATGAACAGTTTGTGACAAGAGGCCTGTCCTCCAGTCCTGAAGGAGAGCACAAAACAGTACTATGGCTCTGCAGTTTATACTTTCCCTCTGGCTTCCTTTGAATGGAAAGTCTAATAATGAGCCTAGTGCTGGGCTTAGCAAACTTTTTTCTATAATGGATCAAATAATAAATATTTTATGCTTTGTAGGCACCATTTGTTCTCTGCCCCATATTCTTTGTTTTGGTTTGTTTGTTTACAACCCTTTAAAATGTAAAAATTATTTTTAGCGCAAAGGCTGTGCAAAAATAGGCCACTGCCACATTCAGCCTACAGGTCAGTTTCCTGACCATGGGCCAAGGCTGCTAGTAAGAGAGAGGAGAATAATGTGTTTTGAGAGACAGAAGGCTGTGGATAAGAAAGGAAGCTCCATAAGACAATGTAGATAGATGATCTTATTGTGAGCAGAAAATAATTTAAGGATATCTAAGCTACTAAAAAGTCCTTGCGAATCTGTTAGAAAGGAAAAAAATAGTAACAGCCAGAGAAGAGAGGCAGGCAACCATATGCCAATGGACCACGGGTGATTGCTGAGACATGATTAGCTTTATGCAGAATAACACTGTTAGGGGCTTGATGTGATATCAGTTAATGCCATAATATGGTGATTATAAAGTAATTATGATTAAATCTAACAACGAACTTCATGGCAAAAGGAGATGAAGGAAATAAAATGCATAATTTAGTAATGAAAATGTTGTTTACTGAATCATTAATCAAGAACACAAAAAATGATGAGGATCTTAAAAAATCTCCACAGTGTCACAGGAAGAAGGAAAAGACTCCAGTGTGCAGTCATTAAGTAGGTGATTTTTTTTCCCCTCAGTGCAAAGTTAAAAACAAGTAAACAGAAATTAAAACCACACCTGTCCTTCTGCTCAAGTATTTTTGCAATGCTCCTGAATACTGAGCTTCCTGTGGGCATAGTCTGGAGATAGATGATTAGATAGATAGATAGATGATAGATAGATAGATAGATAGATACCTAGGTAAATATAGAGATACATTTATACCATATACTCTACAACTTCACATACATTAATCTTCCCAAATAAAATTACACAGTAGGTATTTTATTCCCCATTTTAGAGGTGGAAACAGAGGTTAGGTAATTGTATAAGGTCTCACAGGCAGAAAGTGTTGGAGTCAGGTTTTGAATATTGATTACTCTGATGCCAAAGCTTTTGTTCTTTCACCATCTCTGGCTTCTTCTCTTACAGCCACCTTCCATCTCTGGTCATTGCAAGAACTTCCCAGGTTCTATATTCTCTAACGCAAACACAGAGATTGCCTATGTCTTTAAGCTTCAAGTTAACTCTAATGTAGCATCAACTAACAGGGTGCCCTAACACCCTGCCTCCTGTTAGATAGATGAAGACTTGGAGAAAGGAGATGCCTTGGAGGTATGGCTGGAAACATGGTGTTGAGAGGAAGTGTGATAATGAGAGAGGTTGTGCATGAGCAAAAGGAACCAGCTGACTTTGCCTGTACCTTGATTTACTGATACGGCTTTAATGTCATCTACAGGTGTAACTGCCTCCTGCTTCAGCTCTTAACCTCTGACTCTGACCATTAATACTGCTAAAATAACAACAACTTTTTCAACAACAATGTTTTTGCTAACAGCTTTTAGTTGTTAAAATCTTCACAAAGTGATCCCATGATCTTCGTAGAGTTTGTATTCTTTCAGGGATTTTTATTTTGTCTTAAAATAGCAGAATTACTTCCCCTTTGTTTCTCAGACATAAGAGAAGTCTAAAGCACCCATGAATCAAGCAAGTGGGGAAAAAATACCCTTCTTGCTTTCTCAGGACCATTACATTCTTATTAATATTTAAATTTAAGATAGGAGAATGGCAGCAACAGGAATCCATTCTTCATCAAAGTCCAGAAACACCAGCAGAGAACACAGAAGCTGGAATGAGGTGGAGGCACCTAGTGAAAGAGGCCAAAGAACAGAATTTAAAAGTAGCAAGGGGGCTTCCCTGGTGGCGCAGTGGTTGAGAGTCTGCCTGCCAATGCAGGGGACACGGGTTCGAGCCCTGGTCTGGGAAGATCCCACATGCCGCGGAGCAACTAGGCCCGTGAGCCACAATAACTGAGCCTGCGCGTCTGGAGCTTGTGCTCCGCAACAAGAGAGGCCGCGATAGTGAGAGGCCTGCGCACCGTGATGAAGAGTGGCCCCCACTTGCTGCAACTAGAGAAAGCCCTCGCACAGAAACGAAGACCCAACACAGCCATAAATAAATAAATAAATAATTAAAAAAAAAAAAAAAAAAAAAAAAAGTAGCAAGGACAGCAGGAGTACGTTTCAGTCAAGTCAAGGGCTGAACCCTCACATTGCACCACAGGAGAAGCGTGGCTGATAACTACAAACATCCTGCAGCTTCAAAGTTGAGACAGATCTTTCTTTGGAAGACAACCTAATGAGCAGGAAAAAATTCCCCTCCTTGCATAATCCAGACTTTTAAATTAACCTCAGTGCATTGAAGGAGTACATGTACATGTGCTTCTTAAACAGCCCGGACACATATAACTTAGGAACACACATCTGAAATTTAGAGAGAACACAGAGAGCAGAGAGTCTACCAGATAAACGGATACACCAAATAATTGCAAATAATGAGATGCAGAATTAATTGTGAGTTTGAACATGGAATCATGAAAACAACCAGCTTGAGAGCAAAAGAGACTCAAATTCTTTCACATGAGAGATGTTTTAAGTGAGAGATAGCATAGGCTTTGACAAGTAAATGTCATTTTTTTCAGAGGAGTTGAGTTTGTTAACAAAAATTTCCAAATTATCCTGGAAGGATGGCAACAAGGAAAGAGAAAAACTGTGTCCCTAGGCATCACCAAGCAGTCGCATCAGCCCAAGTCTAAGGTGTTCAAAACTTCTGAGGTCAATGTGATTGACTCTTGTCCTTAAAAAAATACTGTGTGCGTATGTATTTATTTAAGAGTTTTGAAAATTAATTTCTTTTATTAAAAAAATCCTTCCACTTTCCCCAAATACCGATAAGGAGATTCCTCTTTTCTTTGCTCTCCACTTTTTCTCGTGGATTGACTTGTGTCTTATTATTTCCTCATATAAAAGACACAACAAAGTATATTAATCCTGCAATCTCCCACAGTAAAATCGACCCCTACTCCTTAAAGGCTGATAAACGTAGGAGCATCTTTACAAGATGTGACTTACGGAATCACGAAGATTTCCCAAAGAAAAGTAGAGCTTTGGGGGCAGGAATCTGATTAAACTATCCAGTCCTCTCCATACATTACTTATCTTTGTTTAAATTAGCAAAGTAAGTGGGCTCCTTCCACAGTCAGTAAGAAAGCTTCGGATTGACTATGTGTTGAGTTCTCTTAATATTAGACACAATTGCTGGCATTTTCAGCCTGGTGGTTCATTTTATGTGGCCCCAATCTTTTTAATGTCGTATTACTTGTTCTTGAGAGTGGCTAGGATCTTATAGATGAATGTACACCCGTACATAATTTTCATTTTTTAAGGTTTAATTGGTCCTTCAAGGGTAATTATTCTTTCTTCTAATATATTCTCATGCTCAATCACGATCAGAAGCCACAAAAATATGCTAATTTCATTTGGACTGTAATCTAAACTTGCGTGTAAGTGTATTGCAGAGACAAAAGCTAAGGCTCTCAGGACTAAACAATGATTACTTGGAAGGAGCTCAAGATGCTAAAACACAGTTCTAAGAGGAATTTCAAAAATAAATAAATATGCAAGAGCAAGCAGCAGGATAGTTATTCTGATAAAATAAGAATTGGAATGAGTGCCCTTAATTGGAGACTTCAGGGACCCACACAGTGGACAAGGCAGTGCACTTCCCCAGAGCAGAAGTTAAAAGCTCTTCCTCAACTTGGCTCTTAGGGCTCATTTCCTGGAATTGCTGTTTATCTTTTGCCACACATATTCCTTTTCCTCTGACTGTGTTAGATGCCCCTCATGAACAGGTTTTCCATGTATCTTCAGTTTCTAGGCTTCATGATGCCAGGAATGTCATTGAAACTCAATAAAGCTTTGCTGTTATGCAAATGAAATAGATTATAGCTTCTGCAATTTATGTTGACTCACCTAAAATTTTTTTGATTATTTGAGAATTATTAAAAAATAGGAAAAGATGTTGAATTTCTAAAATATTTTACATATTTCATAGAAAAATATTAAAGCTTAAATGAGAAGTTAAACTTATTTGCACTACAAACAACGTAAGTAAACAAATCATATTCTGAGGCAAGGTAATTTCATTCTTCAGCTGGGCTGCTGACTACAGAAGTCAGCCTAGGATTCCCCCGCTTTGTGCCACAGATAATCACAATTTCGTAAAAAGGAAGTAGTTTAATAATGTAACAGATCTGAGCTGAATGTTTCCTTCCATTATTTTGCTAGCGAGGCAGTACCACTGTCTTACTTTAGAATCAAGCTTAACCTTATTTTCTATTATGTAATTACTGTTGTTCCAAAACAAGATAAATTTATTTTCTGCAAGCCACTGAGCAGTTGCCATTAAAATAAGATTGATTCTGAATCTCTCTAAAGCAAACTTACCTCGTATTTTATTTTTCATCAGGTAATGGAACCACCATGTCTCAGTAAAATTCAATGTAAGATATCTTTTTCCACATGGAGTGTTTTAGATACGTAAAAATCTCAATTCTTTCTGAAACATAAGAGAAGAATCTTTTTTTTATACAATATTATTTTAAAATAATATTCTAGCAGGAACATAAGGAGAGGGAAGAATTACTCTATTCTCAAATAAATCCTCTATGAGGAAATAGACAACAATGAATCTTCTTGACGGTTTCTGGTTATTTTTACTCAAAACAATCAAAAGTGGAACATGCTCTTAAGATAGTTTCAGTAGTTTGCTAAAAACTAGTATTTACTGATAACTAAAATGTAAGATTAATTTGTTTTACTTGTGCTTACAAAATGAAACATCCTTAGAAACCACATTTTGAAATAAAATCTCAGGAAACAGACATTTTGCCTGTGTACAATAAACTTTAAATCCTAGTAAATATTCCACTGGCTAAAGAACAGTAGCATAATTTACATTATTGTCATTCATTCAAGCTTTTACCAATAATTCATTAAACACCTACTATATGATAGGAGAAATTACAGGTTCTATTTAATTCTACATTTATGTTCAGTTTTACAGTTTGCTTTTACAATTGTCCTTTCTTTTTAATTTATTTATTTTTATTTATTTATGACTGTGTTGGGTCTTCGTTTCTGTGCGAGGGCTTTCTCTAGTTGTGGCAAGCGGGAGCCACTCTTCATCATGGTGCGCAGGGCTCTCACGTTGCGGAGCACAGGCTCCAGACGCGCAGGCTCAGTAATTGTGGCACACGGGCCCAGTTGCTCCACGGCATGTGGGATCTTCCCAGACCAGGGCTCGAACCCGTGTGCCCTGCATTGGCAGGCAGATTCTCAACCACTGCGCCACCACGGAAGCCCTACAATTGTCCTTTCTAAACTAAAGAAAAACTTTCTTGTTCCCAAGGCTTGTGGATGGTACCTTAATCAATTCTTTTAAGATTAAAGAGTTTGTACTATTTTAGATGATTCCTTTGGGCACAATATATTTGATGCATTATTCAGAATTATTTAAAAATTTAAAATATGACCCATGTCAATATAACACTGTTGCTTACAGTTATTAATTAAATGATAATTATTTAACCAAATATTAATAGAAACAATATTCTGGGTTTTTCTGTATTAGATTTCTCTAGTTTGTTTTTTCTGAATACATCTCCATTCAGGTTACTGAACATTTATCTAACATCATATTTGGCTTTAAAATATAGAAGTCACACAACCTGAGTCAAAACTGTCCTTTGCAAGAGTCAAATGACACATTCCAACAGTCGAATGGAGAAGAATTTTAAAACTTAGAGGTCTGCTCTCATTAATACACTTACTAGAAATTCACTTTTCCTATATTTTAGCCTCCATTATCTTTACTCTGAACACTGCTGAAATCTCCCTCTTACAGTGTCTCTGTACATGTGTGATTATGCGTGCATGTGTCGTGTGTGTGTGTATATACATGTGACTGTATGTGCATGCACGTGTGTGCACATACTGTGTGTGTATGCGAGTGTGTGTTGAGCAGCATACAGCCTTAAGTGCTAGAGGAGATCACAAAAAGGATATATCAGAATCATGGGGCTGAGAGGTAAATTCTAGGAAAATATGTTCTTCCAGGAAATAATAGTTTGCCAATATTAGCAAAATATAACTGGGATATCACTTGTGAATACCTGTGGCTGTATATAAAATGATTTGGATGAAGACATTGTGTAATAATTTTATTAAAGCATCAAAATGTAGTGTTAAAATCATGGTTAGAACCCATTCAAAGAGGGAAAGAGTCTACTGTATTCTAGACCATCATTGAGAATTACAATTGTATTCTATAGGAGATGAGCAAAAAGATATATAAACCAAAATTATGTCCACAATTTGAATATGTATGGTTAACGTCACTCTCATTATGTTCTCTAGACCCTTGTGTGCTGGTTCTGATACCTGGAAGACAAAGTATGTTTCCCTAAGCTTAGCCATGTCTAAATTACTCATATTCTATCTGGACAACAATCCATATCTTAGGCACAGTGTCTTGCTTGAATGAAATGTCAGGTGGAGACAGAGCATGAGTGTGGCTGGCTTTGGCCCTGAAATGCTATATGGTTATGAGATATGTTTTTGTTTCCTACCTGTGGGACACTGGAGTTTCATATCCATCCTCTCACAGTGCTCAAGATTGCCTTCCTTTCTTTCTTTTCTTTTTCTTCCTTTCTCTTTCTTTCTTTCTTTTTCTTTCCTTTCTTTCTCTCCTTCTTTCCTTCTTTCTCTCCTTCTTTCCTTCTCTCCTTCTACCCTTCCTTCCTTTCTTTTTCTTTCTTTCTCTATTTATTCATGTTTATATTTTACCGTGATTTTTACACCATTATAGATCAACCAAAACCTGAATTTATGTTTCATCCTAAACTAAAATGTGGTAAGTCAGACACAGGGGTTGAGAGTCCTGTGCAGGGGATATTATGGGGCTTCAGTGTTATATCTAGATCCATTTATCTCTAATTAGAGAATTATACAAATAAAGTAGCTTAATATTAGTGCATAAATTTTCTCATATAATAAGGGGAAGAAAGTTCCAAACTGGTTAAACAGGCAGTTCAGTTACATCATCTGAAACCCAGATGCTTTCCTTTTTCCATTTAACATCTTCAACATATTGGCCTTTACACCCAGGCTTGGTCCCTTCAGCTCACACAATGTGTTCACTACTCCAGCCATCATGTTCTCACACAAATATGTCCAAATGCAGGAGGAAGAATATTTCCTTGCACTAGCTTTCTCAGAAGTCCCTCTGTAGTCTTCCTATCAGGCCTGGATTAGGTTGCATGCTTATAATCCTAAGTTCAAAAGAGGTTGGGAAAATGAGAAAACTATCTGTCAAGTTCAGCTTTTATATGAGAATTGGTCTCTATTATAAAAAGGAGAGGTTATAAACCAGCAGTATCTGCCATAATTAAGAGAGAGAGAGAAGCAGACTGAGAAAATGCCTCAGACTAAATATTATATTCTGTGGGTATTAACCCTTGTGATTCTTTGGGGGGATAGTGGACACATGCCTGAAGTAAAGAAGGGAGCTAGGGAGGTCTTTGGAGATTTTCAGCCTAGCTTGAAAATGAACAGTTTAAATATAATTTTTATAAGGAAGAGAAAAACTCATTTCACTATTTTATAACCCCTTTTAATTCTAGGACTCTCCATTCCCCATAAGGGTTTGACTTGTATAATTGGAGTATATGAACTGAGAGATGCCTCTCAGAAGGTTCCTTACTTCTGCTTTAAGGTTTCAACACCATGTAACCTTCAGCCCATGAGTTCTCTACGGTCCAGACTGTTATTAGACTTAGTGGTATTTTAGGTTCCTCTTCTCTGTCCAGAATTATTAGATCAGACAAATGTTCAGAACTCCAGAGAACTTTCAAATCAACAGAAAGAAATGCAAGAGTATAAGACAAAGAGAATGAGGAAATAAAGGTTGTTACTAGATGGTTAATTTTAATAGATTAAAGAAAACATCAAAGAGAAGGTGCAGCAGTATTTAACCCTGAAGGCAGGAGCATTAAACACCTACCTCTTTCATGGGAATCCTAGAATAATCTTCTAGTTTTAGCTAATAAATGCTAATAGTCATTATTGTCCATTTCCCTTCATTTCTCCATTTAAATGTATATGTAATGTCCATTATAGCCTGATTATCAACTTATTCTGGGGATTGGGGGATCATTCAGGGTGCTTTTCTCCATGTTCTACCATGGATGAATGGTCAGGAGTGATGTTGGCTGGTGAAATTTATGTGGCCTGTATCAGGCTTTGTACCAATATGCTGTCAGCTGTGTCAATATGCCTTCCCTATCATGCCATTAAGGACCATATGCAGGTCAATTTGAACTGACAGTCATCTTCTTGCATATTTAACTGAAGCAAGCCAGAGAACCTTTCTATCTAGACTTTAGTAATGGTTGGCAAGAGACTGGGGAGACATGAATCTTCTTTGCCTCCAAAGTTCCAGTTCTAAGAATAATTCTAGACAAACATACAAAAAAGATGCATAAAGATATTCACTGTAGTATTGTTCATAAAAAAAATACAAGCTAGACATGTATCAAAAATAAATTATGATATAGATACAGTGGGATATAGTACCAGTATTTAAAAACAAAAAGGTAACATACTTCCATTTAGTCATATATGGAAGATATTCATGGTAACTTTTTTGAGTCCTTAACATGTGCAGATATTGTGGTAGGCTTTATAAAGTATGCAACATTATTATGCTCATTTGCAGCAACATGAATGGACCTAGAAATGATCATACCAAGTGAAATAAGTCATAAAAATACAAATATCATATGATGTCACTTATATGTAGAATCTAAAATATGATACAAATGAACTTACTTACAAAACAGAAACAGACTCACAGACATAGAAAACAAAGTTATGGTTACCAAAGGGGAAAGGAGGGGGAGGGATAATTCAGGGATATGGGATTAACAGATACACACCACTATTTATAAAGCAGATAAACAACAAGGATTTACAGTATAGCACAGAAATATATTCTATTTCTGTGAAAAATTTCATTGGGAATTTTGATAGGTATTTCATTGAATCTATTGATGGCTTTAGGTAGTATAGACATTTTAACAATATTAATTCTGCTGATCCATGGTTATGATTAACTGTTACATATTTCTGGGTTTAAATTACATTTTTGGGAAATCCCTGGCAGTTCAGTGGTTAGGACTCCATGCTTCCACTACAGGGGGCACGGGATCTATCCCTGGCCGGGGAACTAAGATCCCGCATGCCACGTGGCACGGCCAAAAAAAACATTACTACGATTTTATTAAAAATGTTTGCATTTATGCTTATAAAGGATATTGTCATACAGTTTTATTTGTTATGTCTTTTCTTTCTTTTTTTTGTTTCAGGTTAATGTTGGCTTCATAAAGTGAGTTTGGAAATTTTTTTTCATCTCTCATTTTCTGGAAGAGTTTATGTATACCTGGTATCACTTTTTCCTTAAATGTTTAATAGAATTACCCAATAATTTCATTTATACCTACAGTTTTCTCTGTGGGGATATTTTTAACTATTAATGTAATCTTTTTAAAAAACATACAACAATTTGAATTATGTATTCTTCAGTAGGTGTTAGTAGTTTGTGTCTTTTGAGGAACTTTTTTCTATTTTATGTAAGTTTTTTAAAGTTACTGGCATCAATTCATTTATATTATTATTTTAATATAAATGCAAACATTTATGTCCCCTCTGCAAACAGGGACAGAAGAGACAGCATGTTTTAAATTGTTCAAGAAGGAGGAGGTGAGGGTGTAAGTCTAAGATATAGAGAAAGTAGAGCGGGTTTAGAACAGACACTGAGTAGAATGTAAGAGAGATTACAAGAATGCTCTCCACCTTTTATCTTTCTCAGCATTTCAATACCTGGCTTGAAATACTGAGACGTGGTAGTAGATAATCATTCAAATTTAAAAAGTAATTGTAATATAATGAGAATAAAATGCTACAACCCTCTAAAAAACCATACTGACTGTTCACTGACCTGAATTCCAAGTAACCGCAGAACTGGATGTTAACCAATCCCCCTCAGTCAATGGCAGCCCTACTTCAGTATCCCTGCTTCAGACAAGACAGGACTAGGGTGAGGTGAGTGAGGCACTCAACTCAGACACAAAATTTAAGGAGATACCAAATAACTCAGTAATCAGGATAAAGGCATGCCTCATTTTACTGTGCTTTGCTTTATTGCACGTTACCAATATTGTGGTTTTTAAAATAAATTGAAGGTTTATGGCAACTCTGCCTCGAGTAATTCTATCAGTGCCATATTTATCAATAGCATTTGCTCTCTTTGTGCCTCTGTGTCACATTTTGGTAATTCACACAATATTTCAAACTCAATACTATATTTTTATGGTGATCTGTTATCAGTGATCTTTGATGTTAGTATTGCAAAGAGATTACAACTCCCTGAGGCTTAGATGATGGCTAGCATTTTTTAGCAATAAGGTATTTTTTAATTAAGGTATGTACGTTGGTTTTTAGACAATGCTATTGCACACTGTATAGACTACAGTATAGTGTAAACATAACTTTTATATCCACTGGGAAGCCAGAAAATCTGTGTGACTCACTTTATTGTGATATTGTTTTATCATGGTGATGTGGAACCAAACCAATACTATCTCGAAGCATGCCTACATTATAAAGCAATATCTTTAAAAAATCAAAATTACTGCAAAAAAGTCATACTGAACAAAATACAATTTTAATGAAAGACAGGCTGCAGCCCTAGATCTCCTGACCCTGTCTCACTCTCTTCACCCTAATTTCTACCCTGCTTATGAAAGTCAGCCAGTCTCTAAACCAGCCTTCCATCACCGTACCCTCTAAATGTCAGGCAATCCCTGAACCCATGCGTCCCCAAAATACTATATAAAGTTGGTTCCCTGCTTTGTTCTAAATGACTGAGTTCTGCAACCAAAGTTGTCCTTTGCTTAGCAAATAGAGCAAAAAATAGAGCTTTGTTTCAGACATATTTGCTGATCTTTTTCCTCAGTCCAAGAATAGTAGCAGGACATCTATATTTTCTGTGTTGAACAAGGGTTCCTAACCCAATCTTGCCATTAACATACTCTGGACTTGGCTAAAATTGTCCTCTCTGAGTATCTTTTTTGCCCCCATTAAGCATACTCTTGGATTTGTAATAAAAAAGATTCTTTTGGATACCTTTAATGGAGGAGGTTATTGCAAGGAGTCACAGAAATAAACTTGTGGTTGCTGTGGTCATGGTCTTTTAACTGTGAAGGATAACAGCAAGCCTTGGAGAAAGTCCAGAGAAATCGTTTGGCTTCTTTCATGATGAAGCCAAAGCACTGGTTACTTTCTTTTCTTTATTCTTTAATATTGAAGACATAAAAATTTAAAGGTAGGAATTTCTTTGACAGTTATCTCTCATAAAAGAGGAAGTTAATCTTTGTGTCTGATTACGACACATTCAGTTTTTTTTCTGATTTTTTTTCTATTGAAGTATAGTTGATTTACAACGTTGAGCTAGTTTCAGGCGTACACCAAAGTGACTCAGATATATATATTGGGGTTTTTTTTGGATTCTTAGATTCTTTTCTCTTATAGGTTATTACAAAATGTTGTGTACAGTTCTAAATTAGGAGGTTGAGATTAACATATACACACTACTATATATAAAATAGATAACCGACAAGGACCTAATGTAGAGCACACACTCAGTTATTTTAAACAAAACAAAACTAACAAACAATTTGGGGAAAGCATATTATTATGAAATCGTGTCAACCACTATTAGCTTGGGATGCTCATAAAAATAGAATTCATCAAGTGCTAATAATGTTTAAGGCCATGATCTTTAGATTTTCTTTTAATCTTTATATTAATTCTATGAGGCAGATGCTATTATTACCCTTTTTTACAGATGGGAAACTAAGAGAGCAGTGCAAGTTTGAACAGCTATGATATAGAAAAGCCAAGATTTCAACATAGGCTGCCTCTCTACGGAGCCCACATTCCTAAGCACTGTGGTTTCTTGCTTATAAAGTTTATCATATCAAATCATATTTTAAAAATTATAACAGGAGGACTAGAAATTTTAAACACATTTGGTATTTGTTCCAAGGGATACACCTCGGCAATTGCAAATCATGAATATAATTGTAAAGAAGACTTCCATGATGGTACTATAAAACAACACAGCAAGTTATTGTTGTGAAGTTCAATTGCAGAGATCATAAATATACATTTCAAGGATGGTTTAAAATATTGCTTTAGTATTATGTAGATGGTATTCGTGGCTTACAATTTTTAGTATTCACATTGGATACTGCTTTTAAAAGCGCTGTGTCTCAAACAACTTCAGGAAACACATCTCTCTCCTTTTTATTGTGTTATGTGATGTAAAAGTTGTTCTAACAATGAATTTCCTAATATTCTGTGAAGAGTTTAAATGTCCACCCATACCTACCTCTCATTAGTAGTAGTGAACTGCTTTGTAGTAACAGCTGCTTTGTTTTGGTAGTGGTTCATATTGTCTTAAAATTCTTTAGTATGTATTTTTCTCATTATGAAATGAGACATCCCCTTATACTTAAGGAGGTCAAATATTTGAGCATACATGTTTTTATACTACCCACAAAGAAATTTTGATTGTGTCACATTGCTATTCAGCTATGGAGTGTCTTTCTTTAGCAAAGATTGAGGCCAAGTCATTTGAGGGACAGTTGACCTTGCTCTGCTCTGATGGTATGTGGTTCTGTTTAGTCCTGATGCCATCACCTGTGTCCATGTCAAAGGGCTTGGTTTCCCTTAGGATGACTGAGACCTGCTCCTGTGGGCATGATAAGCACCTGAGACTTTGCGGACACCTCCACAGTCCGATGACAGATCCCCACATCTGCCAAATAGAAGGAGTATCACCTGTTCCTTTCCTTTCCCAGAGAAAAGATAACTGAACTTTCCCATTTGTTTCACCCAACTATTAATATTAGAAAATACTGTAGGAAGGGCAGTGCTTCTTCTCAGTACTTAATAGGATGCCTGAATATGTTATATTTTCTGGCCTAGAAAGCCTTGCAGGCCAGCTCAATGAATGTAAGCTGTTTGCAGCAATAGTCAGCAACCTCACCAGGGTATTTGCTTCTTCCCAATGTTATCAGAACCTAGCCTGGTACTCATGATATATTCTACTCTTTACTGATTTGCTTCATGAATAAGGGAAAAGGTAAACCAATAATCTGTCTGTCCAGTGTCCAATGCTAATAGTATTTGACTTCTGGTTCCACCACATCCTCTAAACTCCAGGCTTTGGCTGCATGACTCTTAGATCCCTGATATTCTTTCCCAGAGTAAAGTAATGGAATTCAGAAAATGCCACTCAGAACTGTTTGTCTCCATATTCTGTAACTGACTGGTTAATAGAAGAATTGTGGAATAGCCACAAGAGAACCAGGATTGTAATTAATTCATCTTGAGGTCTCAGTTTCCTACTTTCTTTGCGACTTTGGGCAAAGCATGTCACCTCATGAATATCATTTTTCTCCTCTATAAAAGGAATAGTTTGATTAAAAGGTCTCAAGGATATCTTCAAGATAAAAAATATCTGAATCTATGGTTGTATACATGTCAGTAAATTTAATTTTCCTCACAATAGTTTTGCTAATGGAAGCTTGGCACCTTAAATATGGTCGGGTCATTCTTGAGGATGTGCTCTGACTATTCCAGTATCACTACTACTTGACATGACAGCTACTTAACAACCCTATTAATTTGTCATTGATTTGTGTGTACACAGTCAGCAAATCTTAGACACCTGGGATCAAGGGAAAAGCATGGTACTTATGTCATGTAAGCTCTCCTTGCCTCAATTTCCATAACCATAAAACTAAGATAGTTATACCTACTCCTATGATTGTCATGAGGATGACATGATATAATATGTGTGAAGAATTGAGTACAGTGCCTGTACTATACTGGTACCCATGACAGTCTAGTGTTTTTTTTTTTCTTCCTGCCTTAATAGTGAAGCTGGCCAGGTCTTATAAGATCAATAATTATCCAGTTCTCAAATAAAACACTTGTCAAAACTTAGGCTGAATGAATATCTCTTCCTCCCGAGTTCTCTGCCTCAGGATTCAAAGATATAAAATCATTGGAAAACACTAATGACATTCCTCCCTCTACATGCATAGACAGTAAAATAAATTACTTTTAATGTTTTCCAGGAAAAACAACAAATTACTTTGAAAAGTATATGTTTAGGATGATAGAATCCAGAATTTTTGATGCAACATTATAAATACTGTCATTTGACAGTTATTAGTTTACAGATTTTTATAATTATGGTTATTACAACAATTTATATTTCTTAAATATCATCCAGTAATTCTCCATTATGTCAACATCCTAATACATATTGCATTGGGATGCATATTTATATTGTCTTTATTATAAATACACATATACATTTACAGAAAACTGAAAGACATGTGTCAGTACCTTAGATGTTAAGTCTTTCGGTCACCATGTGTTATATAATCTTGAAAGTGACAAACCCAGGCTGTGTGACTAACACTCCTGATATTACAGCCACCTGAGTCTCCTGTAAGAGCCCACATTAACCCTGGTTCATGATGAGAAAGCATTTCCCTTTAGCCCTTCTTGTTAGACATCCATATTCTTGACTCTGGGCATTAACCAATGAGTAGCTAATTTTTAACAGGTCGGGGTGTCAAGTCTGGCAGAAGTATTTCCTCAAGGGCCCCATCACCACTTTCATATTTAATTTGAATTTCTTTGGGTCAAATGTTTAACTGCTCTAGACATTCTCCAGAGCAGTTATATTCAATCTCAATCTGCATAATAGATTGTAGGGAGGGCAAGTCATTTTCTATCTCAATTTGGTCAAGCTAGCAAAAGTAACCTGTTGCTTTGATAGCTATGGGCAAGTACCCCTTCCCATTTTGATTTTATATTATCATCAATAACATAAAGGAATTAGACTAATTCCCTTTTGCCATTACATCATCTTCTGATATTTTATAACTCTAAGTATTTTTAAGTAACTATTAAGTACCAGGTTCCAAGGGTTTCTAATGGAAGTAAATGCCACTGGCCAAAGAAGTAATTAAGATTCTCCTATTCAGTGAATATGTAGAGGTACTGCGGTCATGGTTCAGTCAACCAGGGGAGAATGGGAAGGTGGAAGTAATTGTCCTGGCTTACGTATCTTCTTGCCCTGAAAGCACAAACTAGGAAGTACTTAGGCATGCCTGTGCTGTCCACACAAATAGATACTTCTGTTTCCTTATTGAAGGTATATAGGGACAGTGAAGAAGCTGTCAACTTGAGTATGAATTAGGGGGAGCTAAAATCTCCTCCCAAACCAAAATATCTTCACCACTTACTGTCCATCTCTTTGATACAACAAATATTTAGTGAACAGCCATTTTGGCCAGACATTCTGGCTGGTGCAGAGCACTTGAGAGTAAATGAGATACAACTACTGCTCTCCAAGAGTTCAAAATCTGAGACAGCAACTATTCCTGCAGGAAGGAAAATTGGCTCCTGGAAAGGTTAACGCATTAAGTGTGGTATGTTGAAATGGCCTGAGTTCAAATTAGCCCTTGTATCTGTATGAGTTGAGAACAATTACTTAACTCTCTGACCCTCGGTTTCCTTAACTGTACACATGGCTACTAATAATGTATGTCTTTCAAAGACCTTAGTGGGGAGCAGGGCAATGAGAGGAAAGAGCTTCAGAGAGTTATATGATTAGAGCAGCTGGGGGTAGGAGATTCCGGGACCCAGGCAAAGATATGGTTTAGGTATAAAACGTTTAGCATTCAAGGCTGAACAGGGATTTATTTAGAGTGATTCAAAATATACTGAGTCATCAAAAGTGTGACTAAGGACAACCTAAGGTACCACTGCAGGGTTCTTGGTAGGCTCTTCAGAACTGATGTCAACTGTAGAACTTCTGAGATACTAAGTGAGTTAAGCATGGATCTCAGTTACTCAGTCATAGCCTCAGGTTTTTATTCTTGATGTTTCATGTTGCTTTGATATGATATAGTACCTGGGAATGAGGCCAAGGCAACAGACTGGGAGTTAATATCTTCATTTAAAATTTTGCAGCAACATGGATGGGCCTAGAGTTTGTGATACTGAGTGAAATAAGTCTGATAGAGAAAGGCAAATATCATATGATATTGCTTATATGTTGAATCTAAAAAAATGGTACAAATGAACTTATTTACAAAACACAAATAGAGTCACAAATGTAGAAAACAAACTTATGGTTACCAGGGGGTAAAGGGGGTGGGAATAAATTGGGAGATTGGGAGTGACATATACACACTACTATATATAAAATAGATAGCTAACAAAGACCTACTGTATAGCACAGTGAACTCTACTCAATACTCTATAATCACCTATATGGGAAAAGAATCTAAAAAAGAGTGGCTTTATGTATATGTATAACTGATTTACTTTGCTGTACACCTGAAACTAACACAACATTGTAAATCAACTATACTCCAATAAAAATTTTAAAATAAAATAAAATAAAATAAAATTTTTTGAACCTTGGGATACATTTGGGAGGAGAGAGAGGGAGAAGGGAACAGGTTAGTTGACTGCAAAAGCCACTGTATTTCAAGAGAACCTGGAAGTCTTAGGAATTCATTCTGGGGCTAATAATTACAACCTGGGAATCTAAGGGAGAGGGAAAGTTCTCAAAAAGTCCCCTGGAGGAAAGACAACACTTCATCATCTGATAACATGGCAGGGATGTAACTTCCTGAGAGAATATAAGACATGACTTTCCAGTTAACTTTGGACTCCTCACTCTGGCTGTTTAGCTGCTGCACCATCTGGCCTTGGGAGCCCACACACCTCCTGCCCACACAGAGGATAAAATGGAGATACAGGGATGAAGAAAGGGGCAAATTTGTTCAGCTTGAAATAGTTGGCATCTATTTTTATCATTTTAATTCTTGTTTTGAAGTCTGGCTGCCTTGGATGCTCCTTGACGTCCCTGCAGAGATAGCTGGGCTGAGGGAAGCCAGTGCTTGCTAACCAGTGAGCTTTACTGCAGGTTGTTCTTGAACACCTGGGGCCTTCCTGGTGACCACAGGGCACCACAGTTTCCCCTCTAGAACATGGCTTTGCTCCAGGCACAGACAAAGCCAGCTTGGGGTGCTCTTGGTCAAGGGTGTTATGGGCCCTCTGGCCTTTTTAACCTGGTCCTGAGGGAAACAAGAGCAGATACACACCCCCCTCACCCTGGCGGAAAATTCACCTCCACCCAGGTTGTCCTTACACCCTCTCCTCGTAGGAAAAGGCTGGTCAAGGCTGCTGGGTCAGGCTTGACCTCACACACACAGACAGAACCTGTGCTCAATCTGGCCCTATCAAGGGAACTAGCGTCTCACCACTCTTCTTGTTCTGCTGTTTATGTCTCTAAAATAACAGGATGACTTTCTATCTCACACACACACAGAGCTTAGTCGCATTGTGCAAAGTTGTAACAAAGAAAAAACATTCCATGACTTTAGAGCATTTCCATGAAGGTCAATTATTTAAGTTATTTTGACATTATTAACTATGCTAGTAAAAGCTATTAAAAACTGCATTTGCAAGTGATCAGTGTAAAACCCTGTGCATGCTTGAGTAAAACTACCACTTAGGGTTAGGTGCCACCTAGTAATGGTTATGCAGGTGTGGGTGGACCTACACTGTTACACTTTTAAATCCCCTTTTGTTTTGCTGCCCAAATCTAAATAAATACTTTTGTTAATAGATAATTGTTCTTTTACTAAGAGATACTCTTTACCTACAGAAATGTATTTTGGGAACTTATTTTTTACACAGCAATTTTTTATCCATTGAAACTAACCCTTATCAATAAATCACTATTGCTTAGACATTTTAAACAGTACTTTTTTGTAATTTATGTTTTAAGAATCATGCCCAATTTTATTATTTCACAAGAAGGAAGCAAAGGATAAAAGTAAATTTAACACTTTCTGGCTGTTGATTACTGGCAAGCTGCTGGCCACCTGCTAGACAATCTCTATGCAAATGATGCTCCTTATTCACCAGAGTACAGAATTTTAAAGACAGTTACAATACGAACATGCGTATAAGCTGTTACACATAATAACAAAAGCTGGTTCTGTCAACTCCAGCCTCGTAAGAAAATTCCATCAGAAATAGCTAAACTTTCCCTTGGTGGATCATGCCTTCTCCACTCTTGGCCCACATGTTTTGGTCAAAATGGACCTAACTCACAGCTTTAGGAATAGATATTGAATAGCATATAACTTACTTCTTGAAGTGTGGCAGTGAACCACATCATGAGTATCACTTGGAAACCTACTGCAAATGTAGTGATACACACACACACACACACACACACACATACACACACATACAATGGAAAATTACTCAGCCACAAAAAAAGGGTGAAATGATGCCATTTGCAGTAACATGGATGCACCTAGAGATTACCATACTAAGTGAAGTAAGCCAGACACAGAAAGGCATATATCACATGATTTCACCTATATGTGGAATCTAAAAAATGATACAAATGAACTTATTTACAATATAGAAATAGACTCACAGGCATAGAAAAGAAAAAAGAAAAGAAATGTAGTATCTTGGACTGCGGCGCATCGGGGCCACAGCTCCAAAACGAAGGGCAGGCATTCCCAAAACAATGTGCTAACCTGACTCTGGCCGGTGGGCACGGCCTGCAGGCATCCGGGGGCTTCCAGTGTGGTCACCGTGGCGTGCGTCTCCTGGGACCCCAGCGCTGCGTGGCAGGAAGAGAGTCAGGGGTGTCTAGGAGAGAGGAGGGCACGGGCCAGCTCCGAAACTCCTTCAGACAAGGTTAATCCCGTGGCCAGTAGCATGAGCTGGCTAGGGACAGACGGGCACTGGCTAGTGGTCGGTGGGGGCCCGGCCCCACCCCTGACCCCCACCCCTGACCCCCACCCCTTGACCCCTCGCCCCTGACCCCGGGGGGGCCCCGCCCCGCCCCGTCCCGCCCCGCCCCGCCCCGCCCCGCCCCTGACCCCAGCCTCTCCAGGGCCCAGAGCTCTCAGCCGCGGCGCTGGGCTCTCAAGGGTCTGGCCCAGCCTCTCTCCTGGGCTTCCCTTGGCGCCCTCCCTGCTTGGACTCGCAGCCTGCACTGTGGGAAGAGTCGTGCCCCGCCCTGGGCGCGGGGTCGTCCGTGCTGGTGCCCAGATGGCCTGGACGCACCTCAAGTTGCCAAAGAAGCGCTCGGCACAGCGCGAGCCTCAGGCTGCAGGCGCTCTGCCGCCTCCCCAACCCAGCGCGCAGGCTCCGGGTGGCCTCCAGGGCGCAGCCACGCGCACGGGGCCCGGCTTGCGAAGAGCCTGAAGCCACGGACACCTGCGGCCTGGCCCTCGGTGAACCCGCCAAGGCCCAGCCGGCACCGTCCTCAAGGAGTAAGTCACTGAGAACCGGCCTGAGCCGGTGGCTCACTTCTTGGTCGGGCTCCTCCCCAATCCTCAGCCTGAGGCCCCGGGCTCCTCCTGAAAGATGCTTCCTGACCCGGAGGAAGCTCCTGAAATTCCTCTGCCCGGCTTCTGTATATACTCAACTTATATTTAAAGCTTTTCTATGTTCTGGGCCCGTTGACTGCTCCTCCGGTTTGAGCACTTCGGCTTTGTACCGTCTCTGTGGTGGCGTTGAAGCGTTTTGGTCCATGACGACGTGATATTTTTGTAACCGATCCCAACAAAGACTCTTAACACAGTTCTTGTTGGTCTTCTGCAAACTCCGAGCTCCTTTTGAAACCAAATGAACTGACGGTGAGCAGGCTTCAAGGAAGGCTACTCATGAGACCACAAGCAGATGTGCTGGTAAAGTGCTGGAATGTTCCACCCTTTTAAATTCCTAAATGGTAAATATCACCCCGTGACTTTCATTTAAATTATTTATAATTATTATGTTTTATTATATTTATTATTTTTCCTTGAGAAGAGTGGGAAGTGTTGCCAGGATTATAAATGCATTTAAGTTAAACTATGCAGTGTTCTCTGCACAGTACGTTTGCTTTAGAAATGTGGTATAGTTCTGTTGCTGTTTTATATATACACATATAGTATTTTTATGCCTCAACACTTATTCTTGATGGTATCTGTCAGATATTAGGAGGGATCAGAAATGGGAATTGTTTCAAAAGTCCTTTAATTAACCTGATGACCTCACCAGGGACTTACAAAATCTGTTTCTAATATCTAGAACACTACAATTTAAGCTCCAAAACGACGTACAGAAATGTAAACCCTCATTTATCAAAGGCTCTGGGCAGAGCTGTCCTCCCACTGTGGGTGGTGCCCTAAGTCTGCAGCCCAGAGTGGCCAGCCTTCCCTTGGGGCAGGTGGGTAAGGCCGCTGGACGGATGGACAGAAGCCCAGGCCAGCCCGAAGTTTTGTCCCTTGGAGCAGGACTGCTAAGCTCATGTGCACAAGCTTCCTTTGGCCCAGTGTCCAGTCACCCAGCCCTCCATGCTCTGTCTGTGTGAGGTTTAAAAATAAAGCTTCCAATGTCCAAAAAAAGAAAGAAAAAGAAAAAAGAAAGAAAGAAAAGAAGGAAAGGAGGGAGGGAGGGAGTGGGGAAGGGAGGAAGGAAGAAATGTAGTGTCTTGGGCCCTGCATCAGACCTACTGAATCAGAATCTGCCTTTTGAAATATTCCCCAGGTGAACTGTATAAACATGAATCATTATAGTCCAGGTCTAAAGCAGTGGTTATTCTGGATAAACACTGAAATCACTAGGGAACTTTAAACTATACTAATGCCTGATTTCTCACTCACAGATGTACGGGCTTAATTCGTCTAAAGCTGGCCCCCAGCATAAGTGTTTTTTAAATCTCTGCAGGTGATTCTAATGTGCAAACAGTGATTTTCAACCATTGGAGAGCTTACCTCCCTACCTAGTTTAATTGTTTCAGATGTAGTAATTCAATCTAATCCAACCTATGAGAGGCTAACCCTGGACATTTGTCTGATTTTGAGGGAAAGATAAATTCTCTTTCAAGCTGGAGGTGAAGCTAAAAACATATGAAATTCAGAACAGCTGTACACCTCCGAGGACAAAGATTATACCTGCCTACATGGAAGAAACAAAGCTGAGAAGAAAGATGGAATAGGGTGCGTCCTGGTGATATTTTTCAAGCCCCACTTTAAGTCATTCCTTTAGCCATTTAAGCTTTACCTTTGTAAGCTTTTTTGACATAATCATTTGGTTGATTTTTCTATTTTGTACAACAGAAAGTAGCTTATTTGATAAACTCTGACCCAAGGAATCTCTTGGTGGACTCAATCTCCACAGGAAAATACTGCATCAATCCATAATAGCTATATAATTTTAAAACTTTAGAGAAACATATTGAGTTCTGACTCAATACACTTACTTTATAATTGAGAAGACTAAGGACTACAATGGACTGGGGAAGAGTTCACTACAAGTGAGGATCAAGGCTGGTCGATAGGACCTGGCTACAGAACAGCAAGAGTAGAACCCAGTGCCTTTACAGGAAACTTGCGGTTTCCTGTTTGCAGTAGTCTCTACCTCATTGGTATTTCCTGTTAAAATATTTGAGTTCTGATCTAAGAACCAGTAGCAACCTGGTAGATGAATACACAACAAAGGGAGTTCTTCGATCAAATAAATTTGGCAAGTGCCTTTTAATAACTTCTGCCTCCTCCGGGAGCACCTCAATTCACTTAAATTTCTGATAAATGCTTGAGCAAAAACAACTGTTTAAATCTTTCTCCTCCCAAAAAATACCTATTAACATAACAGCTCTCTGGATTGGACTTTTAGAATACAGCTGATGTCTATTAATATGACTTTAAAGGAGTTAAAGTTCGTAAGAGAGGAAATGCCTGGCTTCGATTTCTCCCAAAGCAAACCGTGACAAAAAGACTGAAATAAAGTTATTTGTTTAGGAGGTGATCTCAGGGAGCAGAGCAAGGGTGAGGGAGTAGGTGAAGGAGGGGTGGGAGAAAAAGCCAACCAATTATGTGGAATGAGTGAGTCATGACTGTTGGCAACTGGAGTTCCATCCTGCTGGGATGGTTGGGAACTTAGGTTGAGGGTTGTCCTGAGTGTGTTAAAAGCCCTCTAGTTCTGGTCTGCTTTGCACATTTCTGAGCAAGCTCCCATGTCACTGCATGAAATCCTCATCCAGAGAAGCAGAAACACACAGAGCTTGGAAGCTGTCAGTATTCTAGGAACTTTTCTCTGCAGATGGTGGAGACCTTACTAGTGAGGGAAATGGATAAGGGGGCCATACGACAACATCATGTACTATAGGAAGAGTCATAATACATTTCCCCCAACTAGGGCCTGAGGTAAAATTAATAAATAATTTGGGAATGATGAGAAGATAGATATAAGCTGTATTTTATATATATATATATATATATGGAGAATGAAAGAAGACAGAGAACTGTGTGCTGGCATCTCATCAAAAATGAGGGTTTGGAGAATTAGGCCAAACAAAATTTTTGCAACCGTCTCTGTGGTCAGTGGCAGCTAGAACCAAATAATCCTGCAAATAATTAAATAGAAACTTGAGTTCGATATGCTGTCAGTGAGTGTTTCTTCTTTTGCCCAATATGTTACATTATGAGGAATGTACCTTTGACATGAAAATATGTCAGTATGAGAGTACGTGTCTTTCAACCTACTGGATTGTGTGTTTGTAATAAATTCTGCTGGAGGATTTGAGGATTAGTGGTCACCTTATCCCCAAGGTGAACTCAGACTGATTAGTCAATTTCACATACATAGGTAAGCAAATAGTCATTTGTTTGCTGACTTCATGTTTTTCCCACCTTGGCAGATTTCATTCAGAAAAGAATGGTTCTGCTCTATGCTATAGGCTTGGCTTAGTACAATTTCAGATAATTAGTAGGTTATAATAATTTTTGACTAGATGGATTTAGTGGGGCTTAAATTATTTATGAGTTATTCCTCCCCGCCAATACTGAAATAAAATGTTAATTTAGAAAAAATTTAAATACAAATTTAATAAAGATATAGTAAAATGACCAAGAGGAATTGAGGTTAATAGTAGCATTTGACAAATTTTCTACAGGTTATTTTCAAGGCTTATTTTAACATACCATATATGATTTTGTATCTTGAATAACATAAATTTATAACAGAATTATAAAGAGTCTATGCCAACATTTAAAATTAACCTAAGCAAACTACTAAAAAATCCATGAAAGTTAAGATGTATAAATAAAATGTGACATAGTCTCTCAACGGAAAACTATATAGTACTGAGGATGAACAATCTAGAACTGTATGCAAAAAGAGAGATGGATCTCATAGACATAATGTTGAGCGAAAGAAGCCAGATGTAATAGAAATGCTATATAGCATTTCATTTATGTTAAGGAAAAAAATTACACAACTAATCTATGCTGTCATGAATAAAAATATGTTTACCTTTCCAGGAGTAGTGACTGGGAAAAAAGAGAGCTTCTAGGGTGCTGGTAATGTTCTGTTAATTGGTTGGAATGCTGGTTACATGGGGTGTTCAGTTTTTTTTAAAATTTCAAGTTGGGTACTTGTGTATACTTTTGTGAACATACTTTATATATAAATATGTATCTATATGCATAGATATAAAATATCATTTATAAAGAAAAAAAATTGCCTAAGCAGTTATTTCACAGCCTTTAGTGAACAACTACCCCTGAAGACTAGAGACCAGCCTTCTGATTTCTCCCTCAATAATGGCTGAATAATTTGTCTCCAGTCTCTTGCCTCTCCTTTTTTTTTTAACCTCTTCAATCACTATTAAATTGTTAATTTAATTAACAAATTACTGAAGTATTTATTATGAATTATTCTTTATTCTTTATTATATCTTGCAGGTAGGTATAACCCTGCCATTTTGATAACTTTATTATAAAGTCCTTAATTCTGAATCACAGCCACAGATAAAATTAAAATCTCTACCTTGCAAAAGGTAAAGTTCCCTAATTGTTTTCCTGATCATATTTAAGGAGTGTTCTAAGCCTGAGGACCTGGAATAAGTGATGCAGATCTCTTGTTTTTACTTGACTTCAGTTGGCTCAGAATGCATGTAGTGTGGTTTTGAATTATACAATATATTGAAACCAAAAACGTTTCTGTTCAACAAGAGAGGTTCTATCCATATAGCTGAAAGTACTGGGTCAGCAACAACCTATGAGTATATGTTACACTTACATTTGATTCAAATTAACTTTGGGGATGCATTTCAACGTGGATTATGATATGGAGTTTCAAAAATAAAAAAATTATCCATTGTAAAGTTAATGATGCATTTTCCCCATTCAGATTAAACTTTATTATTTGTATTAAATTGTTTCCTCAAAGAAAACTTGCTAACTGATTATTATGAATGCTGGAAAATCCTGTTTGTGACATAGATTGTCACATATGGTGACTGAGAGATGTATCTTGGGAGAGTTCTTCACAGTTGGACATGTGTCCTTGATGCTAACAAATTTAACTCATAAGGAGACAGTCCCTGGCTTCCTATCCCGAGGGTTAGAGGTAGCCTTCTGATTTAAAGACCTCACTAATTTTTGGTGGCATAACACAAGCGACCTCCCAAGGACTGTTGCCAATAGAGTCTCTCTTTCATGCTCCTAGCAGCTAAGCAGCTTTTACTCAATTTGAAAGGTCATTGTGGGGAAAACCTGGTAAATTGTCCTCAGGAAAATTAGAGACAGAACATGTTCTTGCCAAGTAATCTTGGAATTTCTCAATATATTTTAACCCTCAGCAACCCAGGCATTTTTCTTAAACACAAAACACAGTAGTATACCCCTGATGAAACAGGTCTAAAAATTATAACCCTGATAAGGAAGACAGCAACAATAACAACAAACAAAAGAATGGAAACAAACATGCTATCTGTAGGAATCTCAATCATGTATGATCAAGAAGCAAGTGAGCTAGCTGGTATGAACACAAAATATTATGACATTTATAACATGCTTTCAGACAAGGGAGAAAAATTTTACTGGACATTTAATACATACCTTGATTTGTTGAGAAGTGAGGTGTGGAACCAATGAACCCTAGCAATCAACAAAGGATGATAAAGTAATTTAAGGATTTACTAACAGTTCTCCTAGATTTAACATTCCCTAAATTTACTAATCAAAGGACAATTTTAGTTCAAAATATCACAGAGGAGAAGAAAAGTGAAATTGTGTTAAGTTTGGGTTAAAAGAGGGAGAGTGATCTTTAAAATTATTTTTACAGTTAGATTTTGAACATAAAAGAGAAAATAAACATCATTTATCTTTGTGCTTTTGCAACTGAAATGCAGTACCCATGAGGGCATGAAGTGGTATACTAGGGATTACTAGAAATCAAAGGCTAAAACTGCTTCAGCTTTCAGGAAGATTTATCTTCACTTAGAAGATTTTATACATAAAAATGTATTTTACATTAGAACAAACATGGGTAGATTTTGAGTTAAAATGAAGGATGTGCTTGAATTTTAAAAAGTAAAATTTGAGAAATCATAGAAACACATTGATTGTTGTAGAATCCATAGGCTGTGCCTGGGTTTAGACTTTGAATTGCTTTCGGCATCAGGCTGAAGTACAGAGTGAGTTGCCAGCCTCGTCACCATTTTTTAGATCAGAAAAAGTGGGACCTAGAAAACCAAAATGCCTTGTCTAGACTTTGTAGCTGACAATAGCAGAACCTGACCTGGATCCTCATTTCTGTATCTCTAGGGCTCTTCCCCTGCTGTGGCTTTGGGAGGATGCTGAGCAGAACTGGAATAGAGGTAAGTGCCAGACCACACATCGGCCCCACTCTTGTATCTCGAGATAGAAACACATTTTCTGGAATGTTCTTTCATCAGGATATTGATCTCTAGGTTAATGTTGCCCTGTCTCAGATTTTAAACTGTTTATTCACCCTCAAAGCACACTCCCTGTTGAATAGACCCAAGGTACACTTCTGTTTGAATATGTGACTATTAAGAACATTCATTCAATTATTTTTATTAAACAGATGTTTGTATGTTGCCCGTTATATGTTAGGCTCTGTGCTAGGTTAGAGGAGTTTCACAGAGCTTATTATATTGTGTAGACTAGCAGGAGAGAAGAATGAGCATGAATGTATTCAGCTGACATTTTACATTCCTCCTTCCCTATCCTAACCCCAGTAGGAGTTTTAATGGCCCAGCCATTCTAGTTGCAGTGCCTTGTACCCCGCCTCAAGACTACCAAAGAAAATAATGGCTTGTTTCTATGTTGTTCCTATGCCCACAAAATATATCTGCAATAAATTCAGAATTGAAGCTGTGGAAATGAGTTATATTTGCAAGCATTGTGGCCATCAGTGGCAAACCTTGGGAGTACAGTATTAGTGTTACCACCAAGACTCAAGTGCCATTTTGTTCCTTGTTTTCCCTTGTTCCCATGTATCCCCTTGGCCTTAGTAGTGTGTTCTTTCCTCTTGCCTCCCAGCTGTGTCCATGTGAGCACAGGATCGGTATTAAGGCCACCAAAGCCTAGATAACCATTCTGACCAGCAGTAACAGAGGTGACCCACGGCTGTCCTAATCATAGTGATTTTTCTCCTTGGGCTCCTTCTATGAGTCAAACCCAATCCTAGGGTCTTTCTGATGCCTCATGTGATCCTATATGGTATTGAAGGAGCATGCACCTTGTTGAAATCAGTTATTCACCTAGATCCTCTGAAGGAGGAAATGGTCCTAGATTTCTGAAGCAGACTTGACATGTTAAGAATAGGCTTGTGACAGAATGAGTGTTTGTAAGTATTTTTTTAAATGTGGCTTTTGTTTCAAAGTTTATCTTCATTTTGCCATGCTTTGCATTTCTCCATACTCTGTATCTTACTTGAAAACAACAAAAAATATAAATAAATAAAGGTAAATAGCAGGGCTTCACCTTTTCCTTTTTGATTCAGTATATGGTGTTTGTTTTTATCTCCTGATGAGCAGCTTGAGGTTATGCATTAGGGTTTTCACAACCTAGATTCCTGTTTTGTTGATGAGCAATTATATGATTTCTCACAAAGATTTTCTTTGTCTGTTTGGGGGATTATAGTAACTTCTGACATACACATGATTTGTTAAAATTATTATTTGTATTTTCTTTATATATATACATATTTTTTATTTGGTTGTGCTGGGTCTTAGTTGCAGCAGGTGGACTCCTTAGTTGCGGCTCGCCAGCTCCTTTAGTTGCAGCACGTGTGCTCCTTAGTTGCGGCTGGTGGGCTCCTTAGTTGCAGCTCGCAGGCTCCTTAGTTGTGGCATGAGAACTCTTAGTTGTGGCATGCATGTGGGATCCAGTTCCCTGACCAGAGATTGAACCCGTGTCCCCTGCTTGGAGGTCCTAACTGCTGTGCCACCAGGGAAGTCCCTATTTGTATTTTCATTATCCATTATTTATTTCACTGATCTAATATTCCGTGAGATGGACAGCATAGTCACCATTATCTCATGTTACTGAGGAAGATCATTATTCAACCATTTTACTAAATGTCTAGGAGTAAATGTATGATGGGTGATATGGATGGCATGAAATCAAAGTTGGGCAAGGCACACTTTATGTTTTTAAGACACATATCTGATAGGGCCAGCAGGTATGTAGACAAAAAAATCACAAGAATGTGATTATTGAAATCTATTGCCACCATAACATTTTATATACCCAGTATAAATGTTAGAAGTTGTCATTATTGTTGCATATATTTTACAGTCAGCTCTAACTAAGAAGAGCCAGAAAAGATCTAATGAGGCATTGCTTAAGTGAAGACTTGAAGGAAAAGAAAGAATATACTATAAGTGGACCTTATGGAAAAGGGAAGAATGATTTTCCTGCAAAGGGAACAGCTTGTGCAAAGGCATGGGAGCATTAAATAGTTTTCATCAAAGTGTCTTTCATGGAATTTTATGGTAGGAGTAGTATGATTTGTCCAGGGTGATGCAACTCTTTAATGACATTGCTTAGGGTCAAGTTCACTGCTCTTTGCATAGTGTCTTTCTCCCTGTTTCTAAGTGTCTGGACTTTGCCTAATACATTGAGCTTCCTGAATGGAATGTTACCCTACAACTGTGTTCTCAAGAAAACAATCTTTCATATTCTTGATTTCAAGCCACATATCCTTGGGTGACTCTCTATAGTGACAAAATGAAACGATTGTGATCATAGTAATAACATTGTAAGAATAATCAAATGCAATTGATTGAAGTAAAAATGCATCATTCTAGCTTGCATTTCTGCTATTGAACATTTTAGTTTAATGCCTTTTTTTTGATAACCTAGGATCCATGAAAATTGCCTCTGAATATGGTTTACTTTAGCGATTAGTATTACCCCCATCCGTCAAATTCAAAAAGAAGGGAAACCAGCCCTCATTTTGAAATCAGATCATATCCAAAATAAGCTAGACCTAAAGAAATGAAGGCAGGTAATTTATAAGTAACTATATTAAAAATATTATCACTGTTAGGCCAAAATTGAACTATTGTAAAAGAATGTGTAAATAACCTTTATTTAATGAGGAGTTCAGCAACTTAGTCCTTTTCTCAATTTCCTGAAGCAAGGAAGATGGAACAGTCTCTTGTCTGTTGTTCATGGTTTAGTTCCAGCTCCTTTGGTAATTCACATAATTTTTATCCAGGCAGCATCTGCTAGGCTTGTCAGTGAGGCTACAACAATTGTTTTGAAAGTGTATTTGAATATCTGATACTGTTTCTGTTTTTTATTTGTAAAGGTTGTGTGCTTACTTGAAAAGGTTTGGGAAGTAGCTAATGGAGCATGGAGTGGTAGAACTAGAAATCTCCCAAGTCACTTATAGTGACAACACTGGTTAGAGGCCAGGTCTCCTTCTATCCACAGTGAATGCAGTGAGCCTTCCTGGTGGTTGATCTTTTATTGTAATTGAGCAGCTATGTATACATCCTGCCCAGAACCAAATTAGAGACAACACTCAGGCTTTGTGACAGTTTACACCAACAAATTGGGATCCAGTATCTCCCTCCTGGCTTCACACGCTCATGTACATGTGGAAAACAAACAGAAGTTTGTTCCCCAAACTGAAAGCCTGCTGGAGTGACTGAGCATGTGGAACATACAAACATGAGTAAGAGATAGCCATGTCCCCAAAGTGTTTTGTTTTAGGTTAAAAAGTGCTCTACTTAAAAAAAAAAAAAAAAAGATATTTAGTTAAGAGCAAAATCTAGCAGCCATTCGTATTTTCAGGTGAATCAGTTTCACCAGATTGAGTTATTCTCACTCAGCAGTTCAGAAACTTCACAGTGCATTTGAATCATCCTGAAAGCTTGTTAAACATGAATTGCAGGGATTTCCTCCCACCCTCAGCTCTGTAAGGTGTTACCTGACAATTTGCATCCCTAACAAAGTTTCCCAGTGATGCTAATGCTGCTGGTTCAGAATGCACTTTGAGAAGTGCTGACCTAACTGTTAGCTGGTTAAACTGATTTCCATGGGTTGTTGAATGACTAGTGGCTTTCGCCTTTCCTGAAGGCAGGAAGCAAATAGAAATGTCACTGCTCTGAATGAGGAATGGAGGAGTCATGGCTTGACAAGCAGCACAAGGTAGGGTAGGAACTAAATGTAGGCTGGGAGTTTGGAGTGATGGAAAGCAATGTGAGACTGCTGGGAGGCTGTGTGAATGGACACAAATGTATGATAGAATCTAGAAATGTGCATGGGTGGCCCTCAAAGTCAAGCTCACCCACAGGGTGTTTTAACCTAGAGCCAGGCATGTAGTGATTTGGGTCAAGGAGGACAGTGGAGATCAGTGTCCATTGTTTCTCTATTGTCCTTCTTCCTTTGCTTGTTAAGTTTCATTGATTGGATAGCTGTGTGAGGTCCTGAATCTCCAAAGTTCTCGTTTGATGGAGCTCAGGCTTCTGAAATGACAAGAAAGGTAACACAATGCCACTTTCAGAGAAGTCCTCTGTGGTGCAGATTTGGGGTGATCATCTGGTTAGGGGAGTATTGTAATAACAATTTCATAGATGGGAGGATTCTTCCTCACCTCCCAGCTGTTTGCTCTAGTCCTGGGATGTAGTTCATAAGCCTCTACCCTCCTATCTCAGCAACAATGAGGTCATCTCTGGATCCAAAATAATTCTGAGCTTTCTAATTAGAGAATTTCAAGGCAGGCAGGAAGAAAAGTACTTCCATTTCCCTCTGATATGGTCAAATTTTATTTCTATTGATGGTTTGGACTCCACTATCCTGGGTCTCATCAGAAGCTAGAAATCTGAAAGTAAGGACTCTGAAGCCACCAGGATGATTTTAAATTCAAATAAGCTTCTTAGACAAAAATGGGACATGTTGGTATAGGCATCAGGAGAAATGAAGACTGACAGTTTAATTTCTCTAAATACTATGAGCAAAATGATGTCAGCTCCATTGACTGGTAGGGTTGTCTGGTTGAGTGTAATGGACTGTGGTGGAGAAATATAATATTAAAACATATCTTTATAAGATTTTACATGGAGAAATTGGGAGGGACACTTCTGGGTAAGTATTCCAGGTTTTGTTTGTTTTGTTTTTTCTTTTTGCCCTGATCCCTGTCTTTACAGCAGGCTGAAATGGGTAGATTTATTTACCACTGCCTAAAACCCTAAAATGACCCTTTCTGTTTATCAAAGTGGCCCTTGTGTCTTCTGTACATCACTACTCATACAGTCTTCCAAAAGTGACAGTTACATATAAAGGGCTCATGCCTTCTCCATTTAGAGGCATCTCAATTTACAATCTATCAAACACTTGAGCTGCAAGAGATCTGACATTATTGAAATAGACCAAAGATACATGCCATGTCTAAGTTTTATTTTCAAGACAAAGATTGCAATCTTGGAATTAGTATTATAGGCCAAATTTTCTTTAAACAGAAAGCAGGATCAGTTCTGCAGACAGAACACTGGAGTCTACCTGGTGAGAGAAGATGACAAAGTTAGGAAAGTCAGGCATTTTAAGCTTGTATTTAAGTAAGTTTGAGGATAATTAGAAGAACTCTATGCTGTGAATGAAGTCATCTGGGGGATGGGAGGCAGAATCATCTATAAAATAATTTTTTAAATTTCTTTTCTGTTTTATTTTGGGATATCTACCTTAATATTTATACAACTGCCCTTCAACCCAGGTACACTACACACTGTGATGATAATAACAATTATAACAGGGATTAAGCTAAGGGCTTTACCTATGTTAACTCTAATATTTGCAGAGCAGATAATCTATCATAATGAATAAGTAATGACAGTGAGGAGAAATTAATTTCTTATACAAGGGAAACACATGTTCATAACATTAACTATGACGTTAGTGTTGTTGAAATGAATTTCTACGCCCAAGATGGAGCTGCGTGTGCCCAGGGTGCCATGTCAGCAAACTGAAACTTAGCTAAGTCTCACGTCCCTGTAAATGCTCCACACTGAGCCTCCTGCATGTTCGGTAGCCATTCAGTGATGCAATAGGCTCCTTCCTTCAGTTTCTCTAGCTCCTGCCCCCTCCCTCCCTACCTCTCTTCTTCTCATTTTCTTCCTTGCTCTCTGTCTCTTGGTTTGGACCATTAGTTCCTTCACAGAATGATAGAATTTCCCTAATCCCTTCAAATGAAGAAGCTGAAAGAGTGAGAAAAAATAAACTTACAAAGGGATGAATTTTATTTCAGGTTATACAAGTTAAATTGGATTTTAATGCTTATAGTATAAGGAAAATACTTGCAGTTTTGCCATCTGGAATGGCAGAGGTGTGAAACAATGAAAATAGACTGTGTTTGTAGGTGTGGGGGAAACGATGGTGTTTGGGAGGGGCTATTTTCTGCCTCAGCTAGAGTGAGAGAAATTATAAAGAGTTGCTTTAACCTTTTATTCTGTAGCTGAATGCCATTTATTATTCACTGTGTCTCCCAGGCATGGTGTGGCTGAAACCAGGACTCCATGGATGATTTCTGCAGCCACAAATCTGAACTTGAGGCTAGTTGAGTCAGGGACTTTTGGGAGGAGAAGGGATGCTTTTCCAAGGCTGACATCTCAGAAAATTGGAGCACTCTTTACAAATATCTTTCTCATAACATGGAACATTTGCCTTTGTTTCTGGCTTGGACGGAAAAGTAGAGAACAATGGAGAGGAAGGAAAAGAGTAGCAACATGAAGAAATCATTTTCAATCCTGTGATAACCTGACTGTCTTTGAAATCTGAGTGTAAATTCTAGTTATCCCCTTTGTAATCTGAATCTACATATTTATCCCTAACAAACAGATGACAATGTCCTGAGAAGTTCAGGGAGTTATTTCTTTTTGAACAGGTGAGCTAGTTCCTAATGGAAATCTTTTCTCATTTGCATTGGAGTGATGGTAGTCATGTTTGACTCTGACTCCCCACTACCTATTATGCTGTAATAAACAGTAAATGTTTATTAAGTCAGTAAATGAATGTACTGACGAGTTATTTAATGGTTTGTTAGTATCCTATTGCTGTGTAACCAATTACTGCAAACAGTGATTTAGACAACACCCATTTATTATCTTACAATTTCTATGGATTAGGAGTCCAGGTACATGTTGGCTGGGTACTCTGCTCAGGGAATCACCACGCTGAAATCAAGACGTTGGCTAGGGATTCAATTCTCATCTGAGGCTCAGGATCCTTTTCCAAGGTCACAGATTGTTGGCAAAGTGCATTGGCTTGCAGCTGTATTACTAAGATCCCATTTTCTTGCTAGCTGTCAGCCAGGGGTAGCTCTCAGCTCCTGGAAGTTGACCTCAATTTCTTGCCTCAACAACCTTGCCTCCATAGGTAGTTCACAACAAGGCCACTTGCTTTCTTCCAGTCAGCAGGATTGCATCTCTCTGACTTCTTAATTCCTCTCTAGTCTGCTAGGAGGAGGTAATACAATATAACATAATAATGGGAGTGACTATTCTATCTCCATATGCCCTATATAAAATAACCGAATCAAGGCAGTAACTATCCATCATATTCACAGGTTCTGCCTCAGAAGGGAAGAGGACTATACAAAGGGTTGGGGAACTTGGGACCATCTGAGAATTCTGCTTACCACGGTGGGGAGATACCCATCCTCTTTTGTGATGAAAAATGTGTATTTGATTTATGCATGAATTTCATGTGGCTTGTTTAAGACATGGCCAGGTTTGAATCACCCACTGTGGTTAGTCTACTTCTTACATTTTCAAGAAGCTGTCTTTGTCATTAGTATGGCAATAATTGGTAAAAATATTACTAGTAACTTTACTAATTTAGTAATAATTATCACCTTACCCTATGGCACAGAAGATGCAGGCCAAACTTACCCAAATTTGCACTGGTCATTTGGTTTCTCAGATAGTTCTATTCTTGGTCACAGGGAAGACATCTTCATACTAATCTTTTTGTTTGTTTGTTTGTTTTATTACCTGCTGAATTTTGGTAATCCTTTGGTAGAGAAACAAACTGTTCACATCACACACAGACACACACAAACACACACACACAGCTTTGCCATCTATGGTCTTCCCATGTGGCCCCAAACCTTTATCACTATTCACTGGACATTGATCATCGGAACCAAGATAAGACAGCAAGGTTCCCTTGGAAATAGAATTTAATAAGTATACTTTGTGGTAAGGTCCCCACGTGGTCATGTATGTACCAGCCAGCATGAGAAACACACACTTAGATAAAAATAGTCCTTTCTACAGAGACAAGTATAAAATGCCTAATTTTCTGGGGAGAACAACACCAGACTTCATTAGTAGTAAGATGTAACTTAACATTCTCAGAACTTTTTTCAGTGTAGATTTTTATCAAACCTAGGGGATTGTTGGTCTGTTGCTGAAAGTAAGGGCCACTGGAAAAGTAGAAAATAGCCTGGAAAGAGAATCTATACAGCATCATACCACTTGGTCCAGTCCTCCAAAGATATGATTTCCTGGAGGAGCTGAGGCCAGGCCATGTTCTTCCTCCAGTTGGTTCACCCTGACTTGGGAATTATTTGGAAACCTTCAAGGTCACCCCTTTATGTTTGTCCATAGTGGCAATATTGTCTAACATTCCCAAGGTAGACACAATGATAATAATCAAAACTTCTGAGAGATGACATGAGACATAAAATAAAATGTACTTCTCTCTTCTAGAATAGAAGCTACAGAGGGAAAAATGCAATGAGAGAGATATTGTTTGTTGACTAAAATAATTCAAAGTCATAGGTACAAGAGTCGAGGGAGACTCAGGTATATCAAAATTCTGGAGATCTAATGTACAAATTTCCAAATTTACTGAGGCATGTACTATATAAAAGCATCCAGAGCTATATAAAAATATAATTGTGTTAGTTAAGCCATTATAGGTGTTCTGAACCTATTGGTGGTCAATTTTCAAGAGAAAAAATCATACCCTGAAAAATGGAATTTTACTACCGATACATAATAAATAACATAATTTTTTGTACATGCAATATCATTTATTATTTGTTTGCATTATGGATAGTTAATTTCATTTTATGCTTTGAAGACATTTGCCTTAATTATTTGGGTAAATTTGAACAGACAGTCAAATAATAGGTGTTACCTAGAAACAAGAATTAAAAGTCATTTGATATAAGCTTGTAACTTGGTTAATGTGGAGATTTTTCAACACAGTAATGTTTGGTCACTTCACTGATAATAAAAATATTGTTGTTTGCATTTTGAACTACTCTTGTTTAAAATGAAATAGATTTTTGAGAATCTAGATTTGGTATCTCTGGTTTTTTGATGAATATCTGTGCTTGTGATATTTAGGAAGAAGCATCCAGTTAAGGATAAGAATAGGGTGAGAAGGAGGAAAGAGATATGCCTAATAACCTTTAGAGCACTTTAAACTTTTCAGAGACATTCACATATTAATATTTTTTGAGTACACACACTCTGTAGGAATATAGGGCAGTCATTTTAAGTATAAGACAATGACGTTTAGAGAAAGTAACAACTTGCCAAAGATCATGTTACAAGTAAATGAACAGGAACAGGAATTCATATTTTATTCAGACATTACTACCCTTAGATAATTCTATAGAACTGCATCCCATCAATATTAAAAATCACCTAGACCAGCCATTCATTACACAATTCTGTGGAATGTGTAATATGTTCCATATAACACGACTAATGTGTGGCCGACTTAGAATTTCAAAAAAAGACTTAGACTGAAAGGCAGAAAATCTTCATTCATTACACTGAATTGCTATTGCAAAATTATTCCATATC
Source organism: Balaenoptera musculus (assembly GCF_009873245.2). Classification (NCBI taxonomy): domain Eukaryota; kingdom Metazoa; phylum Chordata; class Mammalia; order Artiodactyla; family Balaenopteridae; genus Balaenoptera; species Balaenoptera musculus. The sequence goes on from NC_045800.1 coordinate 21,751,510, forward strand.
ATTACAAAAGGTTTTAAAAATTAAACTCACAACTGATGTTGCCTTGAAAATTTGGCATTCGTCAATGCATGGACTTGCTATTAGCTCAGCTTTGGCTCATTAAACATCTTGAATTTGAAACAGATTGTTTAAGATGCAAACATGTGTGAAATCAGTGTATTGATTAAACATGACTCATGACATAAAACAAAACTTTATCTCTCACTGTTCCTTTAAAATGTTTAAGATCAGATATTTCTCTGGCCCTGAGTGAAAATTCCCCAGGTCCATGACTTTTATGTTCACTTTTTGGTAAGAGGGAATCCTACTTTAAGTCACAAAGCAATCTCACATCAGAAATTAGGATGTCCAATCCAATTTTAATCAAAAGTTTGAACTTAATTTAGTATTGAAATCTGTCTCTGCCCCCAGTTATAGACTATGTCAACTCAAAACCCACAGTGAGAAAGGGAATTCTGTTCTGCCACTGTCATGACCACTATTCAACTTATACAGATACACTCTGTTGGAATAGAATGGCCCCAAATCTACTGCATCTGCCTTCAATTAACCTCATTCATCTTTGGATAAGCTCCTTGAAGTTAGATGGGTAGAACCGATACCTTCTTTGCTGACATGGCCTGTCACTATTCCTTAGAGAAACATTTGGAAAGATACCCATTTATCTTGCTGTGCTTCCTCAAGCTGATGATCCCAAATAAATTATAATGAACAATTTGGGCTTTCCAATTCATTCTTTTCATTTATACCTTTTAGAGTTGGCTTTTTGAATTCAATACATCATGTTCTTTTTAACCTGGGCTAGTATGTCAGAGAACTGTATGGGTTGGTTGAGGATGATCCATTTCAAGACCAATGTATGAAATGACAAGACTAAAATAAAGTATGTTGAATGATTTCAAGACCATGTGATCTAATAATTTTAAGACTTTGCCATAAAAGGAATATTCTGGACAATCTAATAAAGTTGAGTTTCCTGGATGTGTGAAGTTTTTCGATAAATTTAGAAAGTTTTCTGCCGTAATTTCTTTGAATATTTCATTTGCTTCTTTCTCTGACTCCTCCTTCTAGTTCTCTTTTACATATATGTCCAGAGAGTTAGTTTCCCACATTTTTCTAAGGCTCTGTTCATTTTTCCTTCATTCTTCTTTTTCTCTCTGTTCTTTGAATTGCGTAATCTCCATAGATCTATCTAAAGTTCTTCAATGCTTTCTTTTCTCAGTTCAAATCTACCATTGTGCCCTCTAGTGAATTTTTATTTTAATTATATGTACTTTCCAACTTCAAAATTTCCATTTGGGTCTTTTTTATAATTTCTATCTCTTTTTTATATTGACTATTTGATATGATATTGTCATCATTCCATTTTTTAACTTTAATTACAGTTTCCTTTAATTCTTTGAGCATATTTATAATGACTACTTTTAAGTCTGTTAAATATGACATTTGATTGCTCCCAGAGGCAGTTTCCATAATCTGTTGTTTTTGTTGTTCTTTTTTTGTTTGTTTGTTTCTGGTGTATGGATCATACTTTTCTGTTTCTTTGCTTGTCTCTCCTTTTTTTTTTTGGAGTTGGACATTTTGGATAATGTAGCAATTCTATGCACTACTCATAGAATTTCCAGCAATTCTATGCACTACTGCTTATTATTATTTCTTTGTTTAGTGATGGTCTGAATTATTTTGGTGTAAACTATCAGCCCACCCCACCCCTGCTCATAAACACACACATACACCACACACACGTGGTGTGAAGCCTCTGATTTTGCTCCTCAGGGGACATAGACTTGGATATGACCACAGTCAGCCTAGGATGACAGTGATCATGGTAGATCTCTTGTTGGATGTCTCTTTTCCTGATCACACACAGCTGTTAGCTCCATTAATTCTGGCCAATTGCTCTGTTATTTTCAACAATGCCTTGGGTCATAAATTCCTTTACAGACTAATCCAATCAAATTGGGACTCCTTTGAAGGGACAGTTCCTGAGGTCAGGGTTTGATATTTGTCCCTCCCAAGAGAGATCTTCCCAGCTGGCACTGTCCTTATTTCTCTCCACTGAAATGAGGACAATCACAAACTCCCATGCAGCCTTTATCACCAATGAATCTATTGATCTTTTCCCAATTGCCTTTCATCATAATTTGTACTGATTTTCAGTGTGCCCTTAGGCTTGGACTTCTCCATACTTCATTGCAATTGAAATCAGTTCCTTAGGGGTTGGAGATAGGATTGGAGCTCTCTGTTCTATGGCCTGCCTCTCCCTGTGAGCAAAATATCTGAACCACTGGTCTAGTTCTGGAGGTGGGGACAATGGTTGGCTTTTTTATGAGTGAAATTCCACCTTGAGTTGCTGAACGCTCAATTGATACAGGGTGGGGAATACTAGCCCCAGATCTCCTCAGATCACCATCTTCACTGAGGAACTCTCACCTTAAGAACCCATTCTTTCTAGTATCTTCACAATTTTTTCTGTAAATCCACAACTGTACTAAAGTAGTTTAATTTTTAAATGTGCGGAAAAAAAATTGCCCAGCCTCAGTGAATTCCCATAAATGAATCTCTTGGACCACCTCTTTAAGTGATCTAGGGAAATGTATTTGGAAGATAGGGAAAAGTAACATTTATATGGAGGAAAAAAAATACAAAGCATCTGTATCCTCACCAAGTTTCAGTCTGGATATCCATTCTTTTATGCTAGGAGGATGACAAATATCTAGGGCTAGAATATTAAGAACACTATTTCAAAATCAACATTAGTCCTTACCCTTCAAAGTTGTTTATGCCCTCTTTCCTCTTTCCTTTGCTTTATCCAGCTCTGTATTTTTATAGGGACCTACTTGTATTTTGACATTTTAATCTGGTTTTCCACCTGTGGAACAATTTTCACACTCTTATCATGGCTAGAAAGGAGTTAGGAAGGTTTGTAGAAAAGATATTAAACAGGGGCTTCCCTGGTGGTGCAGTGGTTGAGAATCTGTCTGCCAATGCAGGGGACACGGGTTCAAGCCCTGGTCTGGGAGGATCCCACATGCCGCGGAGCAACTGGGCCCGTGAGCCACAACTACTGAGCCTGCGCGTCTGGAGCCTGTGCTCCGCAAAAAGAGAGGCCGCCATAGTGAGAGGCCCGCGCACCGTGATGAAGAGTGGCCCCCACTTGCCGCAACTAGAGAAAGCCCTCGCACAGAAACTAAGACCCAACACAGCCAAAAAATTAAAAAATATAAAAATAAAAATTGCAAAATGATTCTATGTTGCATTTAAAAAAAGAAAAAGCGAGCCTTCTCTTTAAAAAAAAAAAAAAAAGATATTAAACAAATGTTTCTGCAAATTCTGAAACCAGAATTTGTGAGAGAAGAGAGAAACAGCTATTCTGGTCTTTAACAAATAGCATTTGTGGTTTGGGAAGGGAAGAGGGCCACAGGTTCCTTTCTCCCATATACAAACCACAGCTGGTGGGCATGTTGCTTTATTAGTAGGGTACAGGTCAGTTTTCCAAGAATAAGTCCTTACTTATGGGTTTTAAAGACATTTTTGGAAGAATATTCCAGGCTTTTTTAATGAGTGAACTAAGCTACCATTTAGGACGCTCTCTTTTTCATGAAACACTGAAATTTAATGGCTGAGATGGCTGCTTTGCTTGATTTTGCTCATGTTTTAGATTGTTCTAAGGAATAACTCAGAAGATTCTTCTAAAAACACATCTCACGAAAGAGCTTGTGTACAAGAACCTTCCATTAAACATGTTAGAAAAGGTTTAATTATTAATGAGTAAGAGTTAACATTGTTATCTTCAAAGTGGCCAATTCACAGATCCAGACATTATATTTTTCAATGAAGTTACCATGGAAGAAACAAAATTTATATTTAGAAGAGGAACTTTTACATTTTGTTATAACAGCTGTTATCTTTCTGGCACTCATTTATTGAATGTTGAGTACCTACATGTGCATACAGGAGTATTACTAGCTTTGTGAAGACTGCAAAGGAATCTGAAGACATTTCACCCTTCTAGAAATAACCTGTCTACTTGAAAAGGTTTGGATTTTAAGAAATACTTCGCAATTTTCAAAGTCATTTTTCCTCCCTAAAATCTCCGTTTGAACTTTATAATAGCAGCAGCAGGAGAGCTGGCTTGGTAGATATTATAGTCATACAATTGAAGAATTCTAGTCTCAGAAAGGTTGTAAAGGTCATTTAATCCAAACCTTTTATTATTTTATTTTATTTTTTTAACATCTTTATTGGAGTATAATTGCTTTACAATGGTGTGTTAGTTTCTGCTTTATAACAAAGTGAATCAGCTATACATATACCTATATCCCCATATCTCTTCCCTCTTCCATCTCCCTCCCTCCCACCCTCCCTGTCCCACCCCTCTAGGTGGTCACAAGGCACTGAACTGATCTCCCTGTGCTATGCGGCTGCTTCCCACTAGCTATAGGTTTAACATTTGGTAGTGTAGATATGTCCATGCCACTGTTTCACTTTGTCCCAGCTTCCCCTTCCCCCTCCCCGTGTCCTCAAGTCCATTCTCTAGTAGGTCTGCATCTTTATTCCCGTCCTGCCCCTAGGTTCTTATCATACCAATTTTTTTTTTCATTTTAAAACAGTACCAGATGACAAAATGTTGCAAAAATGAAATTCTTCTATACCTTTTGTTTAGCTGCTACACATATAAACATCTTATATAACCTCAGTGGAATTTCAAAACTGGGAAATTAAATGTGATATGATACTGTCAACTGATTTTTAGAACTTATTTAAATTTTGCCAATTGATCCACTAATGTCCTTTTCCTAGGCTAGGATCCAATCCAGGATCACACCTTTTGTTTCCTTTTTAAAAAAAATTAATTAATTAATTAATTATTATTATTATTATTTTGGCTGCGTTGGGTCTTCGTTGCTGCGCACGGGCTTTCTCTAGTTGTGGCGAGCAGGGGCTACTCTTCTTTGCAGTGCACGGGCTTCTCATTGAGGTGGCTTCTCTTGTGGAGCACGGGCTCTAGACGCGTGGGCTTCAGTAGTTGTGGCATGTGGTCTCAGAAGTTGTGGCTCGTGGGCTCTAGAGCACAGGCTCAGTAGTTGTGGTGCATGGGCTTAGTTGCTCCGTGGCATGTGGGATCTTCCCGGACCAGGGCTTGAACCCGTGTCCCCTGCATTGGCAGGCAGATTCTTAACCACTGCGCCACCAGGGAAATCCCACTGTTCCCATGTTTCTTAAACCTTCTCTAATTAAGGGCAGTTCCTCAGTTTCTTTGTCCTTCATGATGCTGGTACTTTTTAATTGTACTGGTTCCTTATTTTGTAGAATGTTTCGCATTCGTAACCCATTCCTTTTCAAGCTTAAGCAACCAAACATGGTTATTCCCTGAGATCTCACAGAAATTAGTGGCAGAGCACCTTGTACACAAACAAAAGACTGCTAATTTTATGGAGAGTTCATCCCAAGGTTTCAGAAAGCATGTCTTCCTGCCAGAAGGGTGAGGGTTGACACAAGTAAATTGGTGAATTTATCCAACAGTTGTATAATACATGCAAATTATTTATATACTAGATTACTGATTTCCTATGGAGTCTTGGGTTTTATGCTAAGCCCTGGGACTATAATAGTGTGCAAAAACCAAAACGGCCCCAAGCCCACAGTTTTAGCTCCTTTTTGAGTCCCCCCAGGACTTTGTAGTGTTTTGGAGGACAAGGAAGTGTATGCCTATGTAAACACAAAGAACATTCAGAACATGGCTAGCAGCAAAGTGCTATTTCAAATGAGATTATGCAAAAAGACTGGTTTTAGACAGAATGAGTTTTATAGAAGGGGAGTAAAGCATGGCGACTAATGGAGAAACCCCTATATACAAATACCATCACCATCATCGGAGAGATGGAGGGACAGGTAGGTAAGTAGGTGGTCGGTGGGTGAGTAGGTAGGTAGGTAGATAGGAAGAAGAACTAATATATCTATGTTTATCTGTACTTATAGATATATCTAAGGCAGATCAATCTGTTGATCTATCACACACACACAACCCCACCCCATGTCCTCTAGTACCCTCCTGGCGTCTCTTCCAGGCCAAGACACATTGGCTGTGCTCTGGGTTAGATAGAGGTGCCAATTCACAGAGACAAAGGGACAAAAGTAGGACTCCCTCAATCCCTCTCTTCCCAAAGACACTGGTGAGAGTCCTGACGGTTGAGGAAATCTGGGCAACTTGCAAAGAGAACAGAAGGAGAACAAGGCGAGAGGCAGCGCGCGGGAGAGGGAGGGTCGGCAGTGCTTGCCGGGGGTCTCCGCCCGCAGCCGTGCCCTCTCGGAGTGTGTGTCCCGCCCCTCGTGGCCCCACGCGTGGGCTCCGCAGGCGGCCGCGCCCCGGTCTCCGAGACTCCAGCCCGCGTGGTGGCGCCTTGCTCCTCGTCAGCGGCCGCCACCTGCCCGTCAACGCCCCCGCCAGCCCCCACCGTGGCCCAACTTGACTGGAGTTGGGGTCCTGAGAGCCTGCCCCCTACAGCCGGCCGGCGGAGAGCCCCGCCCCGCCATCCCAGGTCCGAGACCCCTCTCCGCTCTCGCGATGGGAAAAGTTGGCGCCGGCGGCGGCTCCTCAGCCGGGCTGAGCGCGCGCGCTCCTCGCTGGCGCGGGGCCGCGGTCCTCCAGGTACCGGGTGCCTGTGGCGGCGGCTCCTGCTGGTTCCTGTGGTACCGGAGTCCCGACCCCGGGGATCCCCTCATCCGTCGCTGCGAGGACGGGCTCCTAGCAACCCCTTCCCTTCCCGAGCGGTGCGACGTGAGCAGGAGCAGATGGAGCGGCAGTAGCCGCCCCTGGGGACTTGGGGCAGCCGGAGCGTAGGCTCCGGAGCGAGAAGAAGAAGCCACAGATTTCGGGGATGGAGACGCGGAGGCTGACAGACAGCCTGGGAGCGGTGGCGGGGACTCCACCACACTAAGGCTGCTCCGTTGTCCTGACCGCCACGGCCGGTGAGCAGAGCAGTGCTGAGGGGGCGGGTCGAAGAGGTGAAGGGCGAGGGGTGGTGGGCTTTAAAGGGGGCTGGAGAAGCCGGTGTGAGGCTCCTGACGGGGGGAGTGTGCAAAATGGAGCCTCTGCCCACCTTCCTGAGGAGCTGTATCGCCTCAGAACGTGCCAGCGTCCCTCCCTCAGGGACTTGCATCTTCTGCTCCCAGCGCCAACCCTGAGAGAAACTGCCGAGGAAGCACGGAAATCCTACTTCCTGTCACTGTGGCCGGTGGAGTCGAAGACCAGGCAAAGAGTAGGATATTGTTAAGTATTTGGAGTGAGGGGGTCATAGGGTTAACTTTTAGGGCAGCCTGACATTCTCTGGAGTGATTCCCCCTTTACTTGCTACAAGCTTACTGATGTCTCTAGTTAAAGTTTAAGATGACATATTTATAGGCTCTATGGAAGGGGATGAGAACTGAGATGGGCAATCATTGCCCTTTAGTGCCATCCTTATTTCTTGGCATTTAGGGGTTGCAAGTTACAGAGAGAGCCTGTATCACCTTCTAAAGGCCCCAGCGTGTGTGTGTCTGTGCCTGTGCGTGTGTGTGTGTGTGTGTGTGTGTGTGTGTGTGTGTGTGTGTGTAGAGCCGGGGCTTTGCAATTTGTGCATTTTTGATTGTTCTCCGGTGTGATCCAGTCCTAGAAACATCAATACCCCAGTGATTAACAACCCCTGATCTCCACCACTGCCTGACTTCCTGCAGTGAAGAGCGCGCACACACACAAAATGGACCTTTTCTTATGAGGTGAAAGAGATGAATAGATTGCAGGAGGCTGACACCTAGGGACAGGGGGTCTGTGATGGGCTTCTGCTGGACACAAAGAGGCCAGTAAGGGTGAAAGTTGGTGATTTGGGGCCATGCCAGGAGAGGTTTTAGATTTGAGGTAATAAATGGGCACCTCTTCAATCTGTCAAAGCTGGCAACAGTGAACGGGGAAACTCTTATTGGCAGAAATAGTAAAACAATAGCTTTTCTGGTAATGATTAGAGACCATTTAAAAAGTGTGTGAAAGTTCTCTAGGCTACCATAAAGCAGGGATTGAGAAGCTATGACCAACGATAGACAAAAAGTAAACACATATATAGATAAGTGGGGATTCAGTCAGGAAACTGAGCGTTTACTCTTTGGAATATGCACAGGTCATCCAGCCCAGCTACTTCTACCGTGCCTTCATTTATGAGAGAATCTCCAGAAACCTTCCCAGAGACATGGCATTGAGTTGTGCTCGTTGTTAGCTTTGAAATAATTGTTTTGAACATTTTAAAATAAATATCTGCTCATTAGGAATTCTGTTGGTACATAGGTATAGATAGTATTGATGCAAATCATGATACCAGCACTCAGTACTGACAGCCCTATCCCAGGAGCATTCACCTGCCCTAATGTCTGGCATTGAGGACACAGTTTCTGGTTCGTATGTTGTTCATATACAAGTTTACTGAAATAATTGCAGTAGATATTCTCTCCATCAAGCTCCTGGAGACCTTTGCCCTCACTCCCTTCTTTAATCGCATCTTTAATATCATTATCACTAAAATTATTCATCCTGTTTAAATTTGAGTTTCTAAAACTTTTGTACTTCTTCAGTTCATTCAGAATTTCTGGCTTTAAAGGGAAGTTTCAGACACATCAAAGGACTCTGAAAAAGAAACATATGCTGTTATCTCAGCTGCAGAGTATCCCTTACCTAGTCCTGAAAGATTTTGGATAGAATAAGAGAGAGAAAAAATACATCTTTGGCAAACCAGATGCTTGTTCATTTAAGAAATGACTGAAATGTATTGTCAGATTGTGTGTGTGTGTGTGTTACATGCATGCTCATATGTTTGTGCTTACAAGCCAAATAATGACAGTGTGGGTCAAATCATGGATGGGTGGCATGTGGTAGTCCAGTAAGGCTACTTATTGTAATAAATAATAGGAGTGGTGACTGTTAATGTTTGAGCACCCAAAATTTGCTAATTAGTGAGCTTTCTTTCTTGTCTGAAGTCTTCCATTTCTTAATGCCAACCCCCAACACACACACCTTTTTTGGTATGTGTGTACATGTCCTCATAAACAGAGCTAATCAATTTCATCTAGCCAAATTCATCTGTCTGAGCGTGATGGAGAAAGTAACGTTTAAAGTTATTTTTGTCAATTGGAGTATGGGGAATCAGAGGAAACAGATAGAGGTGACTTGAAATAGAAAGCAAAAATGGAGATTTGAATTCTAGTCCTATTTATTTATCACGTACCATCAGCAAGTCGATATAATGATTTGAGTTTGAATTTCTTCATCTGTAAATTGGGGTCCATGCCAGTCGGGATCAGTTGACAGAATCACATATATTGATACAGATTAAAAGGGCATTGTTGTTGTAAAGTCACATACACGAGTGTGTCACTGCCATTCCTAACACTTTTTTCTCTCAAATCATTAAGAGGAACAGTTCATCAACCCTAAATCTGAAGACAAAGTCAGAAGTTCATAATTTGCCACTTAGATTTCCTCCCCCAGAAAGAGGTGGGATGCAGGCACCACACATCTTTTGGACCTGTCTGATCTTTAGCTAAAAGCCAAGGCTAAGAAAGACTAATGATTATCATAAAACCTGAGTTAAAAATATTAATTTATGGTAATTATAGGCTACCCATATAACTTGTCAAGAATTCTGAGTGGCTTCTTTGCCTCCCTCTCTCTCCTTCCTGTCTCCTTCCTGCTTGGAGCAGCATTGGTAGATGTAATTTTTGCTGTGCACATGATGAGACCTTTCCCTCTTCTATGAGTGTGTGTTTGTGTGTTCAGAGGAATTCCCAAAATTTGAGAGCCATTATTTAAACCCAGGTACTGATATTTGCATCCTTGTCATACAGGACAGCCTTTCTTGATGGAAATGTGTGCAAGATCTGGACCAAATGAGGGAATCCCATGGCATCAAGGATGCTGGGTGCAGATAATTTGTCAGGGGAAGAACATGCTGCTTCTGCACAACTTATTTTGTACATGATCTAATTTTATATGATGATATTTACTGTCTTGTGGGGTGTGTGTGTGTGTGTTATTTTTTCTTCCACTGAGTTCCAAAATGGTAACCAGTATTAGCTCATTAATCCCTATGAAATTCTTATTAGGTAGGTAGTAAGCATTAATATCTCTTTCTCACATTTTTACGCTGAATATGATTGAAATATTTTGTTTTCTCACCCCCGTCTCCTTCTTACTGGCAGTGTGTCTCAAAAACAGTCATCTGCAGTACGCTATTTAACTTACATCATTATGATGGTATTAATGCTGCATGTATCAAATGCTGCATGACTGTCTGATTGTTTGACATTGCATGTCTTCTCCTTCTGATATTTTTAGACCTGAGATGTAACCACACAACCTTGGTAATTAAGCTAGGTCATTTTTTGTTTTGGGGGTTTTGGGAGTTTTTTTGGTAAAATGCTTTATTGTCATCATTTATTTAATTTTCACAATAATCTTGTGAGGGACACATTCTCACACCCATTACACAGATCAGCAAACAGGTTAAGAAAGGGTAAGTAACTTGGCTAAGGTGTTAGGGAGGGTGAGGAACAGAGAGTAATTTGGAACCTGCTTTGATCTGACTCCAAAATCTACCCTTGCCTTACAGATTTTAATGTAGAACTTAGAAATCAGGACCTTTTAAGATTGTAAAATTATTTATCTTGAGTGGATTTCAGAGGAGGTTGAGAAGAGGTAAATCCTGGTTAGGGAAGCTCTACCTCCTTGTGAAAAAGGAATGTTTTTAACATGTGCCTGTCACATTTCATTCCTTAGTTCCAAAGGTGACTTCATTGTTCCCCCACTTCATCTTTAGAGAGTCTTAAAATGAACAATTGGGTGATATATTGAGCATAGGGTCACGGGCAGATTTTGAGATCTGGTCTTGTTTAATACATTTCTGAGTTAACAACAAAATCTGATTTTATTTTGACATTGGCTGTGAAAACTGGGTTTAGTGATCATTTGTGTAAGATCTTTTCACCTGACCTTTTTTCTTTTTTAACAAATTTATTTGTTTTATTTATTTATTTTTGGCTGCATTGGGTCCTTGTTGCTACCCGTGGGCTTTTCTCTAGTTGCAGAGAGCAGGGGCTACTCTTCTTTGCCGTGCGCAGGCTTCTCATTGAGGTGGCTTCTCTTGTTGCGGAGCACGGGCTGTAGGTGTGCAGGCTTCAGTAGTTGTGGCATGCGGGCTCAGTAGTTGTGGCTCACAGGCTCTAGAGTGCAGGCTCAGTAGTTGTGGCACACGGGCTTAGTTGCTCCACAGCATGTGGGATCTTCCTGGACCAGGGCTCGAACCCGTGTTCCCTGCATTGGTAGGTGGATTCTTAACCACTGTACCACCAGGGAAGCCCTCACCTGACCTTTTAAATTTTAATAGAATTGGCTTTCTTTAGCAAAACTTTAGCAAATTTATATTTTCCTTTTCTGATCAAGGCTCTGGTCCTGATCAAGAATGCAAATGCTGTGTGGCATGGAAGGCTATTTGCTATTGAGGAAAAAAAGCATAAGATGTGGAGGCAGATGGACTGAGGTTTGAATCTCAGATCTCCTTACTAGCTGTCTTTAATATAGGGAGACTGTCTGCTGTCTGCTTTCTGATGACGCATAGATGGTTGTTCCTCTGACTGTCCACCCAGGTCTGACAGTATTTTAGTGTCTTCAACTTGAGAGGGTTGAACACTTTGTACTTATAAGTCAAGTTCTGGGGAAATAAAGGTGACACATTGATCTATGCCCTTGACTTGAGAGTGAGCAAATCTTACGTTTCACATGATTAGGTGTGTCCCTGTTGTTCATATACATATGTATTTATAGAAATTCCTGAAATTTGAATGCCACTATTTAAATCAGGTACGGGTATTTGCAGTAAGATATAAAGGTGTAGTAGTTTGTTTTACATCATCTTTGTGTTGGCAAATATGGAATCTCTAGCTACAAAATGCATAATTTAAGAATAGAAATTAACCCCTTTTTGAAATTTGCTGGTACCATCTAGAAAAGATAATTAAATATTGACTCTGGGAATGATTCACATTTTTAGAGTTATGAATAGAGTATAACTGGGCACAAAATACATGGAGTGTCTTCTTTATTTATGATGTTAATAATTGCTAACATTCAGGGAGTACAAACTGTGTGCCAGGGACAAGCCAACAACCTTATGTAAATTATCTTACCGACTTTTAATTCTACAGATATTTGCTGAGCACCTAATTTGTTCCAGGCACTGATCAAAAGGTGTGTGTGAAGTGGTACAAAAAGTTATGAACATTCCTATGAGGCAGTAGAAGATCCTTGTCATCTGATGGCAAAACTGCTAAAGAAGTAAAGGTGAGACGGGAACCTTCTGGCTGGGATGGTTGTGAAGGCTCATGGCAAGGGTGATGCTTGCATTGGACCATGAATAGTAGTGAGGACTTTAAAAGGGGAGTTTTGAGATGACTCTAAGTACATGGTAGGCAAAAGAACCGCAAGGGCAAGTGTGGAGAGGAAAGAGATTACAATTTCTTAATCTGTGACCTCAATTTTGAATGATTATAGATATATTGCATGCCCAATGAGAAACTGAAAATGTATGCCAAGGAAAAAATCTGTGCCATCCCTTAAAGATTTGATTGCCCTTATTTGCACATTTAAATCTCATCTTGGATGTTGTAGCTTTTTTTTTATTATAATTTCTTTCTCAAACACAGTTTTCAAAAAAAAAAAAAATTAGACTGTCATTTATTTAGTAAACTCTGTCAGAAACATCCTCAGCCAGGCTGCCCAGACTGCCACGTTGCTTTGTGTCTTTACATTTATATGCAAATTCTGTGACCTGCCTTTTTGTGTATCTTAATTATTGTCCTATACCTCTAGAAAGTATGGAGACTACACCTTTGTCTCCAGAGGGGAAACTGGACAAAGAGCATCCCTGCAGTGGCCAAAGGTGATGGCCTGAAAGAAGTGTGAGGAGGAGCCAGACTCCTCAGAATATAATGGTTTCTGCAGAGGGGGCGCTCTACTCAGATCAGATGGATGCAATAGTTAAAACCTTGGCGAGAAACAGAGGTGAAATCCTGCTGTTCAAGGTTTACAGTGAAAGAACAGAGCTTATTTTAAAGTGTAGGTAGGGATAAAAGGACCTGAATGCTCTGACATGAACTTTTACATGTACATAAAAGGTCTCATATCTCTCTGCTGAGATCTGCTGAATGTTTTTATACTACTTAAATCAGTAATGTACCTTTGCACTCTTCGAAATGACTCACTTTTGAAGAATTTTGTCACGTTACTTCAGTTTTATTTTTATCATAGTCCTAAGAGATTAGAAGGACAGATATGATTATTACCAACTTTTTGTGGGAGATGAGACAGGCACCACTGGATTACCTGTGTGATTTACACTCAGTTGTTGGAGGAAGAGGGGCTAAACCTTAGGACACAGCATTCCACTGATCCCTGGACTTGCTCAGGCTTTTTCTGCCGTGGGTTTGAGACAGAATTTATGTTTTGGCTGAAGCCTGCACTCCTGTCCATCAGGGACCTCGGTGGTTGGGGAGAAGCGTGGAGATTGGGCACTGGAGAACCTATACAAATTACATGTGCTGAGCTTTAGAGCAAGTTGCTTGGTCCAGGTTGATTTGTGGGTCATTATTAGCCTTTAAAAAGGGCATATACCCTGAGAAAATCATAATTCAAAAAGAGTCATGTACCACAATGTTCATTGCAGCTCTATTTACAATAGCCAGGACATGGAAGCAACCTAAGTGTCCATCGACAGATGAATGGATAAAGAAGATGTGGCACATATATACAATGGAGTATTACTCAGCCATAAAGAGAAACAAAATTGAGTTATTTGTAGTGAGGTGGATGGACCTAGAGTCTGTCATACAAAGTGAAGTAAGTCAGAAAGAGAAAAACAAATACCATATGCTAACACATATATATGGAATCTAAAAAAAAAATGGTTCTGAAGAACCTAGGGGCAGGACAGGAATAAAGACGCAGAAGTAGAGAATGGACTTGAGGACACAGGGAGGGGAAAGGGGAAGCTGGGATGAAGTAAGAGAGTAGCATTGGCACATATACACTACCAAATGTAAAATAGATCGCTAGTGGGAAGCAGCCACATAGCACAGGGAGATCAGCTCAGTGCTTTGTGACCACCTAGACGGGTGGGAAAAGGAGGGTGGAAGGGAGACACAAGAGGGAGGAGATACGGGGATATATGTATATGTATAGCTGATTCACTTTGTTATACAGCAGAAATCAGCACACCATTGTAAAGCAATTATACTCCAATAAAGATGTTAAAAAAAAAGTGACCATGCACAGCATTGCCAAGATTTACTGCAAGCAAGGTGCCATTGCCTGTTGATACAAAGGTTATTTTAAGTGCCCACCATTGTAAATGAGTCATCAGTGCCTTCTTTTGCACTTGTATCTAATTGAGATGGGGGGTGGAGGGGGTTTTACAGATAAAGCAGAGAGGAGTTTGCTGAACACTGGTAACTCTGCTCCACCCAGATGTGCTACCTACATGATAACAGAAGCTGACTTTTTACAACAATAATAAAAATCACCATATCTTTTGAGCAATTCTCTGTAAGCACATTGCAGAATATCACTACGTTATTTAATTGAGACCTCACAACAACCTTGTGAAGTAGGTATTATCTCTGTTCTAATACTGTGGAAACCCGAGGCTCAGAGGAGTTAAGAAAGCTGCCCTAAATTACCTGACCAGTGACACATCTGAGATTTGAGTTATGTTCTAACTTTGGCCCTAAAGTTCTTTCTACTGGATCACGCCGCCCCTGTGTATGGGTTTATTTTGGGGTTCCTTAGAGAATTTATAAGTCAGTTCAGAGTGATGGTAGGGAGAAGTCTTGGCATGAGAGGAAAAATCTTAAGTGTGCCCCTTTCCAAGTCACCGTGTTCTCAGGTCCCTGGCCCTTTTTATTCCTTCCTGACCTCCAGTTATCCCTGCGAATGACTCACATAGCGTCACTAATGTGTATTGTCTCCAGCTTGTTATCCTGGAAGATGTGTGGAAGCTGCCACTTGCTTTCTCCCTGCTGGCTGCTGACCCTAGAGAGGCAGCATGGACACCATGGACACTTACCTTAAGATAGGGCTACTGAGACATGTTATCAGGTATTTGGCGAACAATATTGGGTTGGCCAGAAAGTTCGTTCAGGTTTTTCCCAGAGCCTAAGCTTTGAGGGTTCTGGTCACCTTCCCTAACTAGAATGATGGAGGATGTGGGAACCCAAACTCATGGTCCATCTGATTCAGGGCTTGCCTATTTGGAAAGTAAAAGGTCTTTGGTTTAGTCCTTCACTTCCTACCACTCTCAATTAGAATTATGAAAAGGGCATTTGTCACCCGGACTTGGAAATTATGTCTCTAATCTCCACCTGACCTGCCCTGTATTTTGTCCAGTGGGTGGAGGGATTTTGAAGTGGGCTCTCTTACTGACAACAAAACTACCTTCAGGTAAGATCCTCAGGCCCCTGCTTCTAAGTGAGTATCCTTTACCCTTTGAATTGTCTTTGTAACATTCTTGGTACACAATTGACCATATAATTGTAGGTCTATTTATGAATTTCCTATATTGTTAAAATTATCATTGTTTTTCTTAGGGAAAAACACACCATCTTGAGTCCTATTGCTTTACAGGAAATCTTAGTTTCATATAATAAATAAACAAACAAACATATAAAGTTTTATTGGAACACAACCCCATTCATTCATTTTTACATATCATCTGTTTTTGTGATACATGATGCAACAGCAGAGTTGAGTAGTTGTATTGGTTTGGCCAAAAAGTTCGTTCTGGATTTTCCGTACGGAAAACAGAGACCATATTTTCTATCTGACCCTTTATAAGAAAAGTGTGCTGACCACTGGTCTAGATCATGGGGAGGAGATTTTTAACCATTCCTTTAATATTTGTCTATGCTGTTTTAAAATTTTTTGCCATGTGTATGTATTCCTTTTGTGATAAAACTATTAAAACATTTTAAATGATTGTGCTACATACTAAAATGTAGCCTTTGCCCTTGAGGTTGCATATACTGGTGGGAATAGACAGCTACACAAACAGAAAAATTGCAGTTTAGAGTGATAAGTGCATAATAAGCATAATAAGAATTGTGAAAAGTACTATGAGAACAAAAATGGGTGGGGAGCCAACTAATCCTCCTGGGAGAAGGAAGGAATGATTTTATAAGAAATTGGTATTTGAGCTGGCCTTTATTTATCCAGTATTAGGAATTTGCAAAGCCAGGGATGATTGGGAAGAGGAGAGGTTATCTATACCCAGGTTTCCCTCTTTTTTATGAGAATTAGGTCCATCTTAGTGGTTCTTAGTACATGTAACAATATGTGATCGATCATTCTTCCTTTAGACTCTCCTCCATCTCCATGCCATTTGGGACCCAGACTAACAGTCTTTAAATATCATGTTTGATTTCCTTTTTCCTTTTAAGCATCGTGTCTCTGAGTAGACCAAAGAATCTGAGCTCCCAAACAGATAAAGACTCGCCTTAAATCTTAAACATTTGCTCTCTCATCTCTTCACAGTAGAATGTCACTAGCGTGGTTGTGACAGTTTCTGCTTGATATTTGTGATGTTGCTGCTTCTGCACAAGATGGAAATGGGTGATCCTGTCATCTTCTTGGGCCTGTGGCCTGAATCAGTGTGGCTGTTGGGGTGATTATGACAATTCGGTTGTCATTTTCTGTTAGTGCAATGTCGCTTCCCTAGGTGGTGTGACGGTATGTGATAGAGGGAACGACATCGCCGTATCCACAGTCACCTTGGTATATACGTGTAAATGTGAGGGATGGTGTACCTAAATTAGGTCAGTGCATAGCTCATGACTGTAATCTCAACAGCTTTCTCAAAGCTGCTCCCAGAGAAAAAAATTAACTCATAGAAGACTTTACATTTTTTTCCCCCAAAGACTCCTGTCCATCTCTTCTTCCTACTATGGATATTTTAGTTTTTTAAAGGTAATTGTACATTAAAAAGTATCATCACTGCGCTGCTTGTAGGATTTTCACAAATGAACACACACACAAATGTAGCCAGCACTCATGTCACTGCAGCGTTCCAGAGGCCCTGCTAATACCCTTCGTAGTCAGTTCCCTCCCCTAGGATAACCTCTGATACGACTTCAAATAGCATAGGATGTTTTTTTTGTTTGTTTGTTTGTTTGTTTTTTAAAGGTGTAAGCGAGATGGAAGTTGTCTGTTTTTTTGTTTTTTTTTTAACTTTGGGTTTATTTATTTATTTGTTTATGGCTGTGTTGGGTCTTCGTTTCTACGCGAGGGCTTTCTCTAGTTGCGGCAAGTGGGGGCCACTCTTCATCGCGATGCGCAGGCCTCTCACTATCGCGGCCTCTCTTGTTGCGGAACACAGGCTCCAGACACGCAGGCTCAGCAATTGTGGCTCACAGGCCCAGTTGCTCCACGGCATGTGGGATCCTCCCAGACCAGGGCTCGAACCTGTGTCCCCTGCATTGGCAGGCAGATTCTCAACCACTGCACCACCAGGGAAGCCCCATAGGATGGTTTTAATTGCTTTTATACTTAATATAAAGTTTATGTAAGTGGAATTCAATTCTATGTCCTTTTTTATATCTGGCTTTTTAATTCAGCATTATGTTTTTTAATTTCTTCCAAATTATATTTATTTGTGAATTATTTGAGCTCTGTAATTTGAGATTTATACTCATATGTGTCTTTTTGATGAACATATAAAAAATAAAATGGGGGAGCCATTCAGAGTCCTCTGCCCCGCACCCCCCCACAGTAAACTATCAGTCAGTCCTGTCTAGCAACAAGTGTCCTAGGGATACTATGAAGTGAGAGGTTTGTTTATTTAATTTGTAATGAATTAATGAATGAGAAATGAAGCCTGCCCCTTCACTGCTGATTTTCTTCTCTCACGTCTTGCCTCCTCGAAGTTATCCTTCATTTAAGCATCTCAGGAGAGAACTTAAGATTGGAATGGGGTCTTGATATGGGAGACTGAGAGGGTATAAGAAATGGTGTATAAAGAGCATAGAGAATATGTGACTGTTCGTGATTTGACCAATGCCTCAGAGCACTGACTTTTAATGCTTCATTCCCTCTGGAAGTTATGAATGTGGCTAGTGGAAAAACGTAATTAAGAAAGCAGCCTGACTGTAGAAAACACAACTTTTGATTGAATTTGGTGGGTTTCTATTAATAGCAATATTCAACTAAAAGTATCAGGGCTATTTAGGTAATGGCAGGGACTTTCTTTCACTGATGGATTATCTGAGGAGGTATTATTTTCTATTTCAGAATGTATGGTGAGGTTGTTCCAAGAGTTGGCACCTCTGTATCCCCAGCGTCTCGGTCTGCTGAGCCCCTTGCCAATCTAGTATGTGTAGTTGGCTTCCAGCTCAAGTTCAGTTCTTCTGAAAAACTGCTGTTTTACACTCTTATGGTGTTACAGACTTCATGTTGCTGACTTCAGAGCTTCACTGAAAGCATCTCTGTGGAATCGCTAATTCGTAAGGGCTGGCTGAGTTCATTCCTACCATAGTGGCTGCTTGTGTGGTACATATTCATTCCCTGTATAGATGTAGATATAGCTCTATCTCTGTCTCCAGAGGCTCTTTTTGGAAAGGCTTGGCTCTACCAATTTTACCTCATCTCTGGGTTTTGGGTTCCTCATGGTCTATGAGAAGGTAACATGGAGACCAAACCGTAGAGATGTCAACTCGCTTCCTTGAGAAGGGCAGTTACTTTCGTGGAAAGTGATCGTAGACATCAGTAAAATTATATGAGGGAGACTAAAACACCTCATTGTAGTAGAGTCAGGATTATCCTATTTATGAGCTCAATTTAATTAATTATTAAAGGCTAAGACATTTAGAGAAGATTTTAACAACATTCTATTAAGGTCACAGTGGCTAAGATTCAAGTTTAAATGGTTTTAGCGATTGCATTGTTTCAAGAAGTCTCTTCCATTTAGGGAGGTAATCTAAGATGTGAAGTGGAGAGGCCTGGGCTCAGGGTCAAAAGACTTACGTCAGATTCGTCCTCTGCTATACACTGGCTCTGAGGTCTCAAATATGGCACTTACATTCCACAAATAAGGAGATAAAAATACCATTTCCCGAGTCAGCTTCCCATAAGCTATGAGAGCATCCGACGGAGTGAGGGCCTGACTCACTGTAGATGTCCATTGAACTTTTGGTTCAATTATATATGTCCATCTTCTCAAAGAGAGTTTGTTCAAGAAGTTTCTATGAGCCAGGAAGTTTCATGAGATGCTAATGGTCATGATTTGTGAGCATTGGTCCAGGATATTCTTTTTAGGTTGGGGGAAGATCATCAGTCTTCTGATCTAGAAGATTGGAGTTTTAGTTCTGATTTGTCCTTCATTTGTTTTGAAATTTTGGGGCAAGTCACATAACCTTCCTTGAGCATTCAGTTTCCTCCCCTGGGCTATAAGAATAATACCTTGGACAGTTTACTGCAATTTCTTTGTGTATTTCCTTATCTGTAAAGTAAGCACAGTGATATTAGCCACCTCAGAAGATCTTCAAGAGACTAACGTGATTCAACACCTGGAAATGCTCTAGCAGAGTGCCTGTTGCATGATGCGTGCTCAAAAAACGTTAACTGGAATGATTTTCACTTCTTCCTAGAACTCGCTTGAATGAAATCACCAATCATGGAAATTGGAATGCTGAGTATGCTGTTAATACAGTGTTAATGCCATGATAGTTATCTGAAAAAAAAAGGAAAAGAAAAAAAAATGAAAACCTGTCTACCTGTCTAATGCTCCCAGTTTTATTTTACTGGAATTTTCTCCTCTTTCTCTCTCTCTCTCTCTCTCTCTCTCTGTCTCTCTCTTTTTTTTGCTCGCTATGATGTCCATTTGTGGTAGAGTGGCAACAACAGCAATAACAACAACTACAGTCGGGGGCCAAACTGCCAGAAACCAAGGATGAGAAAGGCTACCCCTCCTTGCCCAGTCCTCTTCTGTGCCGCTGGGTTTTCTCTGGCAGGAATGCTTCACGTATTTCCTCAGGAGCTGCAGAGCTGGGAGCACAGCAGTTTTCCTAGAACGAGAGGCAGTAGGCGTCTGCTTCCCTTGCGGCTCATGTTCTCACTCAGCAACCAAGCATGTCTTTATCCCGGCGGAAGTTCAGACGGCCTTTCCCTTCCTGTCTCAGCAGCTCCTGCCCCAGCCTCAGACCCAGTCATGACAAGTATGGCTGCTGCGTGGACGTCTTCTGAGCCCCGCAGAAAATTCAGAGAGCCTCTCAGAGAATAAAGCTTTGCCTTGGACTGTGGCTTCGGCCGTGACTCTTTTTCCTAGCAAACTGTGGTGCTGAATGAAACAAGATGCAAGCTGTAATCCAGTCACAAAGGCCAAAGGTTGAGGAAGAAATTGCCATTTCTCCTTCCTGCTTACAACTCAAGAGTCTGTCTCCCGAATCCTTGTTAGAGTTATTGGTATCCTGGCTTTATACATACACCCTGGTATTTGAGTGCATATACTGGTGCTCACAGCATTGGTTTGAAGTTAGTGGTTCTGTCACCGCTCTAGCTGTATGACTTGGACATTCAGTTAATCTCTGTGAGTCTCAACTTCCTCACCTGTATGATGGGAGGAGTCATGTCTGTCCTGCTTACCTGGTCAAATAAAATCTCAACTTTGTAAGTCTGAAACCTTAGGGTCCCATACCTGGGTAGGAAGCTTGCATGTTATTTACCACAGCTTTTGTCTGCTGCCGGTGACCATCCCCTCACCAGCCTCCTGCACAGATGATCCTCCAGGTTCAGACTGAGGTCTGACTGGTGGGGGAGTTGTCCTCCTCAGGAGCTCTGACTGTGAGAAAGTTTTGCCAGGCTGAAATCTGAACTCTCCAATAACTTTTACCTGCTGGTTTCTGTTTCATCTCTGGATCCAACAGTACATTTAATCTCGAAGTCTTCTGTATATTGAAGACTACTTTAAAAAAAAATACAGTCAATTTTTAAAAACTGGGTATCAAGTCATTTTTTCAGTTCCTTTGCCTGCTCTGCCCTTGAGATTCTGATCTGGATTGACTGCATGGAACAGAACATGGTGCCTGGTGTTCCTGAACATTCTCAAGGGTCCTTGTGGCATCGGTTATAAAAGTTTTCCTGATGATCCCTAGAAGAAAGTGTGATTATTACTAATGATAGGTGTCCCCACACATAGTGGGTCTACTCAAATCCTAGAGCTATAATTGTAAAAGCAGGTTTCTTAACATGTTTTAAATTATTTTAACTTGGAAATAATTTCCCCCTCTATTACCTTGGATTATTTTTTATTCTGAAAAATAATAAAGATGAATTAAATTTAATAAAAGACTTAGAAAAAAATCTAAAGAATAAAATAAAAGTTATTTGTAACCCATCTATTTGTAAAAAAATAAAATATTTTTATACCTTACACCTTGGTCATGTTTCCACATATATGATTGTATATTTATGTGTAATTGTTGAAATTATGTAACATGTGGTTATGTGGCTCTGCATTTTGTTTTGCTGTCTTACTGAACATTGTATTGTCTTTCCCCATGTCATTACAATTATTTATAAGTATCATCATAATGGTTGCATCATAATATTCTATTGAATGAATACACTGTAATTTACTCAATGAACCCTTTGTTGTAATCCCTAATTTGTAGCCAATTTCCAGGAGCTTCAGGGCTATTCTCTTTGAGAAATGGAAATAAGGGAGAAGGCAACACCTCTGGATTCCCACAGCAGGATTTTATTTTCCAAGTGCTGGGGTAATCATTTCACTCCTCTCTTCCTAAGTAGGCAGAGTTAACAGGACATGTAGATCAGATCCTGTCAGAGCTGGAAAGCTAAAAAAACAGGTTGATTTGTGCATATGTATTAGTGTGTTGTATCCTCACTTCACAAATTCAAGTTTAAAATGCTGTACTGGTGATTTCTATAATCAACAAGATGTTTGGATTTGTTTCATTTACTGATGCAAACGGGCCCACCAAGGGCTTGAACTGCCTCTTTCCTCTGATATCAAGGATTTTCCCTTGATCAAGGAAATTGAAGAAATCCAAGTACAGTATCAGGCAATTGCTGTCCTTCAGTGTCAGGAAGAAAACTTTTAATGCACTGGAACCCAGAGCTAGAAATCAAAGAATCACAGATTTGTCTTCCATTAATATGATTTGGGACGATGTTAGAGCATAGCTCTGGCAGCAGGAGGCTCCATTTTCATATAATCAGCTCAGTCATCTGGGGTCGTTATTAAGGGGGCAGTATCCCCACTCCTCTGTAAACTTGCAGAACCAATCACCAAGATAAGGGAATAGGAATCTCTGTTGTCTACAAACTTCCCAAGTGAATTTTGTTAGGTAAATTTAAGAAATGGATTCTGACCCATGCACAGAAAAAGGTTTCTAGGCCATCAACTTAGCCTGAAAGAGAATTGTCCTGTCCCCACACCTGTATTTCCAACAAGTCGTAACACCTTAGATTTTGAGCTTTACTTTGGATTTCATCTTTGGTGATTATCAAGATTATACAACTGGAAAATAGTAGCTGCATAAACCTATAGCAAGGGTGATGGAAGGGATTTTTTCCAATTAAAACGTTATCACTTTTGAAAGAGGCATCCCACATCTCCCCAAAGGCACTGCCACTAGTAGAAAACCAGCTGCATTCCTCCATTGTGGGCCAATTCCACCCTTGTGGAATGGATACAAACTGTGTGTCTTCACCTCTGGGGACTGGCTGGCTTGAGGCAGTAGCATATGGTTGACTGTTGAAACAAATAAAAATAAAACCAAACAGAAACTTCTGGTTGTTTAGTCCCAGTAGAATTCTCAAAACCTAATACAAAAGGCTAAGCCCAGACACAGCTTCACTCCATCTGTGCCTCGCCTCCAGGCCAGGGAAACATTAACCTTATTGGGGCCTGGTCGCTGGGGTGCTTCCAACACTGTTCAGATTTTTCTGATGTCACAGGTGTCTGTTTGTGCAAATGAGAAACTGCTAATTGTGTATCTCATGTGCTTAGGAAAGATGAAAAGTCAACCGACCAAGACGACCTCCTGGTGCCAGTAGTGAGGGCGCCCATATCTGATGGGCAGTTCCTCATGGTGCTGGGCTGTGGTGAAGAGGCATGAAAGTTCTATGTTATTCTTTCCGGTGCTATGATTTCAACAGCCAGGGAAACCAGGTCTTAAAACCTCTAACTTGGGTCCTAACACAGACAAAGATAATAGATAGGAATTATCTTATGAAAAGCAGGACAGGAAGAAGTTTATGGGAAGCGGAAGTGGGAGAGAGAGATGGCCAGTCTTTTCACATTAAAAAAAATGGGAAGTATGGGTATCCTGAGTCTGCAAGTTGTGGGCTGCTTGAAAATAAAAGTTTCTCTCTTCCTTGTTGGACCCCCTGCATGGGGCGTTCATGCTTCCTGTTCCCTGAGCACTGTGAGGCTGTTGGACTTTGTGGGTGGGAGATGTAGGCACCTGGTTCCAGCAGAGCAGGTGCCACTGTAAACTAGGGCATCCCCCCGTTGAAGTGTTGTCTCCTTCAAAAATGCAGATGGACCTCAAGGCCATTTGTCCATTGTGTATATTTCCTAGAGCATTAAGGAAATGAGAAGCAGGTTTCTTAAGTGTCTGCCCATTTCTCCTGTGGAGGAGGAGAGAGGCGTAAATGGCCCCTGTGAGTTAACTCTGACTATGCTGGATCCATGAAAAGCCTTTACAAGAGCAGCTGGTCTCTCCCAGAGGCTGGGAGCCAGTCAAGCCCAGAGGATTATAGGTCTTAAAGACCCTTTAGGTAAAGGGTATAAATGCTGAAGGCGTGGCAGGCTCAGTGCCCTGGAGCAGGGCCTGAGGGAACAGGTACATGTTCTAAGTAGGAGCAGAACCATGGGTCACAACCAGTGTGGGCACGGCCGGCACAAGACAGACTACAGGGACCCAAAGAGGAGGACAGGAGCAAGTGGGACAAAAATTCCAGAGGTAGAGCAAAGTAGGTGCTCCTAAGTCTCATAAAAAGCAAATGACTATTAGAAGTTGCAAGGGCAGGCCTAGCAAGGAGGGTGGGGCACAGAATAAGAGGTCTCTTTCAATCTGAGTAGCCACTTGTTTCGTCCCAAGAGCCTTTGTGTACTTCATCAGGCAGGGATACCGTTTGGAGGTTAGGGCACCTTTGGGCCTCACATGTGGTATTAAATAAAAGCATCCATGAGGGATGAGGGCTTCCCTGTCCTGAAGGAAGCACAGCTTGGGATTCCCCTCCTGGAAGCCCCACAGATGGTGGCAGAGCAAAGACTGCTGTCTCCCTGGAGTCTGTTCTTAATGTTTATGACCACAGTGTCCCACTGCGCCCCTCACACGCAGGAGTCTTTCAGGAAAGTTTTGCGCAGTGGATGCTGGGTCTGTCCCCTCTGCCTCTCTGAGAAGTGCTCAGAAAAGAATATGAAAAGTGGGGCATCAGGAAGCTCTTAACAAGGACCAGACACACCTCCAAAGAGCATTGACATATTGCTACATTTTTTTTTTTTTTAATATGCCTTGGGGAAAAAGGGAAAAAAGTTAACATCTGACTCCTGATATCCTCTAATTTTTCTTTCCTTCCTCCCGAACTGTTTTGGGGAGTTTCATACTAAAAATGGCAACATAACAGCAACTAAAATACTTATTTCATATTTTCTTGCAAACTTTTTGCTCCTATTTTTCTTTGTGATTGTTGAGTATGATCCAAGCATAAAATGACTACACCAATTGAATGCTCACTCAGGACTGAAAATTTGGATGGGGGCAGCCCCTTGGAAACCTTATAACTCTGGCCAGTGGTGGAAAAAGAGCCCGTGCTCCCATGTGACAGTGATTACTCACGATGGCCTGGATCTCATGACACTGTGTCTGATCAGTAAACACAATAGAAGAGCTGTACTCCCTCTCAGGCGTCTCTCTGCCCACAGTGCCGTCTCCCCCATTGTCAGACGAACTGGTCTCAAGCCCTGGAGGCTGTGCCTGTTGGAGAATTTGCCATTGATGGGACTTCTGTGGCAGAAGTTTTTGCAGGCAGAACACACCTCCCCAATCTGCCCTAACTTGAGGAGAAAACTCTGGCATCATCTCCTCAGTCTGCCTGGCTTAACTGATTGCAAACCTTGTTTTCCTTTCTTATAGCACTTTTTTTTGGCTGATTATAAAAGCAGTACGTACTTGATATAATAAATATTAAGCAACATAAATTATAAAAATCTAACATGACGATTACCCATTAAGCTGCCACTTATGGATAATCACCATTAACTAGTACATATTCTTCCAGTTATCTTTTGAGACTTTCAGGAACATACAGAATGACTGCGTATGTGTTTATAAAATAATGTTTAAACACACAAACATATACACAGAGATCAGTTCATACAATGCGTATTATACACTTTGCCTTTTTTTCACTGGCAAGAGATTTGAGTCATTTTTTCCTATCCATCCATGCAAATCTACCTCATCCTTTCTTTTTAAGTAATAGATCTTATTTTTCAGTTTTAGAGTCATAGAAAAATTGAGCAGAAAGAACGGAGTACCCAGGTAACCACTCCGCTCCTCATGTACACAGCCTCCCCTGCATTCATCATCCCACAACGTAGTGGTACGTTTGTTATAATCCATGAACAAACAACACACCATTATCAACCATAGTTTACACTAGGAATCATTCATTGTGTTGTACATTCTATGGGTTTTGATAAATGTATAATGACATTTACCCACTATTATAGCATCATACAGAGTAGTTTCTCTGCCCTAAAGATCCTCTGTGCTCCACCTCTTCATCACTTCTTATCATAAACTCCTGACAACCACTGATCTTTTAATTTCTTCATAGTTTTGCCATTGCCAGAGTGTCATATAGTTGGAATTGTACATTATGTACTCTTATCAATTGGCATCTTTCAGTTTGCAATATACATTTAAGGATCCTCCATGCCTTAATACGGCTTGATAGCTCATTTATTTTCAGTGCTGAATAATATTCCATTGTACAGATGTACCACAGTTTATTTGTCTATTCATCTACTGAAGGACATCTCCCTTGCTTCCACATTTTGGAAATCATGAATAAGGCTGCTACAAACATTTGTGTGCAGGTTTTTCTGTGGACCTAATTTTTCAGCTCAGTTGGGTAAATACCAAGGAATGTGAGGGCTGAACTATATAATAAAAATACATATAGTTTTGTAAAAACACAAAATGCCAAACTTTCAAAGCGAATTGAGCCTTTTATGAATCTTCCTTTGGTGATGTATCTAAAAAGTCATTTCCAAACTCAGTCATTTAGATTTTCTCCTCTTCTAGGAATTTTATAGTTTTGTGTTTTACATTTAGGTCTATGATCCATTTTGAGATAATTTTAATGAAAGTGTAAGGTGTCATGTGGATTTCCAGTTGTCTCAGCCTCATTTGTTGGGAGACTCCTATTTTCCTGGAATGGCCTTTGCTCCTTTGTCAAAGATCAGTTGACTCTATGTGTGTGAATCTATTTCTGGACTCTATTTTTTCCCACTGATCTATTTGTTTAAACTTTTGCCAGTATCACACTGCCTTGATTATATTAGTAGTAGCTTTGTAGAAAATCTTGAAGTCAAGTAGTGTCAATCCTCCAACTTTTTCTTTTCCTTCAATATTGTGTCAGTGATTCTGGTCTCTAGCCTCTCCACATAAACTTTAGGATCAATGCATTGATATCCACAAAATAACGTGCTGGGATTTTGACTGGGATTGCATTAAATCTATAGATCAAATCAGGAAGAACTGACATCTTAACACTGTTGAGTCCTCCTGTTCATGAATGTGGATTATCTCTCTGTTGAGTTTTCCTTTGATTTCTTTCAACAGAGTTTTATAATTTTCCTTATATAGCTCTTTAAACATGTTTTGTTCAATTTATACCTATTTCTTTTTTTTTTGGATGCTAATGTTACCTCATCCTGTTTAATGGCTGCAAAATAGACTATTATATGGATGTATTTAAGAACCCTCATTCATTCTTAAGTGCATCTTTAATTTGTTTTTATTTTTTAATATTTATTTATTTATTTATTTGGCTCTGCCGGATCTTCGTTGCGGCATGTGGGATCTTCAGTTGCGGCGTGCAAACTCTTAGTTGTGGCATGTGGGATCTAGTTCCCTTATCAGGGATTGAACCCAGGCTCCCTGCATTGAGAGCACGAAGTCTTAGCCACTGGACCAGCAGGGAAGTCCCAAGTGCATCTTTAATTTGGATGATTTTAAAAAATGAACAAACAAAAGCATAGTTCATTCACCACCCACCACCAAATCAGAGATGGTGATATATTACTTTGTCAAGCTGGAGGCCCAGATAATAAAGGAAACCAATCTATATTTATCACTCAGGGTGACAGTTGTCGAATATACCAGCATAAATAGCAGCAAACTAGATTGTATGAAGTGGGTAAGCCTACTCTAAAATAAGTACTTAAAAACAACTTAGCCTGGTATATAGATAGATAGATAGACAGACAGACAGATAGATGTGTGTGTATGTGTGTGTGTGTTTTTAAGAACCACTGATTCAAAATAGCATAGTGGAATCTTAACATTCTTCTACAGTAATTCTCAGGTTACATTTGTAACCAAGCCAGGTTTCACAATAGTAGTCTAAATTTTGACCCATTAGAGACCATTTTGGGATACCTTTGATTTATACTTGCTCAGATCTCTAATATACTTCATAAGGTTAGATTTTAAAGGAGGCTTTTCCTTGAACATTTAGGAAGAATTTTAATTTATTATTTGTCTGGTGTCCCCTTTAAAACTGTGGAAACCTCCTCTTTAGGATTTAGGCAGTTGTCTCCATGATATCCTGAAGGCTCTTCTGTCCCACCTGCTCAGGAAATGTGAGCCCTGAAGTTGTAGCTGATTTGAGGTTTAGACAGACTGTAACTCAAGTGTGACGGCAACTCTACTGTTTGTTCACCAGGCTGTTAAGCCTGTCATTTCGCAAGGCAGCCTACAGAGCAAAGTTTTATTTAATTGTTCAAGCACAAGAAATAAAAATATCCAAGTCCCCTGCTTGTCTGAAGCTTTTTTCCCGGACCTTGTCATCAGCTATTGTTTAAGTTAGAGAGAAATAGACTTGGTGAGATGGCCCCATGAAGACTGAAGACCACAATAAAATTGTAATACACAAGAACTCAAAAAAGATGGTTTGGAGATAAAAATGTGGCATGTGAGAAATGTTCTTCCTCACTTTTATGTATATATTTGAAAAAAATATTTAGAGAAAACGATCAATAGGCTAAAATTACAAAATAAATCCAGATGAACAGACCCTATATCTTTGACTAACAACTTTATCCTTAAAGTTTTATTTACAAGACCAGCAATTAGTATGGATCTAGCACTAACAGTACAGTCTTCTAACAACTGTCAGTCATTCTCATTGGATTGATTCAGAATGAGGAATTTAGACAGGCTGATTTAAAAGAAAGTGGATGGACCTAGAGTCTGTCATATAGAGTGAAGTAAGCCAGAGAGAGAAAAACAAATATCGTATATTAATGCATATATATGGAATATAGAAAAATGGTACAGATGAACCTATTTGTAGGGCAGGAATAGAGACGCAGACATAGAGAACAGATGTGTGGACATGGGGTGGGGGGAAGGGCGGGTGGGGTGAACTGGGAGATGAGGATTGACATATATACACTACCATGTATAAAATAGATAGCTAGTGGGAACATGCTATAAAGCACAGGAAGCTCTGCTCGGTGCTCTGTGACAACCTAGATGGGTGGGATGGGGGGCGGTGGGAAGGAGGTCTAAGAAGGAGGGGATATAGGTATACATATAGCTGATTCACTTCATTGTACAGCAGAAGCTAACACAACATTGTAAAACAATTATACTCCAATAAAAACGGGTAGTATGCAAAAAAATAAATAAATGAAAGAAAGTGAGAACTGTGATCACCAGTCTTAAACATGATCTTAGCCTTGGTGTTCAACAGTTGGTGAGTTTCCAGTTCTTTGAGGGGATCTAAAGGAACTCCCACAAGGATCTTATGAGTCACTTTGATATATTTTTTAGCAATAGTGCTAGCACTTTGGACTTTGTGGATGATGGATGATGTGTTTGAGAGGAAGATGTGTTTCGCTATTTCCAAAGCCCTACTGTAGTTTGTAATTACAATGATAGTTAAAGGTGTAGATGTTAAGAATTAAATAGGGTGCATCATCTGTAAGGCCACAGATGTCAAGCAGATATGGCTCATGTGTTAGGTTGACAGGATCAGGAGGTGGTAGGCTGAAAAGTTATCACCTAAAGGGAGCAGCAGATGTCTGTCTCCAGCTAAGTGTTACAATATGCTAAAGAGAGCTCAGGGGAAGAGCTGAACGTCTTCAGGTTTGTTTTGGGGCTTAGGCAAATGACTTGGTTTGGCCAAATAGAACGTTAAAAAAGTATTTATTATTCATGCAGAATCTTGAAAAAACTGCTTGCATGAGTTCATCTCCTCTTTTGGAATCCCGCTACCATGAGTACAAGCTTAGGCTAACCTGCCCGAGGATGGAAGACCACAAGAGGAAGGAAATGTGTCCTAGACAACCAGCCTTGAGCCAGCTTATTTCTAAACATGAGGGAGCCCAACCAAGATCAGCAGAAACACACAACTGAAGCTGACTGCAGACACATGGTGAGTCCAGCTGGGCCTGGCCTAGATCAGCAGAATTGCTTAATCACCTCACAGATTCATGAAAAATAATGTTATTGTTGCACAACACTTGAGGTTTTATGGTTGTTGGTTAGACAGCATTAATGTGGCCTCAGATAACTGGTACGCCAGCCCATGGAAGTGGTCAGTAAATGTTAGCTATATGTACTCATGTTTCATTGACTCTAAGGTGCTTAGATGATGGTGCCTTCTTGAGTTTTCCAGAAGCTGTCTATAGAAGGTTTTTGCTCAATAGCACTATAATTGCCACCTGGCTGACAGTGACTGTTATATCCATCGATTCTAAGATGCATCCTGAATTTCAAAGATGTCAAAATGCAAAAATTCTGCTTATTGTAGAAAACGTGACCAAGACTCCTCAGGATAGTGATGATCTTGAGTGTAGCTGAAGCCCAGGTCCTCGGAGCCAGAGCATGTTGTAAAAATGGAGGTAGTCAGCATGATACAATATAGAATCAGAATTTCAGGTTCCTGGAGCACAGGGGGACCTGGGGAGCATGTGGCAAAAGGTCGTCTCCGTTGAAGCAGGTCAGTGCTGTCCTCTTTGACCTCCTAGGTGTCCAGAGGAGGAGCAGATTGGGTGACTCATGAATATTCTCCAAGTTGCCTAAACATTGCAGGGACAAAGGCTTCAGAAACAAAGCTTTCTTTCACACTTGTAGTTTGAAGGTATAAATTATGTCCCCTTAGGTCTCCTAATGCTGAATTAGGATAGTGTTTAATTAAGCTGCCTATAAATGGTATTGGGACAGCCAGGTGAGTTTAAATATTACAATTAAAGGCACTTATTTTACCTTTTGCTTTTTATGTTTCCTAAGGGCTTGTATGTTACACAGAGACAAATTAATATTTTATTCCATTATCTCAATCTTCTTTAGTCTTTAGTAGATTCTGGTAAATGGGGTTAATATTGGACATTTACACCTTTAATGGATGTTTACAAGCATCACAAAAAAATCAGTACTTTCATTTCATTGTTACATATCATTTTGGACCAAAACATTCCCTAGGTTGAGTACCACCCTTGGCTCCAAGTAATCTTCACATGCTGACAAAAAATCATATTCTCCTTCAAAAAAACCCAAGACTCTGTAAACACCTTCTCTGAGAGGTACAGCAACAATCTCCCCAAACTGTTTGAAAAAATGGTGGTGCTACAAGGATCCTGATTGTCCCTTTCATAGCAAAAGCCCTGAAGAAAGCAGTTCTCAGTTGAGAGCAATTAGGATGCTGTAGCTGAGTGCTAAGCTTATTCTGAATCCTTGTTCTGCCAAGGGATTCATGTTCCTCCCTTGTGTCTATGTCTAAGAGGGTACCTTTGGCATTATTAATTATCGGGCTTGGGAATCAGGCTACTGAATTATTCTTCTTACCTAAAATACAGCTTTGGTTTCCTGCCCAGACCTCTTGTAATTTCCACGGAAGGCAAACCCAAGTCTGGCTCCACCATATACCAGGACTGTGATCTTTCCTAAGTTCTCTGGTTCTGAACCTCAGTTTCTTTCTTTTTTCAATGGTTGGCGGTGGTTAGTAATACTGTCTTATAATGTGTGGTGGAATTTAGAAACAGTAAGATACAGCAAGCACCTGTACATAAAGACAAGACATAAAGAGGTTACTTCCCATCTCCCATCTTTCTTTTTTTCTTTTCTGTTTTTTTTTTTTTAGATCCCGAATTTCTCTCTCTGGGCCTGGCTACAGATGCCTGCCATCTGCCTGAATGTCCAGATTTGCTCCCTCTCAAATGACACAAGTCTCTGTTCCTCTCGTTTGGTGGGAACTTTCCTTTTTGGTGAATTTCCCTGAAGGGACCATCAGCCTAGATTACCACTGCTCATCTTACTCTATGACGTAGTTTCTCTATCTCTGAATGTTTGTGTTGCTGACCATTCCATTGGGCATACTGTGATCTCTCTCCCTCCCCAGGGAAGTCCTGAGACACACTGCCTCCCCCTTTGTAGCCCTAGACTCAGCAGCAACCAGGTAAGGGAGAGTGTGGACGAATCAGTGCAGTCTGTCACTATCCCTGGGAATCTTGTTCAAAGAGAATTTGGTATAGAAATTGAGGCACCCCTATCATCTTTATAGAACAACAGTAGCAAAAAGGTGACACTGCTGAGATTAGGGACATTTGTATCCACTGGGATCACTGTAAACACTGACCTCAAGGTCTCTGAAAGGTCATGTGTCAAAACAGAATAAAAGTGGACATCTGTTGAACATTTTCTGTGCCAGACTCTCTTCTAAGTGCTATATATTTATCATTTCATTTAATATGCACAACAGACCCATGATATGGATGGTAAAATAGCTCTATTTTACATTTGTGGAAATTGAGGTTTAGAGAAACTAAGTAAATCACAGAAGGTTCTATAGCTCCTGAGTGGCAGAGCCAGTATGTAACCTCAGGCAGTGAGACTCCACAGTTCTCTCTGCTTCCTTCCCTCCTGAAGCCATTCTCAGGTGGGCATTGGTCATTTTCAGATTCAAACAGACTCTCGGGAACTGGATGTGTTGGAGAAGTTCTGGGGAGCTGAGGGGAAAGGGACATCCATGGTTCTGTTATGAAGGAAACTACATTTGCAGCCACAAGTCATCAAATTCGGAACCTAGTTAAGGATTTAGGTGTCAAGGATCAGTAGAGTTTCAGGTGCACTGTGTCAAGTGTCCAATGGCAGGGAGGGGACTAAATTCCTGTAGTCAAGTCTTTGGGCACCAATGAATGAAATATCTTCTGGGTATAAAGGAAAAGACAGGGCCACATGCCCTTCCCTCTCTTGGACTCTACCCTCTGACCTACGGCATATGGAATTAGAGGACATGCGTATATGAGCCAGATCTGATACTAATCAGAAGAAACTTCCCTCCTTATTATGTGAACAAATGTATATTAATTAAAAGTGAATCCTCCCAGTGACTGTAAATTAAAAGGCATCAGGATTAGTATATCTTGAAGCAGAAACATAGTATATGTATTTGTATTCTTGCACTTCAATATCAAAACTACGTTATTTAAAAACATAACCATGCAAGGAGATTTTAAGATGCTTCTGTTTGCCTTTCTTCAGGAAACTTCATCTTTAGCTTTGAATTCTTCGTCTTTGAGGTCATCTAACAGTTTTTCCTTCCTTTTGGCAATGTCAGGGTGTGAAAACTATTTTTTTCAAACACCTGCTTTATTACATGTAAAAGAAAATGTGTTTTTTACCTTTGAAAAATGAAAATGTATTAGGATGCACATATGCTCAACAGCTCATGCCTCAGAAACTGTTCTTGTTTGAAAGCCCACAGAAATAAACTCTACTTAAAAGGTGGGAGAGAGATTTATTGGAAAAATATCATTAGCTTGGAGATAAGGCAGCAAGAACCTCAACTAAGATTCTACCAAAGCGACAGTATGGTTTATG
This sequence comes from Balaenoptera musculus, assembly GCF_009873245.2. Lineage (NCBI taxonomy): Eukaryota > Metazoa > Chordata > Mammalia > Artiodactyla > Balaenopteridae > Balaenoptera > Balaenoptera musculus. Next base: position 21,784,720 of record NC_045800.1, read on the forward strand.
CATGTCTGAGCTTCAGGCATTCTCTTACTCTTAGTATCATTTAATCAAGGTTCAAAGTCCTAAAAAAGAAGATCCAATTGACCAAGATCGGGACACTAGCCCACATCTTGGCTTTTCCAGGAGATGGAAGAGGAACAATATGGCCTCCTTTGCTCTCATCAGGGGGAGATGGCAGAGGGAGGTTGGGCTTAGGTACTGCCAAGATCTCACACTTTGAAGAATTGCCCAAATAGAAAATGGACATGCTATAGAAACAGAGGTGAAGTGTTGAGTGCTAACCAGCCGGAAACAAACAAAATCTTTTTCTAGAAAACAATGTAAAGACGATATATAATGTGCGTGTATATGTTTGTATCTTACCTTATATTACAGGTAGGTTTCTGAAAAGCTTTATTTCTTATTTCAGTTGTAAAAGGGTAACCATTTATTTGTAATAATTTGGGTGCTGCATCTTCTCGCAGCTAGTACTGAAAAATGGAGCCTCAGATTGATTTTGTTTAAAAGTTGAATTGACCTGTAATGCCTTTCTCCAAGGGAAAGAGGGTGAATATGTAATTGAGATCCCTTGGGGAAGAGGATTCTGAATTCTGCCAGCAGGAAGCTCCTCTTTTGAATAGATCTTGATGGAAGATTCCATCACGGATCTCATTACTTCAACCAGACAATTATCATTTAGGAACTGAATGTTCTGTAATCCCTTTCTCTTTTCTTTTTCTTTGTGTGTATGATCATGTGAGTGATTTTTCTTTGCAAGATGCATGTGATTTCAACCCTGGCTAGAATGATTGATTTTATCGTCTTCTTTAAGGAATCATGTTTGTTAGTTGAGTGCCTGCTAAGAGCCTGTACATTTTCTTTACAGTCTACTTATGGTGATGAGGCTTTCCTTGAGGGCCACCAGCCCAGGGCACATTTTCTCTTCTCCAGAAACCTGGGACACAGAAATCTCATGCTTGATGTCTTGGTTCTCTTGTCCTTTCCTGCAAGTGGATCATGCACCTCCTCCTCGTCCACTCTTCTGGCAATTCTAGAGGCCTTCTGATAGGACCTAATCTGACCTGGTACTTAGGGAAATTGATGCTGTTATTTATTTTTTATGCATGTAGATTACAAGCATGAAAAACAGCTTCCTTTATGGCTCTCAAGAAAAATCAATAACTGGTAACTGGGATTTTTGTGGGCAACTCTGAGAATCTGCCCTTATGAGCTGACCAGCGAATGTGGCTGTAACCAAAGACCAAAGCCTCTAGCTGGCCTGTAAATCAGAGCCAAGAGACTTAGGGGGCTTCTAGCCCTAGGGAACCCATGCTTAGGGATTTCAAGGCCCAGTCAAATTGTACAGAGTTATAAAACTTGGGGCTGAATTTGCTAAGTTAGCACATTAAAATAAAAACAAAACAAAAAATAAACAAAACACTAAAACCAAACTTCCAGCAGTTAACAGTGGATTTCAAAAGGATGCAAGCACATAATCTCCAATGAAAAGGTAATCATTTATTTTGGATAAATTTAGTTTTATGAAAAACATGCTCTATTTTCTTATTTTTTCTTATATCTAAAGCATGCATCATTGAACCCTTCAATATTACACTCTACAACGAAGATAAATCACACAAATTTAACAGTGAGTGAAAGAAGCCAGACATAATATTGCTCATACTGCGTAGCTCCATTTATAAAAATGATGTAAACAGGTGACATTGATCTCTGCTGACCTGGGTCAAGGCAGTGGGTTATCATCAAGGAGTAGATGGAGATTATCTGGAAGGGAATGAGGGCGGGCACATTTCTAGGATATTAGTAATGTTTTGTTTCTTAATCCAGGTGATGTTACATACATCAGTTCATTTTGTGAAAATTCAGCAAGGTTTCCAGTATTTTATATGTATTTTTTGGTATATTCTACTTAAGTTAAAATAAAAAATAAAGGCTATGCCATCAAAGCCCTGTATAGACCAAACTGGCATTTGGAAAGCACTGATCTGGTTTGGTTTCCTTTTTGACTGATGAGGAAACTGAGGACCTGAGAGGGAAACTATCTGATTCAAAGTTATGAAGCAAATTAGTGACCCAAGTGGGCGTGGAGTCCAGGCTTCCTCAGCTTAGTCCAGGGTCCTTGCCATGCTGCAGGCTCCTTCATCCTGAGATAATCATTATGCTTGAGGCATCTCTACCAGGCAGGGCCCAACTTACAGGAGGGTGCATGTTCAGGTGCCTGCACTTGGCAGATACTCATTCTATGCTTATTGACTGAGACCTAGAATGCATATTGCTGTCACTCATCTTCAGCCAGGGAGCTGGGTACTTCTTAATAGATAGCTGTCTCTGTCATACTTTTGGCCATTTTATTATCTAAGAAAAAATTTTTCTTCCTTTTTCAAGAAAAACTTCCCTCCTTGAACACTCGAAGCTTTCCAACCATTCTTGTTTTATTTTCTCCTCTCACATTTGCATCACCTATCTTTTTCTTTCTACTGGGTCCCCCCCCACCCTTCTACCTATAGATATGCTCAATATTCCCCTGTCTTAGAAAATGAGATAAACAAAAGCAAAGCAAAACAAACAAAAGTAGCCCCTTTCTTTGTCCCTGATAGTGACTCATATATATCGGGTATCCATCCTATGTCCACCTGCCAGCCCAGCCCACAGTCAGGCAAGTCCAGCCTCCCTCTCGAGTTATTTCTTTACATCTTCAAATTGTTTGAGGAAGACAAGTAATCATTAATTCTTCCTGCTCCTTATCTCCAAGTTTCCCCTCAATCCATGGTTGTCTGGCTTCCACTTGCACAGCTCTGTGGACACTGTTCTTTGGAGTGATGACCATGTCTCCTTGGTCAGGTGTCCCTATATCCTAATTTTCATCGGTTAGTTATAGTGTGTGTCTGTGGTCCTGGAACTCATTTTAGTGGATCCCTGTTTTCAAATCCACAAAAATCTCACAGATTGGAGAATACATTAAGTGGTCAAGACCACCTCTCCATCACCATATAAATGGTCATTACTAAGTCCTCGTTCTCACTGACACGTCACATTGGGTGCGTGTGTCTAACACTTTTGAGCATAACCTTTGACACAGCACTCTGGATCCATTCCCAACTCTCTTGTGTAGGAGCTGTGTGATCCTACACAACTTATTTAATCATTCTGGTTCTCGGTTGCTTCATCTGTAAAAAAGAAACTAGTAATAATGTACTTGCATGGGATCAACAAGAAAGGTATTAAAAGTGTGTTGTACTGGCATGGAGTTAGCAGCCAGTAAGTCAGACCATTTCTCACTCTATCTTCCTTGTTGACTCTTCCTCAGGTCCCCCACAGTGTCTTCTTGTCTCAGGTGATGTTTCTTGAGATCCTCTGTCCTCTCACCCTTTACTCACAGCACACTCACTATGGTTGCCATGTTTAGAGTTTCTGTGTTTGACACTACGCTAGTGCCTTATGGTTAAGCTGTGGGCTGAGCAGCCTGACTTCATGGGTTTATAATCCCAACTCTGTCACTTAATAGCTGGATTTATTGGGCTGGCCAAAAAGTTCGTTAGGGTTTTTCCGAAAGATGTAACGGAAAAATCAGAACGAACTTTTTGGCCAGTCCAATACTTGGGCAAATTATTTTACCTTTTGTTGTTTCAGCTACTATAATTATAAAATGAGGTTTATAGCCATTATCTAACTTCATAGCTGCTACCTACTTCAAAGCAGTTATTATAAAGCTCAGTGAGCTAAGGTGTATATCAAATGCTTAGCACAGTACCTGGAACAGAGCAAGGAACCACAGAATGTTAGCTATTGTTATCCTCATACACCAGATTAGCTATTTTGGCCCTGCATTCCACCCTTACCGTAGTTCAGATCTTTATTCCTTCTTTCTGAACTAGAATAACTTCATAATTAGTTTTCCTGCCTACATCCTGCCCTCCTTCCATCTACTGTCCTTGGGAAATGAGTTGAATTTTCCTGAATCACATTTCTGATCGTGTGATTCTTTGATACTAAGAAAATCTGTGGTTCCCCATTGTGTACTGATTAAATTTCAAACTCTAAGTCCTGCTATTCAAGCTCTCCCCTATCTAGACCCTACTTATCTTTCAAACATTATTTCTCCTTTGCATACATTGCTGCACCCAGTGGCCCACCCTAAAGGACTCTTTCTCTCCTCCTCATGTCTGACTGCAGTTACCTCATTGGGGACATTGTTTCCATTGTTCCATCCATCTCAGTATTCTCCCCTCTGTAAATACCCAATTACTACCATCCTTTGAAGTTCAACTCAGATGTCATCTTCATTCTGACTGCCCTGATGTGTCCTCTACCCCTAAAATGGAAGGATTCTCTCCATCCCTTGTACTCCTCTGAGGTATTGTCTGCCTCTTTCCAATAGGTGCAACACTTTCTGCTTTGTGTTCTGTCTGAAGACAATTATTTTTCCCCACAAGATCAGTTTGCATCAGTATGTCCAGGGAAGTAGGTGAAGGTGGCTTGATTTAATTAACCCCACTGTTTGCGGGAACTGAACCTTCTGTGGAGGTTACTGCAAAAACCATAAAGGGCTCTAATCCTGCCTTGCAAAAACGTAAATCTGAATTGAGGAGAAAGAGTGCACATACATGAAAATGACTTAAGAACATTCTCAGAGCAGCACATAAACAGGTGCAGATTAAAGAAGTGCACATGGAGTTGATCAGTGCTGAGGGGATGCAGAGCAGGGAGAGCTCATAAACCTTGTAGTAAAATGTGTGAAGGCTCTTCAAAGAAGGGGAGTTTTCTGGAGAGAATAGAAAGAAGAAAGGCAAAAGTATTGTCAGAAAAGAGAGGGACAGTTATCCTGGTGGGTAGGAGTGACTGAGCAGGGTGCAGGATGTCTATTTCTTCTACTGCCTGAGGGACAAGGTGGGCCCTGTATTGGAGAATTTTAGGTCCCAATCAAGATATGCTCAGGCCCCAACTTAGAACACTGAGGAACTCAATCCTTCATGTTTAGTGGTACCTTGGAGTCATATAGCTGGGTTATATCTTCTTTTACTTACCAAGCATATGATCCTTGGAGTCAGATATGCTGGGTTACATCTTCTTTTACTTACCAGACATATGATCCTGGGCCCATCATTCCACCACCCTAAGCTTCAGTTTGTCCAAAAGTCTTCAGTACAGCTTGAAGTTCAGAACACAGGATCTGGCAGGAGACTAAATTCTACCTCTCCTAAGTACTGGCTGTGTGACCTTGGAAATGTCTCCTAACCTCTCTGAGCTTCATCATCTTAATGGGATGTCCATGAGGGTAACTGAAATAGTGTACATAAGAGTCTGCCATATCATAAAGATCAATGCATTTTAGGTGATATTATAAACATTATTTGTTACATTCTTAGGGTCAGTATCTTTATCTATAAAATGGGAAAACTAATAATCATTTGCTGTCTGAGACTAACCAGAAAGATGCATCATCACTGTATTTAATCAATTGTATAATTTTGTGATTAATATCTATCTTCAATGCTAGAATGAAATCCCAAGAATTCAGAACTTTGTCTATCTTACCTACCACTGGGTGCCTGGTACTAAAGACTGTTTCTAATACAGTGTGAACTAATATACAGACAAATAGGGACTAGGGAGAAAAAGTTTTAGTGGTAATTATGGGACATGCACAGCTGGTAGATGGTAGATTTCTATGGACTAATGAATTGTGCAAATTATTTCCAGAGTTGTTAGAATGAGGCCATTTGCATTAAATATGCAGAGTATTAGTAATTAAGCTGTAGATTCAAACTTTCTTCAGTCTATGTTCTTCTGTTTTATTTTTACCTTATTTGCAATAAATTCATGCTCTTGCCACCATATTCTCTAACTTTGTCCAATGATGCTTCTAATTTTCTCTTATGGATTTTATCACTTACTATACAAATTGAAAGATTTATGAGCAAAGAATCATCTTGGTTTTAAGAAAGTGCTTACTGTTAGAATCTAAGGCATGGTGTGTCTTCTGACAACTATTATAATTATTGGAAAACCTCAATTAGATTGTGGGAGGGGGGAGCATTTCCATAGGGTAAGTTCCACAGGTGAGAGAGAGAGAGAAAGAGAGAAAGAGAGAGAGAGAAAACGAATGAAAGAGAAAAGCAAAGGGAAAGATGTTTAGTCATTAATCAGCTTAGTTAGACTTGACTTTGTCAACTTGCCATCTTAAAAGTGGCTAATAGCTTCATTTGAAAATATTATTTAGCATCTACTACATGCAATGTTGTGAAGTGCTGTACTGGGTAGTGTGGGGATTTAGAGAAAAGAATGGGACACAGTCTCTGCTCTCAGGGTTCTTCTGTCATAGTTGTGGAGGGAAATATGAATCAGTAAAACTTGAGTAAGCCTCTGGAGTACCTTGATTTTAGTCCGGAGATGTAGGCCAGGATGTTGAAGGAGTTTAGAAACTAGTCATCTGAGCAATGATGAGAAAACCTCAGAGATACTGTCTTAGAAAGATTAAGTAGGAGCGGACCAGAAGTTTCAAGGACTAAATGGAAGTTACATAGAGGAGTGTCAGATTAATTTCATATGGCTCCAAGAGGAAGGATTAAGATTGATCTATTTATTATCTCATTTATTCATTTATCTATTAAATAATACCAAACATCAACTAAATGCCAGGCATTTTTGTAAGTGCCATAGAGAAAAGAATGCACAAAAATCTGTACCCTAATGGAGAGGAATGCCCTAAACTAAGATACAGAGAAGACCAGCTTCAGGAGCTGGACTTCTTCAAGACCAAGGCTTTTAAAAAATGGGTCATCTATGGATAGGGTCGAAAATCTTTCATAGAACTTTCTAATTGTTAATACACAGAAAGCACTTGACACATCCATTTATTGATTTATTCAGCAAATATTGATATTACTATTTACTATAATCCATGAAATATGCTACATATGTGTTGTGAACACAAGGTTAAATAAAACAGACAAGGTCTCTGTCTTCATGGAGTTTATATTCTAGATGGAGGGAGAGACATAAACAATTATACAAATAAACATGACAGTTTCAGGTGATGATACATGTAAAAATTGTGAAGCATAATTTATAATTGTGATCAGGAGAATCTGAATGGGATATATTAAATTGTATAGTCACCTTGAAGTTGAGTTTCCCCCTTTAGTGATTGCCTTCAGCTGAAGAGAACTGCTTCACGCAAGGTCATGTTTCCTTCCAGGGGACCATTGAGGGAGTTTACATGTAATGAATCATCAAGTAAGCATTCAGAGACCTGAGCACCTCATCCTAATAAAAGACAACCATACCGGCCTTCTTAGCTCTAAAACTCCCCACAGGGTTGACTGAGACTTTCACTGAGATTGCAACACATTTGGACTTCTCCTTCTGCCCAACCCTGCTTTCTTCACTCCCCCCACAGAGTTGGATCCTGAGAAGAGCACTTGCCGGTAAATTTCTGGCACACAAATCTGTTGTCCAGTTGGCTTCCTGGAATCTGCTTTCGTGTGACCTGTCACAGATGTAATTGATAAGGAGCTGACCATGCAAAAATACATTGCATCTACCCAGCCATTAGAATAAAATAATAAAATTGATGACAGTATGGTACCATTATTGATACAAGGCAGTCCAGAAAGATATGATTCCCAAACAAACGTGATCCCAGCCAGCTGCCTTCTCATGGATGTTCTCTCCTGACCGGATTGCCTTAATATTCCCTTCAGCTTGACTAATCTTCACACAAGTTTGCTTTTGAACATAGTCCCCCAACTTCCATTTTCTTGGAGCATTTACTTTAGAAAACTTGAAATTATAAATACTTTTTCTGCCCCTTTGAGATGTAAGTCCTCCTAGCACTTGCCAGTTTTATAACCCAGGAATGTCTTTCTCAAGGATAGGAGCTATTCCTTTAATTATCAAGGAAGATAGCAGCCTAATTTCACAGTCTCTGTGGAAGGGTAGGAGGCTGACTTTGATAAGCACCAGTTAGCAAACAGAGCTGGTCTAATCACATTGAGCAAATTCCTCCCTAATGCCCTCCACTATTTTCCAATAGCTCACCAGGTACTTAAAAACTCTCCTGCCTTTTATTTCAGCAGAGTTGAGCTCATTCTGTCTCCTCTTTTGCAATAGTCTTGAATAAAGTCTCCCTTGCCTGTTAAACTCTGTCTAGTGCAATTTTTTTTGACACCCCCTTTCTCTATTAGACATTTTGACAAGCTGGGCATCTGGCAGGGGAAAAGTGACTGGAGTTTACCAGAGCTTGATTCTCCCAGCAGTAAACTCATGTTCTGGATTCTTTTGAATTCCTCCTGGTTAGCACCACAGGAGACTATAAGAGCCCCCTTAGTTAGGCTTCTGGAAGGACAATAACATTATATCTGCTGATAACTCAGAAACCCAATTTGATAATGAGATGGCAGAGAGCTGGCCTGGGAGAGCCAAGCATGGGAACCAAGCCTGGGCTCTGGCATGGCCTGAATGAGCAATTGAGATTCAGGCCTTAAGATCTGCGTTAGCAAGCTCTAAAATTGATACTGAGCATCTTAGAGTATGGTGAACTTGGCTATTTCTAAGGACTCTCTCCCTGCTATGATTTCATATCAACTTCTCTGAGAATCGACTTGGGCTTCGGAAAGCTTATTTGTTATGATTGTATAATGGTCTAGAGAGCCGACACACTGAAATTTACTTTACAAACTCCTGTTGTTATCTAGTTTTGCTATCTTTGTTTGCTTTACTTTTATTTTTTCATTAGGATAAATTCCCAGCACTGAGATCACTAGGTCAAAGTGTGTATCATTTTTATGGCTCATGTTGCCTGTTCAGAGTATTGGCCTTTTGAAAGATGGAAAAAATTTATTTTGCTGCCAGCACTGGCTGAGTGCACAAGTATTTCACAGTCTTGTCCAACTCTTTTTACTAATTTAAATTTGTTTTGTTATTTGTTTGATGGGGCCTGATAATTATTTTTATATAATTGCATGTATTTAATTGTGATCTAGTCTATTTGTTCCCTCTTGGTAGCATGACAAAGACTCTGGAGATATGTTTCAGGTGTCTGTCCCGGGACCCAATCCTCCCTTTTAATCTTTTCATTGATTTCTCATAATCTTCTCTAGGTTTAAGTAATTATTTCTGCAGTATTTAAGTACTGCAGTGTGAAAAAAGGTAAAGGAGACATCTCAGTGGGATAAGCGCCAAGCATGGAGATGGTCTCTAAAGCAGGACTCATTCCTGGGCTGTGAGAACGTGTCCCTTTAGGCCTGGAGAGATGCATGTTGAGCCCGCTTCCTGTATTCCTTCCATCATAACCCAACCAACTATGAGACATTATATTAAAACCAACTAGGAGTAGCTCAAAAAGGTAAGAAGCTTCCTAGGGTTGCTTCAGGATAAGGAAGCCAGATAAAAATGAGAAAAAGTATCTTGACTGGTGGTTCACAGGCTAACTGTGCATATATGAGACTTAGGTTGTTATATTTAAAAAAAGACTATTGAATTCAGCGTTTTGCAAAAAGATTACACATATTTTGAAACAAATTGAAACAATATACAAAGGTGTAAATTTTTAAATGATGATTATTTTTCATTTTTAATTCTGGAAAGCACATTGTGTTAAGGTTTTATGTATTTATATAGATTTTTAAATATTATTTGAAATATTATTATGAGATATTATAAGCATACAAGAAACAATAGGGAATAGTCTATTGAACACTTCTTTACCTATTACTAGCCAGCTTTATCAAATTTATCAAATTCCCATATTTCATATTTTTCCATGTCTATTTTTTCTATGCTCATACACATTACTAGATTGGCAAATGTTTCATTCTTTCTTTCTTTTTAGTGTAATAATAGTCTGCATAAATTCTTCTCCCTACACTGACATTTTCCCAAGTCAATACTTCTAGGATAGTAGTTTGCAATACATTATAATCATGTGGAGAACTTTAAAAAAATATTCCCATATCTACATCAAAATGTTTGAAAATGTCATTTAGGACGACTATGTTGTTGCTTCTACTATGTCGTTGTTGGATATCTACGTAATCTCAAATTATTTTCCCCAAATTACCTGATTATCACAAAGAGGAAAAGGGTGACTTCATAGTGAAGAAAACTGGACACCATCTTAATCATATTATCAAAGCTAACATAACCAATATTGGGACAAAATGACATCAGTATATCATCTGATATGATGCCCTGAAAGCACACAACATCTGTTTTCTGGCATTCTTATAAAAAAATGCATAAACTGGGTCTAATCATGAGGAGAGCTAAGACAAACTTAGCTATTGAAGGGCATTTTACAAAATAACTGGCTTAATTTGCAGGGCCAAACTCTTTTTTGAAAAAGTAAAATGAGAGAAATACAAAATCTTTCTCGCATTTAGTGAGTTCTCATAAGGTATTTACTGAACTGAAAGTTCAGTAAGGTCGAAACTAGTCCCCAGTTGGTCTCTACCCAGAGCATATTTGAGGAAACTGTGAGATTTTGAATCTGATGCTACAGAGCAAGATGCTCTCCTTCAAACCACCTCATGGTGCAATATTCAGGGTTGGGTCTCTCCATCAAAGGATACAGGACTGACCTAGAGAGAGGGGCAGAAGCCTGGGACTCAGAGTCTGAGATCAATCCCAGATTTGTCATCAATTTACTGTGACCTCAGGCAAGTCACAGTACAACTCTTTATGCATTGTCTTCCCTTTCTAGAGGAAATAAAAATAGCTGCCTAATATAAGGAGGTTGAGTTGAAAATGAGATAGGATCATAACTGTGGAACCCTTTGGGGTAAAATGTTAAAGTTTCTACACAATCAAAAGAAAATAATGTCCTGTTATCAGGTGTGTTGTATTAAAAGATTAAAACTTTACATTGACTGAGAACAAAGTGTTCTCACCTTGTTCCTTACTGATAACCCCTCCTGAAGTCAGAATCTCAGATCCTACTACCTCTTTCTCCTCTTACTGTCCATACCCTTCTTCACCCTCCTCCTCTGCCTGAAGCCCCAGCTTTATTACTGGAAGCACAATTATCTCTTCCATTAAAAAGCCCCATAGTCTCCTGCAGATAAGTAAAGAGGTCTTGTCATCCTACAGCAATAGTATTGTCTCATCCTACAGCTTCACCCCCAGCATATCTTCGTTGTTGATATGTATTTTACTTGCACAATTTGAATGCTGCAGGTAGTATGTACAGTTGAGCTTCCAACAGAAGTAGTTGGTGGCATAAAATTGACTGAAAAACTTTCTTCAGGATCACATTGTCTTTGATTCAGTGTTTCTCTAGCTTATCACCAGTGGTCAGGATTTTTTTTACTCTTGGGCGCAAAGAACAAGGTAGTTTCAACTAACTCCCTCCACCCCCAAACATTTTCATTTTACTATTCATTGGAGTCCATTTGGGAGAAGACATATGACTCTGATCGAGGGCTGATTATGGACAGATTGTGGATTCCTCATCATTCTAACACTGGGCTCTTCACTCTCTAAAAGGAGAAGATGAAACCAGTTCAAGATGAGAACAAAGAAGCTGCCAAAAACTAGCAGCATGGCTTTAGGCAAGCTGTTTGATCTATCTGAGCCTCTGGTTCATTATCTAAAACAAATGATAGTTTTGTATTGTGAAATTACCTTCAACTCTGGCACTTCTACTTCTGGCTTCAGTGGGACAGGAAATAAAATTTCCTACAACCAATCTGCATGCACTCTGGTCACATTTCAAATTCTCCGTGTGCAAATGGAGAGGAAAGGAGTGCTGATGTGTCAAATCCCAACAGAGGGAGCCTGATAAACTCTAGGGGGAAAGTGTGATTGGTTGGCCTTGTTCTCTCTCGCATCTCCTGACCTGGAGGACTAAATGGAAAGGGAGATACCTAGAGGCCATTACAGTGATCCAAGAGAATAAGGAGGAGGGCATAGACCAGAATAGGAGCAGCAGGCACCCCGGCCAGCATCTGCCTCACCGTGGGAGTTGGATAAATGTTTACAAAAAGAGTAAATGCCCCTTCCCTCCTCCCTCTAGTGGGAGGAATTCCAGCTTCCTTGTATAAAGTGCTGTAGTGAGCTGTTCCAGGCTCTTTGACATTTAAGGCTAGAGGGTATAGTATGGGCCTGGGACTGCAGGACCATATGCTGTCAGTCTATATTATTCATCCATCTTTTCCTTCATTCAGCATTTACTGAGCAACTTAATGTACCTCCTATTGCTGGACTTTTTTCATGTTAAAGATATAACAATAAACAAGACAGTTACAGTCCTTGTTCTCATGTAATTTATCATCTGGATTGCTCACCCCATCTGTACTCCTAAATCATGCAATCTCTCTTAAAACCCTCTGGACCAGTTCACGTGAAAGTTTTCCTCCCTGAACTGTTTATATGCCCATTGCCTTTACCATAAGAATTCACATTGAGTCTGCTCAGGCTGCCATAACAAATACCATAGCCTGGGTGGCTTAAATAACATAAATTTATTTCTCATAGTTCTGGAAGCTGAGAAATCCAAGATCAGGATGCCACCACGGTTAGGTTCTGGTGAGGGCTCTCTTTCTGGCTTGCAGACAATCATCTTCTCACTGTGTCATCATGCAGCAGAAAGAGAGAATGAGAGCAGTTCTCTGGTATCTTCCTATAAGGGCACTAATTGTATCAAGAATGCCCCACCCTCATAACCTCATCTAAACCTAATTACTATCTCTCAAAGGCCCCATCTCAAATACCATCGCATTGGGGGTTAGGGCTTCAACATACGAATTTTGGGGAGACACAATTCAGCCAATAACAGGTATAAAGTGAACTATTTAATCTGCAAAATGGGCATACAAAGCTCTGCTCTACACAATGCAAAGAATTATTGTAAAACAAAATATCACTTGAATATGTTCAGATTAACCCACATATGTCAAGGTGTCATGAAACTTTAAAGCATTGTCATTAACTTTCATTTCTGCACCTGCTTTATTTGAGCAAATAGAGTGCTTTTCCCCAAGAACATTAAAGTCTCCTTGAACACAAGGATAATTCTTTCCCTATAGTATCCTCAGTGACAGATAACACAGTGCAGGCACATAACTCTGAAGAGTGTAGAAAGGAGGAAGAGAGAGGCTTCCAAGGTCCTTTATCAGCAGGTCTCACTGTGTTGGTAGAATCTAGCACTCTCCATCCTTCTTATCATTTGTCACTAGGATTTAATTTTTCTGAAGAATTAATACCAACATTTTGAAGAATCCCAAAGTTCAAAAATACCACCAGGGTAGAGCACGTTCTTATTTCAGAAACATAGTAAATAGAAGATAAGCAAACTAAATTTTAAACAATGCAATATTCCTGTTGGATAGTCAGATACACTCAGTATCTAATACTAATCACTTTGAATCCACATTTCAAATGTGTGCCTTGGCAAAATGCTGTTTCTTCATATTCTGAAGCTTCAAGAGTCATTCTCTAATGATCAGAGTTGGATGTGTGGGACCCCCCACTACCTGTAGTTTGTCTTAACCGATGGCTCAGAAATGCTAGATTGTCTTTTCTGAGTTCCTCTAATTACTAGTGAGAACTATTAAAATTGTAACATGAGACACCACCTGGGTCAATCTCTTACCTGATGGAGTATCTTCTACTATATTCTCTAATGATGATTTAGCCTCCAATTTGGAACTTCCTGCCTTATAAGGTACTACACCCCTTTGTTGGATGGTCTTATACTTGGAAAGCTCTTTATCTTATTGAGATGAAAGTTTCTTCCCTCTGATCTTTGCCCTTTTATCCTAGTTCAGCCACACATAAGGTCACTTACAGTCAGTGATAAAACTTTTATTTCCAAATCATGAGAAGTCTTTAAAAATTTTATATACACACATAAACAAATGTAAAAGAGGGAGATAGCGGAATATATTAGGCATAATCTCACTCTCCAAACATAATTACTCTTAACTTTTCAGTATATGTTCTTGCAAGTTTAAAAAAGCAATTTGGCGTTTTTAATGTTATTATACTGTAATATTCTTCTGTAGGTACCCCCATACACACACAGAGTTATCAATACAGTATCATCATTTGGGGTATCAGTACATTTTCTTCTAAAAGTGATTATTAAATGTTTCATCGTATGGATGTATCATAATTATCTAAAATTATTCATTCAGGGCTTATTAAATAATAAAAAATATTTTATGAAATGCTATTCTATTTTGGGTAGCCTATATTCCAATGACATTTACTTAATTTTTATTTTAGGATAAAATGCTGGAATTGGAATTACTGATCAAAAAATTTTTTTTCTTGATTGTTATTCAATAGCTAGGGCATGTCACCTAAGTTTTATATTATCTGTAAATGAGATAAATGATTCTTTTGTGTATTTATCTAAGTCTGTAAAAAATGTTGTACTAGAAGGATCCAAGTAAAAATATTTCTGGCAGAATTCTAGATACGAATATTTAGGTTGACCCATTGAACAATTGATGGCATCTGTCAAATGTGTACATATATCAAATAGTGTCCTTAACTGTCATTGATGTTCTTCCAAGGAGACTATTATTTTATAAAGAGTCACCATCAGACTGAACAACCAATAATTTCTATAATGGATTTTTGTTCTATTTTATAAAATTATAACAGCAACAGCGTATTATTTTGAAATGCTAATGTAAGAATACATAGTTCATTTCCCTCCTTGGCTCTTCTTCCTTCCCTGTTGGGTGCATTTCAAAATCATGTGGTTGCACAGTATTGGGTGGCAAAGAAAGAGAAACATAACTTTTCATTTTAAGAGTATAATTCATGCTGGCTCCTAAAGATCACATCTAATTTTTCTCCTTCCCTCCCTGAACTTCCTTAAAGATCACATCTAATTTTTCTCCTTCCCTCCCTGAACTTCCTTACGTCTTTCCTTCTTTCTTTTCTTCCTTCCTCCTGGCCTTCCCTCCTCCTTTCCTTCCTTCCTTCCATGAATTTGCAACCTATCTTCTTAATAATTAACTGTGGAGTTTTGAGAACTGTGTTTGGACTGTACTAGGTGGAATAAGTCCATGTTTTATTATTAGAATTGCCTGATAATGGTGTATATTCATTTACATTCATTATTATTAGACTTGTATTTGTTTACTTGTTTTGGTTCTTGTTTAATAAAACATTGGATATCTCCATTCTTTCGTAGGAGTAGAACCAAAATCATAGACCATCAGGGTTGAAAGGGGTTATAAAGCATCCCATCGAGTGTTGGAATTTTTATTTAATATGGAGCCCAGGGATGGATGTGGCTTGAGTAAGGTCACAGGTCAGCCAGTGGTAGAGCCTGGACCAGATTCCAGGTCATTTTGATGCTTAGCTTAATGCTCTTTCTCCACCCTTCCCCCTCCTTTTTTTTTTTCCTTTATTACTCTTGGTTAAGTCAATGATTATGAATCCTTTATTGCATCTTCTAAAGAGTCTGTCTTTTTCCTTTCTTTCTTTTAATTTCTCCTTTTCTCTTTCCTTCACTGCAAAAAAACTTAAAAGGATCCAAAGAAAACCTCAGATCCTTCCATAACAAAACCTGTCTCAATTCTTTCCTCTTTGGATTATACACAGACTACTGTGTATAATAACCAAGACAGCTCTTGCCTAATTTGGATCCTAGGAATGTACATGATCTGCAGAGCATTCCGTCAGTGCTCACTGTGCATCAGGCCCTATGCTAAGTTACATCTGCACGCATTGTATCCTTAAATGTAATTTTTATAACAATCGCATTAAAGAGATGGTATTATACCTAATTTATAGATTGTAGAAAACTGAATCTCAGAGAGGAAAGAAACATTTAAATTTTACAGATAATGCATGATGGAACTAGAATCTGAGGAGCAGTCTGTCAGACTCAGAGCCAGCTTGATTTCTTCTCTCTAGAGTATGTACGTACCCCCAAGTATGTGTGTGAATGCATGTGTCTGAGTCCACATATATGTGATGTTTATGTCTGGAATGTGTGCATGTGTGCATCCATACACACACCTAAACAGGTGTGTTAGGACAACGGTGAGACAATCTTGTCATTTCAAGGGATGTGGCTACTGATACGAAAAGGAAATGCCCTTTAAATAGTCTGAGCACCTCTCAACCCAAGTAGAGTAATGCTTATTCTCAGTCTTTTCCAGACGGGGGATGGCCTATCATTTCATTTTGTTATAGGCACATCTATCCCTAGCCTGCAGTTTATGAGAAACATTCTGTCAGCGGGCAGCGGCATGGGCTCACTATAATTAATCTCTTTCTCACCCCACACTTCTGAGAGTGAGAAACGAAAGGGCATTAAAGGGAGTGCAGTTATAACCCAAGAAGGGACCACATAAAATGTTACCTTTTGGCTCAACACACTGCTGTATTCATGAGTCCTAGTCCTGCGTTCTTACCTCAGCAGGGCAGGCAGGGCGTGTTGCTGGCTGAGACCCACTCTCTGTGATCTGGTAGGAGTATTAGCTAAAACTTTGCTGAAAGTTAAGATTTTGTGCCAAATGTTTTCGTTTTTTTTTTTTTCCTTATCCCATGTGTGTTAGAGATAAGATGAATAAAGGCAAAGAAAAGAGATGAATTATTGGTGGAATTTAAACTTTGGAGTCAGGGAGTGGAGTGCGAGTCCCCACATTTCCATGTAATAACCTAGAGTGAGGTTAAGTCCACTTAACCTTTCTGGGCTCAGTTCCCCCATTTGTAGCATAAATATCATGACACACGTCTCCTGAGGTTTGGGGGAATGTGCATGGGTTAAGTTTATGTGCTGCTTAACAGAGTACTTGGCACAGTGAGGTAGGGACATTAGATAGTTATCAGTTATGGGGGATCAATGCCATGTAGACGTACAGGGTGACATGAGATTGAATCACAGAGACAACGAGCCTAATATGGAGAGACAAAGATATGTTCCCAGAAGAAGGAGATGTGATGGGTAAGTAGAGGATTGGCTAGGTGATGGATATCAGGGTAGCACTGGGGCACTTTGAGGGTTTGCATTTTCTCCAGGCAGAACGATTTTAAGTTTAATTTTACAATAAATATATGGGTTTCACTGTATCAAACATGAAAGGCCAAAAAAAAAATTAATAAAACCAATCACCAGGATTCTTTTCATAGCTGTTTGTGGTGGTTCCTCAGTGAGGAACTAAGGTCCTTAGTCTTATAGCCTGTGAGGAACTTAAGGCTCACAACGACCATATGAGTGAGATTGGAAGGGGACCTGCCCCTGGTGAACCTTAAGATGACCATAGCCCCAGCCCACAGCTGGACTGCAGACTTAGGAAAGATCTTGAACCAGAGGGTCCCAGATAAACTACATCTAGATTCTTGTTCCATAGAAACTTTGAGAAAATTACTCACTGTTTGTTCATGCTGCTCGCTAGGGGGAAATTTGTTATGCAGCCGTAGATACTTAATACACTATTCGTTGCTGGGATCTAGACATACTCAGCCTCATTTTTTAAATATCTTCTCTTGAAGTTTTTGTGCAGAGTCCTGAAAAAGAGGGTCATGAAATTTCACCTCATAATTTTTCTTAGTAAAGAGACAGATATAAAAAAAAAAAGAAAGAAATCATTACCCACACCACTTGAGACTATTGGGCTTTTTCATAGTCATAGACGTCTGAATGGAGTCATAGAAATCTGCTGAAGGTGATGGGCAAGGAAGCATCCAGTTGTTCAGAAATTATGCCTTAGCACTGATAAGGTCTCATGTCCAAACAAGACCCTTGGGGGTTCTCAGGCCTATGGTGTGCTGCGCCTTAGGCTAAAGAGTACGAGCAGAAGATGAGAAGCTACCTCCAGGAGAGCAGAAGATGCTGCCGAATTGATCTCAATACAGCCTTTTCTACCACTGTGGCTCCAGAAGGTGTTGGTGGATGCCACACATTGTTCCCCGTGAGTCTGTTTCCCTGGCTTCCTTTTGTTCTAGGGTCCCAAACGAACAGAGAGGAGACTTGTAATCTCCTGGAGGCCTGTGGATTAAAATAACATTATTTTAAATGTTTTAATGTTATTTTAAAAGAATAACATTATTTTATGTTAATAACTAAGGAGACCCTCCTTCCCTTGGGGATTTCTGATCCTTCTCATGCCCTGCACCTCCCACTTCTCTAAGGGGAAAATATACTGCCCTTAGAGTCCAGTTGTTTGGCTTTTTTTTTTAAAAACAAGAACAAAAAGATTTGTTTGCAACACAGCCCAGTCCCCATCACTTCATTACTGCATAGGAGTAGAAAAGAGTGGTGTGGTTGGGAGTGGGAGTGAGTAAAGAGTATAGATTAAAATAAATGAGCTGATAATTGTTGAGGATGAGTTAAGGTACATAGAAGTTCATCATTATTCTCTTCTTTTCTGGATAACTTTGTAATATTCCATAATTAAAATATTAAAACAGAAAGAAAGAAAAAATTCTTGGTATGTAGGCGTCAACAATTGTGGGAGAAGCAGGAAATTTGTATAGGCTTGAATTTTCTTCTCTGCATACATTTCATATATTTTTGTCTAGAAATAGCCTATCCTCATTCTTGCCTTTATTTCTGCCAGGACATGTTGCTGGATATGTGTTTTTTAAAGCAGCTCTAAGAATATGCTTGGCAGTAATATTTTCCCTTTAGAGAATATTTCCCATTAGAGCCAACAGTGGATGTGGACTCTGGACTAGTTTTTATGCATTTCCAAGACAGTATACCACTCGTCCGAAGGTATGTGTGTGTGTGTGTGTGTGTGTGTGTGTGTGTATGCACACATACATATATTCTTATGGTATTCATTCTTTTCTAGTACCATGGTCTGAGCTGAGTCCATAGGTACTAAGTTAATATGACTTTACCTAGGTCTTATGTTTGTTAAGCATTGTCTTAGTGAATCCTCACAATAAGCTCTGAAGACTATACTACTGTTAATTCCATTATATAGTTGTAGGAGCTGGTCTGGTGAAATGAAGTCACTTGCCCATGATGTGAAAGGAGATCTACCAGACAACTGATCGGTACACTTTAACAAATAATTATGTCATTTCCTCAAAAGTTTTCCTTTTTCTTAAAATAGGTTTGTTGTTTGTTTTCCATGCAAAAGAAAGCAAGATGAGCTCTTCTTTTTTTACTCTTTTCTGAAATAGGAAACTACTGTAAAATGCCCAAGGGTCTGACAATGATTGTGCTGAAAGGATTTTGTGACCAACAACTTTAGGTCGGCTCAGGATATCCATCTGAAATAATGGGGAATAAATATAGGGAAGGAGACGTTTATTTCAGCTCCAATCAGAATAAGAGCAAGTGGATCAATGTTTACCAAAAGAAACTTGTCTAGAATAGCACTTATTCCCTATGTCCCATAGGTATTACAAACTGAAACAGGGAATGGAAAGCTATTAAAATAAATGATCCAATAGTGTTCTTTAAACAACTGTCAGCACTTTGACAAAAAAGAAAACCCATACCCTCCTTTTCTTTTATATTCCCTAAGTTCAAACTCATGTATCTTTTTTGGTAGGTCAGCACTAAATTTGGGTAATGACTGCTAAGTCCTAGACACTACTTAAAAGAAAGTAGAAGTTAAAAAGAAAGAAAGAAAGAATTTTCAAAGTATGTGGATGTTAAGCTTACAGGTAATCTGTAATTGGACCTAAGAGCAGTTGAAAATGTGGCTCTTAAAAAATATGGGTCAAGTATTACATTTTAATTTAATGTGCTGGATAGAAATGATTAAGTGAGATTTCCGGAATTCTCTTTCCCATTTCCCCATGAACTTTAAAGGAGATGTTGTGCTTCTCAGTGTTTTTTCTTGCCCATGCTTCATGGAAGTGTCTGTTACAAAGGACAAGGGGAGGAGGACAATAGAGGTAAAGTCAAAAAAAAAAAAAAGTGTTTTTTCCCACAATATTTAGTTTTCTAGGGCTGGGAGCTTTTTAAAGGGGTTTTAAGGAAGACAGAGGAAAGGTTACTGTAGTAGGTGTTTTAAAAGTATATGAATACACTCGTGTGTGTGTGTATCACATTTTCATTATCCATTCATCTGTTGATGGATGGATGTTTCGGTTGTTTCCAGGTCTAGACTATTGTGAATAGTGCTGCAGTGAACACTGGGTTGCTCATATCTCTTTAAGACCATGATTTCAATTCTTTTGAACAAATACCCGAAAGTGGATTGATGGATCATACGGTAATTCTATTTCTAATTTTTAAAAACCTCCATACTGTTTTCCATAGTGGCTCTACCAATTTGCATTTTCACCAACAGGGTACAAGGGTTCTAATTTCTCCACATCTTCACCAGCAGTTACTATCTTTTGTTTGTTTGTTTGTTTTTGATGAGAGACATCCTGACAAGTGTGAGGTGAAATCTCATTGTGGTTTTGATTTACATTTTCTGGAAATGAGGCGTTATTAATCCACAGGCATAAAATTTCACTCATATAAGATGAATCAGTTCTAGAGCTCTGCTGTACAACATGGTACCTGTAGTCAACAGTACTGTATGGTACAAATGAAAACTGATTAGGCAGGTAGAGCTCATGTTAAATGTTCTTACCACAGTGAAAAAAAAAAAAAGAAACAGAAAAAAAAAGTACATGAAGAGATCTGAGTCATTTTGTAATTATTTTTGTATGTCTGGAGTATGAGTCTTTAGTTAGGGGTTGCATTAAAGCGTTCCAGGCCAGAACCATGTGTGTCACAACTTTTACAAGCAATACATCCAGTCTGTAGGAAGAGGTAAGCTATATTTATCCTCTACGTTCTTTCCTCCTCTGCTGACTTTTGCTGGCAGTAGGAAGGGTTGATTTAAATGCTTGCTTGGTGCAGCAGAAAAGTCCTGAACATACTAAAAGTAAAATTTGGTAAATTAAATCAGTGTAAAGAAGAACTAACAGTTTTGAAGGACTCTGGCTTCAGTTTTCAAAGTTCTGCTTGTGTTTTTTGCAATTAAGGTCCTGAATTAAGGACCGAATTCCTTCATTCTTTCAAATTTTTGTCTCCAAGGAGACTCAAAGCAGACTATTCCCTCAAATATCTTGTCTGACTTACCCTCAGAGAGGCTCATTCACAGGCACCAGGATTTACTCAAGAGGTGATCAGTGTATTTTCAGATTATTTGACACTCAAGCTTTTGTTTTAGGCTGAGCTGTTAGTGACCTTGGGAAAAGTTCAGTAGAAGTGGTTGTGGTCCAGGAAGGAAGCTGGGACCACACTTCAGCAATATTGACTGGGAACAAAAAGTGCTGTGTTCTCAGGGCCTGGCAATGCGTCTTCCTAACACATCACTTCTATTAATTACATCAACACACACGTGTACTTTTCATGCTAGACTGAATGTAATTCTCATCATGAATCTCACATTCCTATATATGCTTTTAAGAATGTGGTCGGCTTAAGAATTCACATGTTCACTGCTAAGCCATTTACCCAAATGTGATCACAAAGTAGTGCAGAAACAGAGTCAGGACTTGGGAAGGCTGTTTACAAAATTTGAAAAAAAAATTATTTCCCAGAACTTTTACCTAACTGACCTGAAACCTCTCATTTAGGGACTTCACTCTAAATAATTATTGATAATTCTCTTATTTTCTATTATCTTGCAAAATTTGCTATAGAGCTCAATGAGCTGAAACAGAATACCCTCACTTACTATACATATGTGTGTGTGTGTGTGTGTGTGTGTGTGTATCCAAACAGGTTGGTTCGAGAAGATCTATCAAGGGTATGTCAGTGTGTTAATTGTTAGTATTACTAGAGGACTCAGCTTTAAACTATTATAATTATACTGCATATTTTGAGTCTCCCTTTGTAAGAGAAATTCAATTTGCAAAAGCTCAATTTCTATAAGTAGCTTTATAAGAATATAGCTAGGCACATGACAATGCATCAAGCAGAAACTTGGCACACATTAGGCACATGACAATGCATCAAGCAGAAACTTGGATGAAATAGTACACAGGTCATCTCTAACCCTTCAGCAGCCTTTGTGCTGTTAAAAAAAAAAACTCATCCTTTTTCTCAAGACAAGACAGTTTGCTTCTCTTTGGCAGAATAAACTGATTTGTTAAAGAAAAATAGACATCTTACTGCCAGCTGTGTGAATGATTCTTAATAAATATACAAATACCTGATGTTGGTGATGTGCTGGTACCCTTTAGACTGTTAATGTTCTGCAGTACACAGCTTGCACAGCGTATGCAATGGCTCGGTGACTTGGTGAGTGGGTGTGGAGAGCTAATGAGAAGGCCTGCCTGCTGAGGATTGAGAGGTGCTGAACATTTGAGTGAACATGGGTGATGCTCACATATCTTCATCTGGCAGAGATGGAGTTCCTGGAGGTTACATTGGCCTCTACGGATGCACTGAAAACTGAAATATTGATAAAAATATAAAACATTTCCAGCTGTATCAGATATCGTCTTATATTAGATCCAATATTAGCAAGATGAAACAAGCTTTGAGGATTAAATACTTACGAAAGAAAGATTTAAACTTGAGAAAAAGTTAACCCAATAATTTAGTTTCTTTATGACAGTTGGGTAAAATGCCCCTTTTAAATGCTATCAGCAGAGTATCTCAGTCAAGTTTCCACATGAGTGGAGGTGGGTAACCTCCTTCCTCCTTTGAGGCAAAGGTCAAGTGTCGGCATTTGACTTAACCAGGAGCTCCATTTTCACCGTGGGAAGAAACCAAAAAGATGAAAGTAACTGTGGTTGTCCCTGGGGCTGTCCAGATATATTATTTTCCCTCTTCTTCAGGGCATGTTCTAGGATTGCACTAGAAATCAGGTGTGGCCATTCGACTTTCTTTGCCCAATGAAATGGAAATGGAAGTAACATGTGTGCTGGAGAAGGCCCTGCATCTTGGTCCTCCCATTGAGGTTGATTTGGAACAGAGCTACCAGTTAATGCATGTACTGTGAGAGAAGAAGGAGTCTTTTAAGCCACTGAGATTTGAGGGTGGCTTCTCAAATGTTAGTGTTCATCAGAATCACCCAGAAGAATTTTTAAACAGATTGCTGAGCCTACCTCCAGAGTTTGTGATTTAGCTGGTTGGTATGGGATCTGAAGGTCTCTAACAAGCTGTTAGGTGATGCCAATGCTGCTGATCCAGAGTCCACATCTTGAAAACCGCTGCCTTAGGTTTTCTTGACCCAGGCAGAGAGAGAGATTCAGAGACAGAAAGTTGGGTGGGAGTGTGGGCACAGAGGTTGCCCTGATTTACTTAACTGAACATGTGTTGGTCTTTTATTATATAGTAAGCATTATATTTATTAATAACAACTCTAAGAACTATGTTGCACTAATGTCATCCATTTTACAGATGGAAAACCCCAGATTTATAAAACCTAAACTATTTCCCATGGTCCTTTTGTTAGTAATTGTCAGATATGGAATCTAAGGCCATCTGATATTAAAGATTGTGTTGTCATTATTCTGTTTTTCTATGATTCAGACTGTTTAGGTGGTGTTTAATCACCTAAATGATGCTGGCTATCATAATACTTAGTTTTGAACATAGTCTCATTTAGTAAGATTATATTGAATTACTCCTATTTCAATATAATTATATTTCAATAAATTATATTTTCAATATAATTAGGCTCTTTCTAGATATGGTGGAGCCACGGAGGTGAACAAACTTTAATATGTTTTCGTGGAATTTGTAGTATGTTAGAATAAGGATCTCTAAAGCAAGGCAAATTATAACTGCCAGAGGACAAGAATAAGCAAAGGACTATGGGAGTCTAGAGGGGCAAGGGATTCCTTCCAGAAAGTGGAAGAGATCTTGTGAGCTGGGCTATGCAGAATGAGGAGTCTTTGGAGAAAAGTAGGAAGGAAACAGTGCATTTAGAATACTGAGCTACAATTCACCACTGAGAAAATTGGTTTAATCAGTTGTTTTTTTTTTAATTTAAAAATATCCTTGGGACACTCTAATGCTTCTAAAGGTTAATGAATTGATGCATTGAGTTTTATGATAAGGATTAATTGAGATGGTGCTGGAGGAATGATGAGAAATTAAAAGTATTATATGAATTTTCTGTTAGGTCACTTTCCCATGAGACAGCTAAATCCAATGGCAGTGACAGTACCAAATTCAAAATGATATTTCTAAGTAAAGTGTTTAAATCCTCATTTTAGTTGTTTTTTAATCTGAAAATGTAACAGCTAACAATTCTAGAGAGTGCATACGGATGAAAATGATCTGTATAGATTGTGATTTAAAATATGTTTGACCTCGGGCTATGCCCAGTGGAGTAGCTTAGTCACTCTAGTCAGGAAAGGAATTGGAATTTCTTTTGAAGAAGTATCTCCTAGCATCTTGTGCCTTCCATAATATAGCTGGTACTTGTTAAAAAGCTAACCTTTGCCAGAAATAAATGGAGGTGTTTGCAATGTTAATATTCTTCAATCCTCCAAATACACTTTGAGAGCTTATTCAGGTGACTTCACATGTGTATCAGTCAGCATGGGCTAGGTTATTCTGATGTAACATATGAGGCTTAACTCAACAATGTATTTCTCACTCATGCAAACCAAATATGGGAAAACATTAACAATGTGTATTCAGTGGTAGATGTTTTGAACCTGAGTAATGTCTACCCATAGCCTACAAATGGAGCAGTGAGAGAGAAATGAAACAGCTACCTAGATGGCCAGATGAGCAGAACATCACCAGTAATCAGAGGGCTATCAAGTTTCAAATCAATCTCATTTGGCATAACTATTTCTCTTCTGTATGTTTAGCTTTTGTAACTAATTTAACAGAATAAATTTTTTTAAACTTTGAATTAAAAAAAAAATGAAGCTGTTTTCATGATGCCTTTTTCACACAAACATGTCACAGTGACGTCAATGCGTAAGCTGCCTCATAAATTTGATTGGGTTTTGAATCTCACTGTATAGTAATCACCTGCTTGGGGAATATCCAAAATGTTGGTTTGAAACTGCCAATAAAGCCACTAGTTGACATCTATAAAGACGTTACTGTGAGGTGCCCAGAATTTTGTTTTCTTCTTCACATCTTCTCCACAGTATCCCTCCCTTTGCTTCACCAACACTTCCGTGATTCTAGGATATGTGAATGCAAGCGGATTTTACTAAACAGTCTGACCACCAACCCCAGTGTGCTCTCTACAGGCCACAGAAACGAAGCCATTAAGAGTGTGGATGCTGCATTTAGACTATTTGGACCAGGATCTGCAACTCCACCTCCTACTAGGAGAGCAGCATCAGAGAATTATTCCTGTTTGAGGAAAGTAAGATCAAGGATAGACTTTGGAGTCAGACAGTCACACAAACCTTTGTTTAAATCTGAGCCTTTCTACTTAACAGCAGGGACATCCTTGAATGAATTCTTTAACTTCCCTGAGGCAAGGGCCAGGAGGGCAGGGTGGGGAGAGAGAAGGGAGGCTTATGGAAGAGACAGATGGGGAGGACCTGGAATATGGCAGAGATTCCAAGAAGATTTTGATGCTCTGAGGGTACATTTGATAATATAAGATTAGAGGGAATGATAGGATTGATGTGGACATTCTGGTGGAGTAGAAATCGACATGAAGGTTAGCCGCTTTCAGAGGAGTATTCCATTAAATTCTCTGCAGGATTTCCACTTCTGACCTGTGTTCGCTGGATCTCTCCCAGTCACCAAAGTTTCCATTGCTGTGTGTGATCTCCACTTAGCCTACAGCATCCAAGATGAGGTTGAGGGTAACACCCATCAGGGGGAAAGAGGAAAAGCAAGGAAAGCTTTGTGTGTGTGTGTGTGTGTGTGTGTGTGTGTGTAGTTTGTGTGTGTTTTAATAAATAAATCTGAACTGCAAAACTCAGGTGTGTGTGTTTTTCTTGCGGTTGGAATTCATGGTAAAATGCTGTCAGGTCTTGGCTTTGACTTTCCTTACAGCCAGTAGTTTTAACAGTCATATTTAAAGTGAGTTAAATGGAATTTTTATTTTAATAATTACAGCACATACTGTCTATTTCCACTTTTTCACAGTCTCAAGTTTCATCACATAGTGCTTATTTTCCCATATTATAATTCAAGATGTCATATTTTAAAATTTCAGTTGACTTGCTAAAACCTATCTGGTTCTGTCAGAGACTCGTTAACTAAAGAATAATAAGACTTACTCAATCCAACTTGATCCAATTGCTTGAGCTGAAAAAAATAAGGAAAAACAAACAATTTTGACAAGCGGCACTGTTAGCAATGAGCTGAAATATCAGTGGATTCATTGAAAAATCCTCTGTAGAAAATTTTTGTCTGTAGAAAATAAGGGTTAGCCTTCCAAGCTTATGAGAGAAAGCTTATCAATATTGTCCAAATTAACTCTAAAGAATGGTTGTATTTGTTGCAAAAGTACGTTTGTGATTTGAGAAACATTGTATTCGACATATTTAACTTTAGCACTTGCCAGAATATTTTACATAAAACTGTGCATTAAGAATCTCCAATGTATTTGACACCAGGAATCTTTTTGCTCTTGGTCCTTGTTTTAGAGCTAATCTTCAGGGGAGGACATTTGAGAAAGCTGATTTAGATGGCTTGCGTTCATGTTGATTGTTTCAACCTAATGAGTAGGATAAGGCACATAACTAACCTTTAAAGAAAGATATTATGAAGGCTCATCACAGGGCTATAATTTGCAACTTGGTGTCTTTGTCAGAGAGAATACTAGATGGATCAAGGGATTAAGCCTAAAAAATAAAATTTAAAAAAAAAGCCTTGGAATATACTCTTACTTGTTGCCTACCCTGTAATTCTTCTACCTAATAGGGCTTCTTCCTAATAGCATTTTTTTTTTTTTCTAGGGATGGGGGTAGCAGTGCAGTGTTAATTGTAATAATTCTTTTGCCCCTTTTACAGCTTCTCTTGCCGCTAAGCATGGCCAGGTAACTCATTTATGGTCAATGACACAGAATGGGTACACTGTTAGTAAAGGTTGAGCATTCTGAAGGAGACAGAGTTCGCAGGTACAAGACCTTTGCACTTGTACTTGCATTGAATGTGCTCAGCCTCCTTGTAAAGGTGAGGTGAGGACAATAAGGATGAAGATAGCAGGGTAGGATAGGTGGGAAAAATGGTCTCTTAAGGGCATTACTGAGCTACTGCCCGACTATGGAGGTGCTCATCTCCACACTGTTGTAACTCATGAATGTCTTTACAGTAGACCTGTCTATTTCTTAAGCAGCTTAAAATACCCAATATGTATATTTAAGTTATTGGTATTCCCAGATGTAAGCTACTTTATCTCATTTTCTTTATGCAGCCTCTGTTCTTCATATTGTAAGTGTTCAAAGACAGCAAGGACCTTTCTTTGAATGTCTGAACCATGACCAGGAAAGGTGATAACTTTTTCTGATGTATGCAGCATTCAAATAGTTTTGACTTCTCTTTGCTTTTCTTGGATGATGGCCATGCAGGCCAAAGGCTCCTAAGAAATTTACCCATGTTCCTCCAAGCCACCAGAGTAGGACCTATACTTTTTTAATAAAAGAAAGAAATATAAAGGAAAAATACAAAGCATCTGCTGTATAATGCAGCTAATAAATTAAGGTCATCATTTACTTTAAAAAGGAATTATTATTGGTTAAAGTTTTGAATTTCCTGGGACTGTTTCAAATAGGATTGTTCAACTAAGTTGTTCAGAGTCCTCTCTCCCTCCGAAAGATATTCATGAGTCATTTTATATTTTGCCTGCCTCAGTCCTGAAAAGAACCACCTCTTCAAGAATGTTGTTTGGTTGGAGCGTGGTGTTTAGAAACTAAAGTCCAGCTGTTAGGTGTTCTCGTTACTAATATGGTGTCACAGCTACTAAACTCACACGAATGCACACATACATAATTATCTCTACATCTATTTACATATATATATATTTTTTTTTTTAAGTAGTTTTTAATAATTTCTGATTCCAGTCTACCAACACAGGGTTTATTTATTCTAGTCTTTACTCTTTTCTTATTTTTAGCTTATTTCTCTGACAGTGAGAACTAACTCTCATTGAATACATATAGAATTGCTAACTCTTAAACAAATTTACCAAGCAGAGTACAGTTTTTGTGAGTTTTCATTATCTTAAATCTTAACACTCTCCAGTCAAAACAAGGTTTGCAAAGTTGTTTAGGTCAGCTCCTTTCTTTCTCATCCCCTTCAGAGGGGTGAGGTGATTCTTTGGCAACACAGAATCATTTGTCACAGTCCTCACTCTTTCTTGAGTTCCCTGCATATCCTGGTATATTAAGAAAAATTTTTCCACATGGTAATACTCATTCTTTATGGTATACAATTCTTTATCATGGAAAAAAAATGTCTGAAGTTATATACTTACCACCACGATATCCCGTAGAACAATTCTGTCACCGCTAAAAGCCCCTTGTGCTACTCTTTTCTAGTCAGTAACCCACTGCATCCACACTCCTGGCCACTATTGTTCTGTGTTCTAGCTGTGTGATTTCTACTATCGCAAACTAAATCATATGTTGTGTAGTCTATTGGTTATGGCTTCTTTCACTTGGCAAAATATTTTTAAGATTTATTCATGTTGTTATATATCTATTGTGTGTTTGCTTGCTTATCTTCTCTCTCTCTGTCTCTATCTATCTATCTATCTATCTATCTATCTATCTATCTAGTTTGCTATTTTTATGGCTAGTATTTCATTGTATGTGTATACCACAGTACTTCACCATTTGTAGTATATCTGGGTCGCTTTGAGAATGTAACAATTTTGAATAAAGCTGCAATAAACATTCACATACACCTGTGTGTGTGTGTGTGTGTGTGTGTTTGTGTGTATGGGTATGAACATACATTTTCTCTTGGGTAAATGTGTGAGAGTGGAATTGCTGTTATGGTAGGTTTATATTTTAACTTTATAAGAAACTGCTATTTTTTTCTCCAAAGTCACTGTATTATTTTGTATTCCACCAGTGATGAATGAGAGTTCCAGCTGATTCATTTTTTTCCCCAGCACTTTATATTGCTTTATATTGCCTTTTTTTTTTTTTTTTTCCATTCTGCTAGGTTTATAATTGTCACTTATGGTGGTTTCCATTTGTGTTTCTGTAATGATTAGTCATGTTGAGCATATCACTATATGCTTATTTACCATTCTTATATCATCTTTGACAAAATATGTTTAGATGTTTTTCCGTGTCTTATTGTGCTGTTTGTCTTAATTTGAGTTTGACATTTTGTTTTATATTTTGGACACAAGTTCTTTGTAAAAAATATAATTTGTAAACATATTTCTTCATATTTAAAATGGGGTTCTTGTAGACAGTATACATGTAGTCTTGCTTTTCTGTCCAATTTGATGATTTCTCCCTTTTAAATGCTGTGTTTAGACCATTTATATTAATATGATTATCGAAAAAATTAACTAAAATATGCCATATTGTTCATGTATGTGTTCCATTTGCTTTAATTTGTTTTATTCTTCTGCCTTCTCTTGAATTATCTGAACGTATTTATGATATTGCTTTATTTCCTCTATTGGCTTATCATTAAAACGTTTTATAATGGTTTCATTAAGATTATATTATATATCTCTATTCAATTAAATAATACCTTAAAATAATATTATACAGTTTTAATATGTAGTTTGAGAACCGTACAACTGTATAGTCTCACATCTTCTCATCTTGTTTTATTGCTGTCATTTATTTTGCATGTTCTTTAAATACACATATTCTTCACGCCTGAAAATTTCCTTTAACGTTTCTAAACAATCTGAATTAACCTTCAAATAATAATATGCCACTTCATGTGTAGTCTAAAGAACTCGTTACGGTATTTTTCCAAGTCCTGCCTTCCATCCTTGGTGCCATTAAATGTTACATTTGCATATGTTACAAACATAAAGTGCATTATTACTGTATTTGTGTTAAACAACCAGTTATCTTTTAGAGCAATTAAAAGAAAAATGAGTTTTTTGTGACTTTCATTTATTCCATTTCCAATGCTGGTGATTTCATAGTGTGGACCTAAGTTTCCAACCACTATCATATTGCTCCTCTCTGAAGAATTCCCTCTAATATTTCATGTAGCATATGTCTTCTGGAAAAGAATACCCTCAATTTCTGCTTTTGAGTTTTCTGAAGCAGTGTTTATTTTTCCTTTGCTCTTTATAGAATTCTGGGTTGACAGTTGTATTTATTTAATTCTATTATAGCACTTTAAGGATACCATCCCATTGTCTTCCTGGTTACATGATTTTGGACAAGAGGTCTCCAATAATTTTTAACTGTGGCCTCTTGTAATGACTTCTCTTGCTTACCTTCAAGATACTTTGTCTTTGGTTTTAAGCAATTTGAATGAGATGTGCCCAGGGGCATGTGTGTACGTGTATATGTGTGTGGGGGTGGGGGTAGTGGAGAATTTACCCTTCTTGGTGCTCTCTTAGCTTTTTAGATCTGCATTTAATTTTAGAAAATTCTTGGCCATTGCTTCTTCAAATATTCTGTCACCATCGGACCTCTCTTCTTCATCTGGGATTCTAATTACTCATATGTTAGAGCATTTGATACCGTCATACAACTTTCAGATGCACTGGTTTTTTAAAATTTTTATTTCTTAACTTTTCTTTTTCTATTTCTGAGTAATTACAGTTGATATGCGTTCACAATCAGTGATTCTTTCTTTCACATTGTTGAGTCTCCTGAGGAACCTCTCAAAGACAGTCCTCATCTTAGTGGTTGTGTTTTTCACTTGAAGTATTTACATTTGAGTCTTTCTTATGGTTTCCATCTCTGCTGAAACTACCCTTCTGATCTTACATGCTGTCTAGCTTTTTAGAGCCTTTCGCATATTAATTATAATTATTTTGAATCTCCTGCTGAATGGTTCCAGCGTCTACGTTATATCACAGTCTGGTAACAATGATTGCTTTGCCGTTTGGAAGTGTGTTGTGTTTGCTTTTTCTTTGTATGTCTCATAATTTTTTGTAGAAAGGTGAATGTCTTGGGAAACACAGTAGAAACTAGTTTTACTCTAGGTAACTAGCTAAATGGGCAAAACATTTCTTCTGCTAGAACTTTAGAGTGAGGTTTGAGTGATTCTAAATGGGAGTTGGGCTGCTTTGAAGTTTGTTGTTGATATGGTTATCCTCAGTGTGCCGTAGGCTTCAAATTCCTCTAGCAAAACTTTGTGTCTAAAATAGAGGTGCATTTGCCAGATAGCTTTTCTCAATGCCTGTCCCTTGCTGAGTTTTTGTAATCTACCTTACAAAGTATCTTTTCCCCCACTCTTGCCCCTCTCCTACCCATGTCCAGCATTATTTCCCTGTTTCTTGTTATTTGATGCTTGTTATCTCAGCAATGAGAGGCATGTGTGGGGCATGGACTGTTGTTCTGATTAAGCCTCCGTCTAAGCTGATGGCATGGCACTGGGTTTGCGGTCTTGCCAGTGCTCCTGATGCTCCTTGGCTATAGTTCTGGGTCCAGCACCTAAGCCTGCCCCTCCTCCAGGGGGAGCTTTTTTTCTGTTTCCTTCCTCCAGCTGCAGTAGGATTTCACTATTGTCCTTAGGGTATTGGTGTTCCCGTTTTGTGTTAGTAGCCTGAGGATGCTGTGACAGTTGTCACAGACGGTGGTGGCTTGAAATAACATGAATTTAATCGCTCACAGTTTTGGATGCTAGAAGTCTGAAAAGCCATGCTCCCTCCAGGGCCTCTATGGGAAGAATCCGTTTCTTTCCTCTTCCAATTTCTGGGACTGCCCTGGCATTTCTGGGCTTGTGGTCACATCTCAGCCTCTATGTTCATATCACCCTCTCCTTCATATGTCCTCTTTTCTGTGTGTCTACCTTGTAAGAATATATGTTATTGCATTTAGGGCTCACCCAGATAATCCAAGATAAATTCCTCTTCTCAAAACCCTTAATCACATCTTTGCAATATAAAGTAATCCTCAGAAGGACTAGGGATCAGAGTATGGACATATATTTGGGGGAGTGGTGCACCATACAACACACTACATCTTCTAACTCAGATAATGGGTTTGTTTAGCAGAAAAGATAGGTGAGTAGTGAACAAGTGGAGCTGTGTGCCTCACTAGTATTGGTTGCTCTTTTCTCTCCCAGGTCTCTGTGTACCACAAGGGACATTTTCTTAGGACTCTACAGCCTTTGCGTGAGCACCTGTTGGGATTACTATAGAGAAACCCAAAGAACGCTCTGACTTCTCTAGTTTCACTCATCCCCAAGGGCTTTACACTTTCTCATCCATTCACACTTGTCCTGCACCAACTTTCCAGTTAAATTCTCATTACCAGCATCCACTTGTGTCTGTTCCACCTAAGCTAATGTTTGCATCTTGTCTTTCCTTGAAGGTATCTCGTATATATATAATATATATTATAGCATATCTCATATCATATTAAAAACATATAGATATAATATATCATATATATATATTTCTTTTACCAGTTAGTTGCCTTACAATCCCCGCTGTCTGATAGAATCAAGAAAAGTTGTGAACCTGCATAGGTTATCATCATCGAGAAATATGTTTTGCTAATTTACCCTTTATAAAATGACATCTTGCTGTTTTAATTTGCAAATCTCTGGTTACTAGTGAAAATGACAATGTTTCATATTTGTTTAAATAGTTGAGAATCCCACTCAAATGTTTGTTTCTGCAGAAGAAGCATCATAAGGACATTTAAAGAAGGAGTGAACTAATGAGCAAGCATTTAACATTCCAGCAGTTATTTAAACACAGGCTAAACAACTACTTGGTAGAATACATGGGAGACAACGAGTAATTTTTTTCCATTTATTTATTTATTTTTGGCCGCTCTGTGCGGCTTGTGGGATCTCAGTTCCCCGGCCAGGTATTGAATCCCGGCCTTGCAGTGAAAGCCCAGAATCCTAACCACTAGGCCACCAGGGGGACTCCCCAAAGAGTAAGATTTGGAATAAAGGGCCTTCAAGTCTCTTTGAATAAAAGACCTTCAAGTCTCTTTGAATCCTGACAGTGTAGTTGTGGATAAAAGACTACATAGAAATGAACTATATCTCAAAGTGCTAAGTTCAGAGTAGAAGAGTTTTTGAGAAATATTTCCCCTTTTCGATGTTACCTCTGTTTCCTCATTTTCCCTTTACTGTTCCTTTGTCTTTCCTTCTCAGGAGCAAGATGTTGATATTATTTATCTAATAGCCACTTTCAGATTAGCACCTACTAAAACATGCTGTTTTAACCTAAAACTTGCTGTCTCTCATCTCCTTTGTCTTAAGATCCTATTTTTTCTTTCCAAAGGGGATTTCTCATCAATAAGTTGAAGCTCATTCCATTTTAAAGTGAAATAACTAAAAGCAGTGTCAAATGGGAGGAAACTGTTGACTGTGAGAGATAACAATATTGGTCAGAAAAAAAGCTGGATCGAATAGAAAATAGAATCAATTTAGCAAATTGCAGTACTAATTTCTAATGATGGCCTAATTTAAAAGACTGCATAATACTGCATGAAAATCCTTAGGTTTTGGTTGTTTCTGGGAAGCTTTGGAGAAACCGCAATTAGAAAAATCTTTTTGTTTGCTTTTTTGTTTTGACTTTTCTTGAGGACTGTGATGCAGAGACTTGATGCTGTTAGGGTATAAGGGTAAATATCCCTCCCAATATTGCAGGAGTCTATCACTCTAAGTCAGAGGCCAAAATAATGGCGGGGGCCATCCCAAAGGATTCATTCTAAGAAAAAGAATCGCATGATGCTTGTAACTATTTCCCCTGCGTTATAAATGCCAGGGTCTGGAGAAGAGGAAAGAATCCTTCTTGGTTCCCATTTTGAGAAAAAAATTGATCTTTCTATTAAGAATTTATTTTGAAACTCTCTCGGGGCTGTTTAGTCAGAGACCAGTAAGGTCTATAAATCTGTCTTCCCACCTCTGAAATGTTTTAAGAGGATTAAGCATCAGAAATCATCAAAAGATCTGTAGCTAGGGTGTTGACAGAATTGAATTCTCATCCTGGTTTTACCACTCATCCAGTTTTCGTACTGGAAAAATTTCTCCATGTCTATGGGCACCAGGTTCCTCAACTACAAAATGATAGAAATAGAACTGAATAGTTGCAAGGATTACTGTAAAATTCTATGGGACAGCCGTCTTTTCTATCTCAAAAATTGCCGAACAAAGCAATATCATACCTTCCACAATGAGGTATCCCCAAACTTATGGAGACAATGTATGCCTTGTGCTGTACCTAATTGTCTTAGGATATAGTATTCAAGGAACGTGAATCATATACATTCAAAGTAGTCCCCATTCAAGCTCCTTTACCATGTACAGTAACTGTACTGTCAGTCAAGATGTCAGTGGTTGTGAGAATGGTTGGTACCTGGTACTGCTGTGATCAAGAAAAGTTAAATCAAATAGTGTAGTAGTTAATCATATGGGTTCTGTAGTCAATGACCTGATTTAGAATTCTAGATTCCCTCCTGCTAGTCCTGTGAGCTTAGGCAAGTAATTTAACCTCTTGAGACTTAAATTTTCTCACCTGTGTGAAATTATGATATACTAAACTGACCTGCTGAAGTAAATGAGAATATGAAATAAGGCCTTCTGTGTAGATCATGATGCTTGTACATAATGGAGATTCAATAAAATTTAGCTATTATTTTTACCCATCCAACCACTTTTAACTGAGTTAGGAGCCATAAAGTAGTATTTAAAATATGACTGAAATTTTCAGATAGAGTGTGGTATTAAGGTATTTTTCCCACATTATTTGCCTTTTATAAGAATAAACACTGACTCATATTCCATGAGTCAGTGTTTATTCCTTATCCTATTATGCCTTTATCCTATTATGTTTTGGGGTTTTTTTAAGGAATACTTTACTTCACATAATATTTCCCTTGTGAGAAATTTAGAGACCTAAAGGGAGTGTTCTTACTGATTATTTGCTTTCCATTCTGTTGAAGAGGGGACTTCTAGGTAGCCTATTCAGATCTATCAGATTGTTAAACCCAGACCTGTTGTGTATTTATTCTTCAAATGGTTATTGAACACTTACTGTGTGTCATGTAAACTTCTAGTTGCAATAGTGAATGGTGAGAATAGTAGGGAATCCAACTTTTCTCTAGCCTCAGTGAATGAAAGTCTGCTACGTACCTCTATTCATGACTATGAATGCCAAAATTCAGATTCTTAGGACCTGAAAAAGCTCTCCATGAGCTTTTTTTGCTTCCCTCTTCTTGGATTCTCCCTCTCTTTTAATTTTAGATCTCTAATTTACACCACTCTTTGCATTTTCTTTTTCCTGACTCTCTTCATAGAAGGAATGTTGCAGAACATGCAATTTTTAAAAAATAAGATACTGTCTATTATACTAATAAATTCTCTTTGGGTTTGACAGATACTTTCATTGGGTCTGGAGAATTTATATGGAAATCAGCGCAGCACTACATGTGTCTAATTAGACAAATGAACTCATAAAAGAAGACAAGTATCTCCTGGAATAGGAGCAGGATTGAGCAGGAGGGGAACTCCTCCTCAGCTGTTTTCATAGGTTAATTTAGGGGCTATTATTGCACAGACTCCAGTCTCTTGGGGCACTTCCTTGCTCCACAGGAAAGGGGAGGATACATTCTTTGTCACATCCAATAAAGAACTCAAATTAACCTACCCCCCCCTACCGCACTGTGACATAATTAATGTCAAATTTAAGAAAAGCAGGTTGCAGATTTCCAGAAGAATGGCAAAGACCTAACTACTTTACCGTATAGAGGTTCTAAACCCTGGTTGCACGTTAGAATCACCAGGGGAACCTTTACAAGTTCTTATGACTAGGGCCCTACCTAGGACCAATCACTGGTCATTCAGATCCTCTCAAATTCTATTTGAAGAATAGGGTATAGATCTCAGTGTTAAAAATATCAGAATTTAAAACCATTGGCCTGTGTTTCCTACCATGCCTGTTTGAACAATTTAGTAACATTAATGGACCAAATTAAAGTTCTTCCACCTTCTGTTTTGTAACATAAATACTCATACAAATGCTTAAAACTGATGTGGACTCACACAAACACACGGCATAGACCAGGCACAGAGACAAACGCTGGCATGTTTAGCAACCTGCACGGCATAGGCACACTCAGGCATCCAGACTCATTCCTAAAACCTCACAAACAGGCTCATAGATATATATGTTCAGGTATAAACAGGCACTAAGATCCCATAGGAAAGAAATCCACAGACACAGGTTCACACAGACTTAAGTATTGGTACACAGAGACACAAACATATACAACCACATACATATTTTGGATGCATTCATGAGGATGTGTGTATAAACTTAGTCCCATACACAGAGAAAGACCATCAGAGATACTCAAAAAAAGATCAAGAAAAATCACAGGGTAAACCTCATGGTTTGTAAATTATGTCTCAATAAAGCTGTTGAAAAATTAAGAAAGAGAATCCACTGAGATGTACATAGACACCCAGCAAACAAAGATATAAGAGGAGATACACATATTCAGAAATTCTCCTTTAGTAGTTTTTGGGTCTTTTTTACTTGCCTATGTTTGTTTGGGTTCTTGAAGTGCCATTGACATGTTATTTGCTGCCTCTTGGTGGATGGGCTTTTGCTGAGCTCACTTGCAAAATCCCTGGCCCCTTGCCCAGGTGAATCATGTGGAAGATATGATTGGAATTATAGCCTCCAAAGAGAGAATTAGACATATTTTGCTGGAAAAGGAGATTTTACCGAAAATATTCCTTTCATGGGAACCTGAAAATTAGAGAAACAAGTAAACTCAGGTTTGGATGCTGACATAGTTCCAGAAAGCATAACAAACAGCTTGTAATAATGAGAATTAATAAGTAATGTAATGTCTCTGTGGCCTTTTATAGTAAGTTCTTTTGTACTTACTAACTCACTTGATCATATCAGAACTGTTCAGTGTGATCTCATTTGATCTTCAGAGCAACCAAGCAAATAAGAATTATTATTATAAACATTTTATAATTGTCAAAATTAATGCCAAGAAAGGCTGTGTAATATTTTCGAGGTCATCCACCACTAAGTTGCTTGTTTGGAAGTCAAATTCATGTCTGATGGACTCAGAGTCGGTGCTCTTGGCAATTGTGCGGCATGGCCTCTGCAAACACTGAGTTCCGGGTCCATCTTATGGCTATTCTGACTTTGCATATGAGAAAACTGAAGATCAGGGTGGTTAAGTACTTTACATCAAGCTCCCAGGGGCACACACAAGACTTGAATCTAGTATTCTGAGGCCTGTTCCAGGGCTGATTTCACCAGAGAAATGAGCCTTTGGACCATTCTATGAACTATATATGAACTAGACTAGGTAAAGAGATTGAAGTTTAGGAAATATGACTGAACTGAAATGGCAATGGCCGTGCCTTAAACATCATTACAAAGAGCATGGATCCCCCTAGAAGACAATGAGGCCTCTCTCCTTCTCTCCGTGCTCCTGTGTTGCTGCTTTGAGGACTATGAAACTGATCTCCCTGGCGATCGGGCCAGTGACATCTCAATAATCTCTTGAAGGGGAGGGGCTTCCCTGGCGGTCCAGTGTTTAAGACTCCCTGCTTCTACTGCAGGGGGCATGGTTTCAATCCCAGGTCTGGGAACTGGGATCCCATATACCGCGTGGTATGGCCAAAAAACAAAACAAACAAACAAAATAATCTCTTGGAGGGAATTGCATCCTAGTCTCAAGAACGGAGGTGTGACTTTGATTTCAGGAAGAGGTTTTGCCTGTTTGCCATTTTCTCAGGGTCTGTATCTGGCTGGAATGAAAAGTGCTCAATAAGTGGGAAACCACCTTGATTATATTTTAGAATTTCCTCTGAATTCTCTTATCAGAATCTGAATGTGATTATGAAATTCCCTGTTATTCCATAATTATTGAGGATGTATCAAGTGTTTGACACTGTATTAGACTCTGGATACAGAGTAAGAGTTCCTGTTCTCAACAAGCGTATGATTAATTGAGGGAAAAATAATGATTAGATGTTATGAATGATTAGAAACCATCACATCATTCTTAACAAGGCAAGAGTTGGTTCTTGGGGGGCGTAAAATTCTTAGATATTACAATGATTTGTGACCCTTCCTTCAGATCTCAACCTTATCTGATAAAATCATATTCCTTAGTATTTAATTCCATGGGTAAGTGATTAGGACAAAAAAATACCTAAGGCCCCTTAGAGAGGTGATAATGACCAAAAGGTTGAGAAACACAGCATTAGACCACACGTCACAGATCTGCATGTTATTCACTGAAACATTTCAAATTGTTATTAACTTTAAATATCAAGAGATTTTATACAAAAATCTAAGTTCCTGGTTTTGTTTAAAAACAAAAATCAGAAGATCTGGCAACTCTGGGTCCATAGTTCCCATGGAATTAATTGGCCAGACTTGTGTAGGCGCTTCATCCGTTAGGTAGGCCATGTCCACCACAATCTCCAACATTCTCCCTTCATTATATTTATTCTCACCCATTTTCACTTATTTATGTTACCTTTCTGGATATTGTAAGTATCTATTTACATTCCTATTCCCAGTATTCAGATAAAATTAGTTACAATATCAGAGACATGTTTTAGCAGTCTAGGGAAGGAGAAGTTAGCAAAGGTTTGAGTGTTCATAGATGGCTTCATAAGGAAAGTGCGAAATAAGCTTTTTATAACAAATTAGGATTTAGTGAAGGAATAAAGGTGGGAGGGTCCTTTAGTGGAGGGTCCATAAGAAGAAAAACAAGAGATTATGCAAAATTAAAGTCTGATGGATGAAAGATCAATTGTGCAAGGTAATATTTTAAACATTGAGAATAAAATGTAAAACATTATGTTTATAATCTTAAATTTGCAAGGAATTTCCTTTTTAAATGACATAAAAAAAAGACACACCATAAAGGAGAAAGTGGATAAGTTTGACTCAGTCAATGGAAAACATCTGTTCATCTAAGGTATCATAGGGTAAAAGGAAAGCAAAATATTTTGAGATGATATTTATGCATAAAACTGACGAAAGATAAGTATGCAAAATTTATAGAGATCGTCTACAAATTGAAATGAAACAAGATAACCCACTGAAAAAAAAGAGCAAAATTTATGAAAATGTCATTCATAAAAGATAAAAGACAGATGACCAATACGTACATGAGAACATGCTCAATCTGACATGTCATCAGGGAAATGCAAACTAAAACAATAGTAAGGTATTATCCCATACTGAATGATTCTCACATAAATCTAAAGTCAAGTAACTCCAAAGGACTGGGTAAGAATATGGCAAATTTGGAAACTTCATATAGTGTGGGAGTGGGAGTTGGTACATTCTTTTGGGGGGCAATAGACACTATTTAATAAATTGTATTATTTATAGACTTTTTAACCCAGCAATTCTATGCTAGGTACATACCTTGAAGAAATTTTCACACATGTGCAAAAGAAGATGTATACTTAAATGCCCTTTATATTATTGTACGTGGTTGGGAAAAAATGAAAACATCTTAAATGATCCTCAGCAGCAAAAGTGATAAATATTGAGCATCTTTTCATGTGCCTCTTGGCCATCTGTATGTCTTCTTTGGTGAAATGTCTACTTAGGTCTTCTGCCCAATTTTTGATTGGGTTGTTTGTTTTATTGATATTGAGCTGCATGAACTGTTTGTATACTTTGCAGATTAATCCTTTGCTGCTTCATTTGCAAGTATTTTCTCCCATTCTGAGGGTGGTCTTTTCGTCTTGTTTATGGTTTCCTTTGCTGTGCAAAAGCTTTAAGTTTAATTAGGTCCCATTTGCTTATTTTTGTTTTAATTTTCATTACTCTAGGAGGTGGGTCATAAAAGATCTTGCTGTGATTTATGTCAAAGAGTGTTTTTCCTGTGTTTTCCTCTAAGAGTTTTATAGTGTCCAGTCTTACATTTAGGTCTTTAATCCATTTTGAGTTTATTTTTGTGTATGGTGTTGGTAGTGTTCTAATTTCATTCTTCTACATATAGTTGTCCAGTTTTCCCAGCACCACTTATTGAAGAGGCTCTCTTTTCTCCACTGTATATTCTTGCCTCCTTTGTCATAGATTGGGTGACCATAGGTGCGTAGGTTTATCTCTGGGCTTTCTAACCTGTACCATTGATATATTTCTGTTTTTGTGCCAGTACCATACTGTCCTGATGTATCACCTCACACTGGTCAGAATGGCCATCATCAAAAAATCTACAAACAGTAAATGCTGGAGAGTGTGTGGAGAAAAGAGAACCCTCTTGCACTGTTTGTGGGAATGTAAATTGATACAGCCACTGTGGAGAACAGTATGGAGGTTCCTTAAAAAACTAAAAATAGAACTACTATATGACCCAGCAATCCCACTACTGGGCATATACTCTGAGAAAACCATAATTCAAAAAGACACATGTACCCCAATGTTCATTGCAGCACTATTTACAATAGCCAGGACATGGAAGCAACCTAAGTGTCCATCGACAGATGAATGGATAAAGAAGATGTGGTACATATATATATATATATATATAATGGAATATTACTCAGCCATTGAAAGAAATGAAAATGGGTCATTTGTAGAGATGTGGATGGACCTAGAGTCTGTCACACAGAGTGGAGTAAGTCAGAAAGAGAAAAACAAATATTGTATATTGACGCATATATGTGGAATCTAGAAAAATGGTACAGATGAACCTGTTTTCCAGGGCAAGAATAGAAAGGCAGACGTAGAGAACGGACGTGTGGGCACACTGCGGGAAGGGGAGGGTGGGATGAATTGTGAGATTAGGTTTGACATAAATACACTAGCATGAGTAAAATAGATAGCTGGGGGAACCTTCTGTATAGCACAGGGAGCTTAGCTTGGTGCTCTGTGATGACCTAGATGGGTGGGATGGGGTGGGGAGGGAGGTCCACGAGGGAGGGGATATATG
Organism: Balaenoptera musculus; assembly: GCF_009873245.2. Lineage (NCBI taxonomy): Eukaryota > Metazoa > Chordata > Mammalia > Artiodactyla > Balaenopteridae > Balaenoptera > Balaenoptera musculus. Next base: position 21,825,589 of record NC_045800.1, read on the forward strand.
TATACATATAGCTGATTCACTTCATTGTACAGCAGAAACTAACACAACATTGTAAAGCAATTATGCTCCAGTAAAAAAATTAAAAGTAAATTAAAAAGAGGATAAAATAAAGTGATAAATTGTGATAGAGTCACAAAATGAAAAGCTGTAAAACTGTTAAAATAAATGTACTAATACAACACATATCAAATTAGCTCAGTCTCTAAAAACCTTCTAAAATCAAAATGCAGAGAAATACACGATATTATAACTTTTACCAAATACAAAAACATGCAAGATAAAAGAGTGAATAACATGACTGGTAAGGAACCTGTAGGAAAAAAATATATTTATGTGAAGGGAGATAAGGTTGCCAACGTCTGGCCCAGGGTGCGCTGGGGCCTGGAGTAGGGAAGTACGTATGTGAAAAGCTGAACTTTGCTGTAGAAGCTTTGAATGTTGCTGTGCTTTCATCGTCTGATCAAGCAACTACTGGCAAGGTTTCTTTTCAATGCCTGGGGGAAAATAGCCATCATAGATTCATATGGAAGATAGTTTCTAGTTTCAAAAAATTTACCTGAAGAAACAAGGGTCTTTGCAGCCAGTACTGAGAGACAGAAAAATCAGCTGATGTTCTCTTTGGTATGGACATCAGGTAGAGGAAAAGACTTGGGCTCCCACAGATCATTCACTAAAGTAGGTCAACTTTACTTCTTTCTTCAGATGCTTAAAATGACCTTCCCTTCGTGAGAACTATCCACACCTGGCCGCTGCCTCTTGCATACATATACACCTTCCAAAAGCAGAGCTTTGAAAATTATACTTCCCTTTTCAGAGTATCCCAGATCTTTATTATTCTGTGAATAGAGCCCAGAACCTGCATCCTCTGACTTTTTTTCCCTATTAAATAGACTATATTTTAGAGCAGTTTTTGGTTCACAACAAAACTGAGCAGAAAGTACAGAGCTCCCTTACACCCCTGCCCCACGAAAGCACAGCCAACCCCACTGTTAACATCCCGCACCGGAGTGGCACATTTATTACAAATGACGAACCCACATTGACACCTCATTAGCACCCAAAGTTCATAATCTGCATTAGGGTTAACTCTTGATGTTGTATGTTCTATGGGTTTTGACAAATGTATATCACATTATTCACCATTATGGCATCATGCAATGTAGTTTCCCTGTCCTAAAAATTCTTTGTGTTCTGCCTATTCATCTCTCTTCTCCAACCCCTGACAACCACAGGTATTTTTACTATTTTCATTTTTTTTCTTTTCTAGAAAGAGATATAATTGGAATTACACAGTGTGAAGACTGTTCAGATTGGCTTCTTTCACTTAGTAATACTTATTTAAGTTTCCTCCTTTTCTTTTCATGGCTTCATAGCTCATTTCTGTTATTACTGAATAATATTCCGTTATCTGGATGTACTGTAGTTTATTTATCCATTCACCTACTGAAGGGCATCTTGGTTGCTTCCAAGTTTTGATAATTATGAATGAAGTTGCTATAAATATCCATGTCCAAGTTTTTGTGTGGCTATAAGTTTTCCACTCATTTGGGTAAATACCAGGGAGCACGACTGCTGGATCATATGGTAGGAGAATGTTTAATTTTATAAGAAGCTGCCAAACTGTCTTCCAAAGTGGCTGTACCATTTTGCATTCCCACCACCAATGCATGAGAGGGTTCCTATTGCTCCACATTCTCGTCAGCTTTTGGTGCTGTAAATGTCCTGGATTTTGACCATTCTAACAGGTGTGTAGTAGTATCTTACTGTTGTTTTAATTTGCATTTCCCTAATGACAAATTATGTGAAGCATCTTTTCATATGCTTAATGCCATATGTATATCTCCTTTGGTGAAGTGTCTGTTAAGATCTTTTGCCGATTTTTAATCAGGTTGTTCATTTTCTTATTTTTGAGTTTTAAGAGTTCTTTGTGTATAGTCTAGATACAAGTCCTTTATCAGATATGTATTTTGCAAATATTTCCTACCAAGGAGAAAATGGTTCTTCTTCTCATTCTCTAGATGTTGTCTTTTGCAGAGCAGACATTTTTAATATTAATGAAATCCAGCCTCTTAATTATTTCTTTAATGGATCATGCTTTCAGTGTTGTACAGCCTCTGATTTTTGATTCCAGCTTTACTTTCAACCCTCCCTCACCTATTCACCTGTCATGTCAACAGATTTTTACTGTGAACTTTGTTGTGAACACTGGGAATTGAGAGAGAGCAATACAGACAAAGGTGTTGTTCTCATGGAGCTCATATACCAGGGTAGAGACAGACCATGAACACATTGACAAGCAAATGAGAGAATTTCAGAAAATATAAGTGCTATGACACCTGTAAAACAAAAATACAGTTTAACTAGGGACATTAGGCAGTGTGCTCAGGCAAGGCCATATTGCAGAGATGAAATCTGAGCTGACAAAGTAGGGTATGAAAGAGTTAGTCATTTAAACTGTGGGAGGGATGGGTCAGTCTTCTCTCCTGTGCTCTGGTCCAACTGGCCTCCTTGCCCTGAATACATGCTATTCTTTCAGGTCACTATGACTTTGTCCGTGATTTTTTTTTCTGCATAGAGTACTTCCCCACTGATACCTGCATGTGAAAGCCCCTCTACCTTAGATGTCACCTCCTCTGGGACATCATACCTGACTCACCTAATTCAATTCTATTTACCTTGCTACTGCCGGTCACCTCTGTAGGAAGGTCAGCATATTCTCTCTGTTAGTCAAGGTTATTTTATGACAGACTATTGGACCACTGAAATGGGCATAAGGGAAAAAAATAGATGGCATATGTTGGGTTAGTAAGATGCCATTTAAAACTGATGACTACAAAATGACTGAATTTTGTTCCTTCTTATGACTAATATTCCATTGTATATATGTATCACATTTCCTTTATCCATTCATCTGTCATTGGACATTTAGGTTGCTTCCATGTCCTGGCTATTGTAAGTAGTGCTGTAATGTGGAATCTAGAAAAATGGTACAGATGAACCTATTTGCAGGGCAGGAATAGAGGTGCAGATATAGAGAATGGTTGTGTGGACACGGGGTGGGGGTGGACGGGGAAGGGGGGTGGGATGAATTGGGAGAGTGGGATTGATATATATACACTAGCATGTATAAACAGATAGCTAGTGGGAACATGCTGTATAGCTCAGGGAGCTCAGCTTGGTGCTCTGTGGTGACCTAGATGGGTGGGATTTGGGGGGCGGAGGAGGAGGTCCAAGAGGGAGGGGATATATGTATACATCTAGTTGATTCACTTCACTGTACAGCAGAAATTAACACAACATTGTAAAGCAACTATACCCCAATTAAAAAAAAACAAAACAAAAACCCGATGACTAGTAAGAGCTTCCTAACCCCATCTTCTAATTTTAGAACATATATTTTGAGGGCAGAAGTTCATTATCTCTCGCACAATCTATCACTGTGTCTTATACATATTAGGTGCTTATAAAATGTATGTTGAATAAATGTTTGTATTTTGTTAATCGTTTTTTTTTAAGATTTTTTTGATGTGGACCATTTTTAAAGTCTTTATTGAATTTGTTACAATATTGCTTCTGTTTTATGTTTTGGTTTTTTGGCCGTGAGGCATATGGGATCTTAGCTCCCCGACCTGGGATTAAACCCACACCCCCTGCATTGGAAGGCGAAGTCTTAACCACTGGACCGCCAGGGAAATCCCTCATTGTTATTACTGACTAATATTTATCCAGAATTTGTTATGTGTCAATGCGAAGAATTGCTTATGCATGGTCTTATTTAGTCCTGTATGTATCCTGTGAATTAGAGATTATGATTATTTCAACTTTATAGAAATGTTTTCAGTAAAAATAATCACTACAACAATAAGACAAGGTATTAGTCTTTGGATTAGAACAATTTGGAGAAGCACTTCCCTTTTAAAAACTTTAACCTGCCATTTCCTGTTGATCTAATGAAACAAATCAATAGTGGCCAGGGCTAACCTGTTGAGTTATTTCAGTTGGTCCTCCCCAAGTCATCACAGCTCATAGGTTATGTTCAAGGTCATTTTATCAGCCTCTATTCTTTATCCCTTCTTTCATCTTTTTTTCTCCTTTTCTTTCTCTCTCTCTCCTCTTTTTTTTTTTTTGCATTGCACACTTCCACCCCTTTCCAAAAAATGGAGAATGGAGGGTGTATTTTTCCCTTCTGCTTGCCTTTATTCTTGGTGTTATGACCTGCTTTGGCCTGTGGAGCGTGGAGGGAGGTGACAGGGTTCCATTTCTAAGTCTAGACCTTGAAAGACCTGATGTATTTCCACTTACCCTGTTGTACCCATGGCATCTACCTGAGAAGGGTTTTCCCTGAGTATCTTTTACCCACTCCGTCTGGGCCCCAGAGTGATCTCATGCAAATCAGGGCTGCCCCAAGTGACCACACACCTCAGGCTGCAGCGCAAGGTAGGGCAGCAGCAGCCCCCCAGCTGAAGCTGAGCCATCCCGTGAGAAATAATGCATATTGTTTCATGTCACTGTTGGTGCTTGTTGGTTATGCAGCAATAAAATTCAATATGCCTACCTCATTTTTTTTTATTAAGAGTGGAGGTAGAAGTGTGTGAGGGGAGTGACAGGAATTCATATTTTCTGTCATCACAGCCTGTTTATCCCAAGGCACAGTGTCATTAGGTTTCCTTTTTATTAGGTTTCCTTTTTCTTTCTCTAGCCTTTTTCTTTTGCCTAAATCAGGTTTAATAAGGTTGTTAATGTGAGCTAGCACGGTAAAGTTTTTTGCAATAAAGCACGTCACAGTGTGCTGAATTAACCCACAGAAGGAACAACCAAGGCGACAAGACAGGAAGATAGAGCTAAGAGGAAGCCAGTGTGGATGAAAAGGTTTGATTTGCTATCTGAGAATAGATAAGGTGTAGACACAGGTTACTTTCATTCATTCTCCACATTGGCTGGCTCTTCTGCTGGTTCCAAGTATAGAGCTTCAGAAAGTATTTTTGGCAAAGAAAGAGACATTCTGAGGCACTTGTATATTATAACATCTAGAGCATGTCAAGATATTATCAGATGTTGGTCAAGTAAATGAACAAGAGAATAAATGGATGAATGAACAAATTAACTAATCAATGAATGCGTAGAAAATTGTCCAGAGAGAAGGTTATCAGTGGTAACAACAGTACCACCTACATTATGATTTATTACACATTTGCAGTGTGACAGGACCCAAGCTCAGTGTTCTTCTTCCTTTTCCCATCAAATCCTCAGAATGCCCTGTTGATGTAGGTGAGATTGATCCTAGAAATGAGAGCATTGAGGGTTGAGCAGTTAGGTCAAAATGAAATAGGTAGCAAATGATAGGTTTGAGACGCAATTCCTAGTTTCTCTATTCCAAGTAAGTCTCAGGTTTACAGAAACCCACGCTTTGAATCGCTTTTATTGTTGTTGGCTTATTCCTATGTTACAGATGAGACAACTTACGCTTAAAAAGTTATGGGAGCCTCACGTAAGCCACTTGAATGAATGACAGTGGAGAGAGTATGGAGATGGGGAGGACCTAGGACTTGCTCCACAGAAATAGCAAAATTAGGGGAAAGAGATGTAATTCGAAGGCCAAGAGTCCCAGGATTGGAAACAACACCAATGCTACATTCTGAAATCAGATTTTGATAGCCACAGAAGGCTCAGCCACTGGCGATCTTTGCTCTGCCATGCTCACTCTCCCTTCCGAAGGCGAGAATCTAACTATATTCTGCTGCTTACTTAGACTGCCTCTCTAGGAGAATGTCATTGCCTTTATACATCATGATTCTTGTGAAGAAGGGCTTTGATTTCTTGTCAACAAATATTCTTTCTTAACTCTCCTCACTGCCAAGTATGCTGAGAATTATACTGCTTAGTGCTTTGTTCCCCTAGTCTGGGATTTCTCAACCTCATCAACATCATCATTACTAACATTTGCACTCATATAATTCTTCTTCTTCTCTTTCCTCCTCCTCCTCCCCTCCTTCTTCTTCTCCTCCTTCTCCTTCTTCTTCTTCTTCTTCAAGGTTAAGGGGCTGCCCTGTGAATTGTAAGATGTTTAACAGCTTCACTGGACTCTCCTCAGTGTTGCAAGAACCTCCTATCCACCACTTCTCATTTGTGGGTTGTGACAACAAAAAGTATCTAGCTCAATTAAGAATTTAATTCTTAAGATTCCAAGTTGGTTATTAAGTCAGCTCATCAGTCAATTACATCTTTCTATTCATGGGGCAGTTTCCTTCATCCATCAACCCTTCAATCCTTTGCATCCACCCAAGAGCAGGATGACTGGTTGGCCCCACTATCACTTCCAGTTATTTTTCAGGACAGACTTTTTCACATTTCACAGGTTCTGTGGGGGGATTTTGACCATAGAGATATCATTCTTTGTCCATGTCACATTTCATTGATGGGTCCATTAGCCACTGGAAATGATACCCAGGAGGGAAATTCTCCTTAGGAAAAGTGTGGGTGATTTGCCATTGACAATGCTTTCCTCTGGATCAGAGAAGCTTACTTGTGATGAATATTCTAAGACATTCCAATAAATAAAAGAGCTTCTATATATTTACCATATTGTGCCCTATGTGCCTTAAGCATTTGTACATTTTTCTCTTTCATGTAGAATCATGAGGTTTGTTTATCATGTGTTATCTCCATTTTATAGATGAGGAAACTGGAGCTCAAAAGGGTTAAGGGACTTGCCCTGCTTTAGTAACTCACTCCTCCCCTTTATCAAATGATGGCCAGAAGGATTGTATTTGTTTCCTAGGGCTGCCCTAACCAAGTATCCAAAGTACCACTAACTGGGTAGCTTATAAAAACTGAAATTTATTGTCTTATAGTTCTAGAGGCTAGAGTCTGAAATCAAAGTATTGGCAGAGTTGGTTCCATCTCAGTGCTGTGGGGGAGGACCTGTTCCAGATCTTTGTCCTCGGCCTGTTGATGGCCTTCTTCATATTCACATGATGTGTACACATGATGTAATTCTTGTATATGAGTCTGTCTCCAAATATCCTCTTTTTATAAGGACATTAGTTGACATTGAATTACAACCCACCCTAATGACCTCATTTTAACATTAACTCTGTGAAGACACTATCTCCAAAATAAGGTTTCATTCTGAGGTACCAGGGATTAATGAAGACTCCAACACATGAATTTTTGGGGAAACAATTCAATCCATAATAGAGAAATTCATTGAAATAGATCTGATTAAACCACTCCTCACTGCCTATAGAATAATGTATATGTTTTTTACGATGAGTCACAAGCCCCTTCTTGATGTGGCCCTTGTTTCTGGCCTCAGCCTAATCTCTTTATTTTTTTTTCTATATGTAGATTTGTTTTTTAATTGAAGTATAGTTAATTTAAAATGTGTTAGTTGGGCTTCCCTGGTGGCGCAGTGGTTGAGAATCTGCCTGCCAATGCAGGGGACACGGGTTCGAGCCCTGGTCTGGGAAGATCCCACATGCCGCAGAGCAACTAGGCCCGTGAGCCACAATTACTGAGCCTGTGCCTCTGGAGCCTGTGCTCCGCAACAAGAGAGGCCGCGATAGTGAGAGGCCCGCGCACCGTGATGAAGAGTGGCCCCCACTTGCCGCAACTGGAGAAACCCCTCGCACAGAAACGAAGACCCAACACAGCCATAAATTAAAAAAAAAAAAAAAAAAGTGTTAGTTTCAGGTGTACAGCAAAATGATTGTTATATATACATATGTATCTATTTTTTTCAGATTCTTTTCCCTTATAGATTATTATAAAATATTGAGTATAGTTCCCTGTGCTATACAGTAGGTCCTTGTTGGGTATCTATTTTATATATAGTAGTGTGTGTATGTTAATCCCAAACTCCTAATTTATCCCTCCCCCCCTTTCCCCTTTGATAACCGTAACTTTGTTTTCTATGTCTGTTTCTGTTTTGTATATAAGTTCATTTGTATCATTTTTTTTTCTATTCCACAGATAAGGGATATCATATGATATTTGTTTTTCTCTGTCTGGCTTACTTCACTTAGTATGATAATCTGTAGGTCCATCCATGTTGCTGTAAATTCAGTCTATTCTCTTACTACTGCACAGCAGGAACTCTAGCAATGCTGAACTACTTGGTAAAAATAATTCATTCTTATCAAGTGCTTAAAGACACTCTGCTAAGTGCTCACATGTGTGCATAATGTAAATATATTATGCTGATCCTGTTATTACCACCATATCATGGATTTATTTATTCATTAATTCATTCAATCATTCATTTATTCAAAATACTATTTGGATGCCTGTTATTAAGAAGCTTTATTCAAGATGCTAGGGGTGCCACTGCCAATAAAATGGAAAAAAAAAATCCCTAGCCTCACAAACTTATATTCTAGTGAAAGAAAACATAATAATAAATTAAAACATTATATATTAAACAACAGGAAGTGCTGTAGAGAAAAATGGGACAGGGAGGAAGGTGCTTCAGGGGCAAGTTGCAAATTTTAAAAATTACGTGAAATAAATTTCTACTTATGGGAAGGTTGCATAAACTCTGCATCCAGAATCCACAAATGTTATTCTGAAATAATTTCAATTGTGTAAAGAAGTTGCAGGAAAAATACAAAAAGTCATGTATCCCCTTAATCCAGAATTCCCTGTTGTTCATTTGTCAGCATTTATTCAGTCTTTCCCTTCTCTCTCTCTCTCTCTTTCTCTCTCTGCAGTTCCATATTTCACACACATGTGATACCATAACATTCTTCTTGCCGGATTATACTACTGATAACTTTTAAATAATATACATTTATTACTTCAACAAATTAGTATTCTTAAGAGTTTTTATTAGGGTAATATTAATCTTATCTTAGCAAGAACTTGGCTATGCTTTTACCTTATACATCAACATAAAAGTTCAATTATTTTTCAAATTATTGAGCACTGCACTCTGCTCTTACAAATTAGATGCTAATTAACGCTCCTTCACTTGCTCATTTATTTGGAATCTTCTTTTTTTTCCTGTCAGGGCCAATGAAAGTATGTAACTTCCATTAATTGTTTTTACTAACTCACTAAATAGATTCTAGAACAAAATAGTAATTTTGAAAATTATAGCTATCCAACACCACATTTGAAAAAGTTGCAATATTCTAAAGGATATTGTTAACTACACAGTAATTAAAAATTGCAAGGAGAATGCTTCACAGCAAGATTTGTGATAATTTTAATGAATTTCTGAAATAAGATAAACAGATTTTCTAAAGGACACGTCTAACCTTGAAATTCCGTGAAATTACAACCAGTGAAATGGTGGAAAGGAATATATCATTAAGCATGTTTTCATATGAGGAGTATTAGAGGATATCTAAAATGTTTGAGCATATTTAGAGTAATTAAAATTTGAATATACAATACTTGTATTTCATAGTTTTAACAACTCTAACGTTGTTTTATTTCCATTTTAAACATGAGACAGCTGAACCCTGTGGCTATTCAGTAATTTATGCTCCTCTAATGGGAGTATTCCAGGCAGAGAGACACATGTGAAAATGTGAAGCCAAAGGAACATGGGGTGTGCGTAGCAAACCCCTGCCTGGTGTGTAAGGATGGGGGGGAAATGGTCTGAGCTGAAGCCCATGGGGTAGGAAGGATGGCACATGCAGGGTTTTCCAGGAAATGTTAAGGATCTGGGACTTCAGCCATTGTGTTTTGAAAAATCACGCTCGCCACACTGAAGAATGGCTTGGATGGGATGAGTGGGTGACAAAATGCAAGGCAACTGCAAAAGTCCTGGGGAGATAGATGATGATGATGATGATGATGGTGGTGGTGGTGGTGATGATGATGGTGATAATGATGATAGTGATGATGATGGTGGTGATAATGATGATGGTGATGATGATAACAATGATGATGACAACGATGATGGTGATGATGATAGCATGGTCCGCGGAAAGGGGGAGCTCGTTTGTGAGCAATTTAATAGGAAAGAGTGATAGGGATCACACATTGATTGCCAGGAAGGTTGATGATGAGGAAAGGAAAGATGTCAGGATGATCGCCAGGATTTTCAGAACTGCTCAACTGTGTGGAAGATGGCAGAGGGCACTGGAGAAAGAGAAATGGGAAGATAATTTTCTAAATTTGTTCTAGGATGTGAAGCGTTGAACTGAGACAGATAGAAAAGGTATTTGAATGTACAGATGAGTTCACAAGAGATGTCTGGACTGAGGATGTAAGTGTGAAAGCAAAAGTAAGGAACCTTTAAAAAATTTAATGTTTCTCAAGGAGTTCTTCAGACTACTCAGAAACCCTTGTATATTTATCTTATAAGTCAGTGGTTTTCAAGCTTTAATATGCATTGGAGTCACCTAGATACAGTGTAGTAAGGAAGATGGAAGCTCTGAATTTCCACTACTTTAGTTTGAATCAGCTTGGACACTTTCTAGAATAAACTTGAGCAACTTAGCCTCTGTGCTTCAGTTTTGTTTGTTTTTTTTTTCTCTGTAAAAATGGAGATAATGCTTACCTTATTGGGTTTCTTGAAGATTACATAAGAAAATAATAAGTTGGTTTATATAACGTCCTTAGAACACTTAGTAGCAATTAGCAAATGGTTAAAAAAGGCTAAGTTAGCCATTATTATGGTCCAGATAATTTATTAAAATGCAGATTCATGGACCCTTAACTCAGGATTTTGATGTAAATGTCAAGTTACTGGGTAGTGTGGATATTTCAGTGTGGATTTGGTTGTGCTTCGAGTTGGAGATAGAGGTTGAATTGGAATTCAGTGGTTCTGGCCAGGATAATTCTGAACCCTAACACACTTATTAAATTACAGTGTCTTTGTTCACTGGCCAGGATCTGTATTTTTAAATAAACAAAGTCTCAGTGATGCTGGTCTATAGGCATGCTTGAGAGGGATTATATTAGACACGGTCTTGTGGTTCTCATTATGTCAGGGCTGGATGTCTGCCACAATGTTTAGTCCCCCTTTTACAGCAGACATTGTTTTGCTGGGAAACGACCAGTCAGCCAGTGAGCACATTGCATGCCAGGTATGAATATATGACTAGTACTGACCAATAGATCATAAATGGAAGCGATGTTGTCATGGCTGGCCCAAGGCTTCTAAGAAGCAGTCTAGTCCTTACCCTTTGGCTCACCTATGCAGAGAACAACAAGCCCTAGGTGATGCTAGAGCCCTAAGATGAAAGGAATCTAGGGCATTGAATTGATGACAGGTTGGTTTGTTGTTACATTAATATGAAAAAAAGATTACACAAATGAGAAAAAAGTTTCTAATATGTTATGTTAGGGAAATGTTGGCAATTACTTATAGTAGTTGGTGTTACCCTAGTAACTGCTCTTGAACGTGAGATTTCTCCTCGAAGACAGTATTTATCAAAAGCTCCTTGGTGAACAGTATCTCTCCTTCATAATCAATATGTTAGACTCTTAAGATACAAAGAGTAAAAATATCTCTTATTTGGTTCTTGGAACATAACTCTACGTCTGAACAATCTCAGTGTTTCAGTTGTCACTGGTTGCTTTTATTTTTTTTGTTGATTTAGAGTATAGTTATTAGAAAAAAAGTGTGCATTCAGAGGAAACTTTTACATTTTTCTTAGTAGAATTTGAATATAAATTACTAACAATTGGTAGCCTTCTGTTTAGTATCACCACTCTTCTCTGTGAGCTCGGGAAACATTCCAGTGGTTTTGTTTTCTGCCTAAAAGTAAGAGATGGATCTGCATCTCTTCAGACAAACAACTGCTTGTTTTTATAAAAAAACAATGTTGTTTGTATGTGGATCATTACTTAAAATAATAAAAAAATTGCCAAGCAATGTAAACATCAATACTCGTGAATTATTATTCTTTTAAGATTGTTGGCTAAATTTACATATAGATTAAACTTAGAATTTATGAAATGTGATTTTCTTTCAATCTGATGGTGTAATGCCGCTGCTGTTTTATGGACAAGGTTCCTGCACAGAATGCTCTATGTTTTTCCATGGGACTGAGGACATGGAAGACGGCATCACTGGCAGACACCATGGCATTAAATTGCAAATTGAATTTGAGATGGCAGAAAAAGGACATGTTGGAGAGTGACTGAGAGTTGGAAATTAGAACTATTGTACATGGAGCTAACACATGTTCCTGGGAAACATAATGAAGCGTCTTCCTCTCGAAAAGAGGTTTACAGGGAGCAGGTTTCATTATTGAGGCCATATGTCTGCTATCAGCTTGTAATCAGGACCAACACAATTTGTTCTATGGAGAAGATGTCAGTCTCCTTTCCTGGAGGCTTATTACACACACACACACACACACACACACACATACAAACACACACACACACACACACTCACTCTCTCTCTCTCTCTCGGGCTGGGTCCTCTCTCCCACATAGCCTGATTGTAGATAGAAACGGAATCAGACCCTCATGTTTCACCTTGATTTTTAGTGCTTCACACACTAATGACTTTTACTTGCAACTTTGGTGACAGAATCTAACTTCTTTGGCAGACCCTACAACATTAAATTGCAAATTGATTTTGAGACGCAGCAAAAAGATGTGGCAGAGTTACTGGGGACTGGAAATTAGAATGACATGGAGTTAATACATGTGACCTGAGAAACTCATAATGATCCTTCCTGCTCTCTAATGTGGATTTATGAACAGCAGGTTTAATTATGGAGGTCATATGTTTGATATCAACCTTTGATCAACACGGACTCAGCTTGTTCTCTGCATAGAGAAGTCGCTAATCTCCCTTCCTGATAGTCTATTACACACACACACACAAACACACACACACACATCTTTCACACATAGCCTGTGGTAAAAGGGAAACCAAATCTTCATGTTTTCACCTTGATTCTTTCATGCTTTATATCCCAGTGGCTTTCTCATTGTGACTTTGGTGACAAAACCTAACTTTCTGCTTCTTTATTATATTATTTTTTCCCAATGCTGTGTGATTTAACAGTCAGTTTCTGAATGATCATTTTTTTTCTTGAAACAATCAGTGTCATAGAACCCACACATTTTACGCTCTTCCTTCTTCTCCCACTCCTCTCTGACATTGGCTTTGTCCATTTTTCTTTCCAAATAATAGTTTCCTCAACTGTTAAAAGGACATCTGTAATAAATTGGAATATGGATCTTCTTGAATCGTTGGGATGATGAAACAATATCATTATGTCTCTTTTTCTAAGTCTGTGCCTGTTACTTTTACCATTGTCGCTTAATTGCTGAGAGAAGCAGGGATGGATGGGGGGACTTTTCTACCAGCGACCAGCTTAACCTCCCCAAATGGACAAGTTGGGGCCCGTGGGAGAAAAGAACAGGAATTGACCAGCAAGTCATACACAGAGTATTAACAAATCAATCAGCGAGTTTTGATTACTATGTGATTTTTCCAGACTCATAGCAAAAGAAGGTCTGGAACTGGGGTCTGGGAAGCTGCTTTAAAAACAAGATTCCCAGGTGATCCTGGCAGTCATGTAAGTATGAGAACCACTGACCTAGTGTATACCTACTGCAGTGGTAGTTTTAAATGGGAACAAATAAATCAAATTCTCAAAATAAATGTTTTTTTCATTATATTAATGAAAATCCCTGTCCTCTTCCGCTAACCACATCCATATCCAGAGCACTCTTTCGCTGGAACTAAACAGAAGCAGCTCTCACTCCTCCCTCAGAGCCAGGAGAGTGGTAAAACAGCTCTTCAAGGTATAGAAGCAAGTGTGCTTTAAACCATTGCAAACTCCTCTTGTAAGCAGAAAGGTATAAGTTGTGAATAAATAAATTAAAAAATCAACAACAACTCAGTACGCTCTAAAAGGAGCCTTGGGCCTCTATTCATTGGATCCAAGAGTAGCTATGAAATTGGCAAAGTAAGTCACAGTCCTTGCAACCTGCCTCAGAATTATTGCCAGCTCTACAAAGTAGGTATGAAACTAAACCCTTTCCTTGTGGGAGAGTATTCTGTCTTATCAGTTCCAAGCCAAAAGCTACAGTTAAAACACCTTACTTAGTATCCCCAACTTTACATGTGTTTTAACACCTGCATGATGTGATTCTCTTTCACTCCAGGGTTCATGTTCATCAGTGCTGTATTACTGATTTTTGTTTTTCACTAAATTAGGAACAAGCATCACTATAGTCTATACATTTATTTTCTATCCCCAGAGTAAAGAGTAAAGTTTTTTGGGAGGTGAGGTGCAAAAAATACCTTCAAATTTCTTGATTTTTCTGATGATTCTAGGCCTCTAGATGGACTGTAAGGGAACCAGAGATTAACTTGTGTGGCTAATATACTCACCTAAGTCATGTTGCCCTTTCACTCTACATGCATAATATCTATTCTGTGTGTTTTGATGCACATATGTTTTTACATACACAGCACACAAAAACATACACACACCCTCACTCACTCCAGAAGATGTGGAAACTGGTAGATAATTGTGAGAAAACAAAATTTATGACTGGACTGTCTGATACTTGGTTCTATGAAATAAAAGTCTAAATTCTAATTGTGCTCAGCATCAGCCTAAGTCTTATTATTTCATTATGTTTTCCTGAGAGTCAGTCAGAAGTCTAAGATTTGTATTGTTGGTTTTGTTTTGTTTTGTTTTGCTTCCTTTTGTTCATCTAAAACAGGGAAGGCACACTCACGAAAATGGAAATAAAGGATGGATAGTTTTGCTTTGTTTTGTCTTCTTATATTTAGTCCCCTCTACCTTTTTCCTGATGCCTATCTCCCTTTCTCTGAATTCTATGAGCTAATACTGATTGGACATTTAGTATATTCTAGTATATTCCCTAGACTGTGTAGCTTTATGCACATTGTATTTCATCCACATGACTACCCAGAAGAGGTACCTGAATTTAGAAAAGGAAATGATTTACTCAAGGTGATAAAGCTAGTAAATGAAAGCATTCATTCATTAATTCCACCAATGTTTATGGCTCACTTACTATGTGCCACTGACCTTGGTCCAGAGATGCAGCAGTGAAATAAAGGGCACAGACTCTGCCTCATAGAACTTTCATTCTAAGTGGGAGAAACACACACACAAATGCATATATATGGACTATAAATACTGTGGAGAAAAAATAATACAACATAAAAATTAGAAGCTGGTAAGGGTGGCCTGTTAGTTTATGAGAGTGTGACAGTAACACTTGAATTAAGGGAACTGAATGATGTGAAGGAGTGAATTGTGGATGTTTGGAAGATTTGAAAATCTTAATGTGGCCAGTAAGTGGGTAGGATTACTTCCTTGCCCTTCCCCGTAATCTCATTTTTTCCTCTATTCTATCCCTTATTCTAGGTATTCCATAATTTCTCTTTGTTTCCAAATGCATTATGCACTTTCTTAATTTAGAATTTTTACCTGTGCCATTCCTTTCTTTCCTACTAGAATTCTGTATGCCCAAGTTCTGTCTGGCTGTTTTGTGCTTCTCTGTCACAGGATATATGTCCTGGTAACACAATATTCAACAGTTGTCACTTATCTGCTCTCTTTTTGCTGTTAGAGAGTATGACCCATGAAGGAAATAGATTTGTACCCAAAAGAATGGAAAGCAGAGTTTCAAACAGATGCTTGTACACCAGCAATCATAGTAGCATTATTCACGAGAGCCCAAAGGTGAAAACAACTTGTGCCCCTCCTCTTTCCTTCCTTTTTTTTGATAACATGAACAAGAAACTTGAAGCTTAGGGCCTCCTATGGACAGCAACACTTAGCTGGAATGCCATCATAAAATTTGTAGTGTTGTTGTTTTACTTTTTAAGTTTTAAAAGTGATACTGGCTTCTCATAGGTGGTTCTACTAAAACGTTTACATAAAAAGTGTTTTAAATGATCTGATTTAAAGAAAATATTAAGAACAATAATAATACAGATAGACTAAGGATATTGCAAACACCAGGAAGGTGTTCTAAGAATGACTGAGGTGAATGAAAAGTCACCCCTAACTCCGGGGCCTCTGAACATCCCTGAGCTTGGGTCTGCCTGTCTCTTTGTCTGCAGCGGTGTGGTTGGTGTCTGCGTCTCCCTCGCTGTGTCCATGCCTGCCCCTCCCTGTGTGCTCTGTGCCTGCCTCTCTCTCTTTCTTGCCCCTGCTTTCTGTTCATGGCCCCATCTTGCAGCGCCACACCTTGGTGCATCTCAGACTCTGTCTTCGCGTAACTGTCACCCCCATGATGCCTGGGGATAGGAAAAAGTGTTGCTTTTTTCCTGTTCCAGATAGATCCCCAATGAAAAGTTCATAGCTGCTTGCTTTATTTACCACCTCCAACTTTTCCCTGAAAACTTCTGAACTTTCTTCCTTCCTTCTTTGATTTTCAATGTGGATTCAGAGTGAGTGGATTCTGAAAGAGGTTATGAAAATACGAAGGGGTGACAACCTGTATCAGAAAGGAAGTGCATTTACTGATTTTTATCTCCCCCACTCCTCCCAACACACACACACACACACACACACACACAGAGTCCCTCTTATGTTTTGGAATTTAGACCAAACCACAGTTATAGATACCACACCAGGGCGGATGGACTGTTGTAATTGGCTGGATGCTTAACTGAGTCCTCCACTGCAAAGGAGCATCAGGCCACTTCAGTTGGGGTGGGGACCTTGGGAATGGGACATGAGAGTTTTGTGTGTGTGTGTGTGTGTGTGTGTGTGTGTGTGTGTACCATTTTGGAATGAAAAGACATTAATAATTTTTCCTTCTTTTTTAACCTTTGGAATCATATTTCCAGAACAACTCCCTAACTCCCTTCCTTCCCTGTATTCAGCAACAGGGTGACAAAATGAATTGCAGGGGAATGAGAGGACTTTGGCTTATCTAAACTCTGTTTCTACTTCCATGTCACTTTTCATCCAAAGACATCATGGTAAAATTATTTTTAAAAGTATAAACTGCACAGAGGTTAACAAACCCAGGGCAGAAATGCACAGAGGCAAGATGGGGGTCAGACACAGGGCACAAAAGGTCTAACCTCTGACTTTTCCCCCAAAAGACTCACTTTCATAGAGACAGAAACTAATGCATAGATGCATACTGAATTAATCTCCAAGGAGAAGCTGTTCAGGCGTCACTGCAGACAGCTCGATGCAACAGGCTTTACATTTCACAGAAATCTAGACAGTCAGAAAAGCTCTGAATGGAATAGATGCCCCTCTCTTCTCCAGCAAGAATGTTGTGATGAATGATAGGAGAGTGGTCCAGGCTGCCAGATCTGCCCTGTGTTCAAGTTATCTTCTGGTCTGCATCCTTCTTAATCCTTTCCTTTGGCCCCACTTTAGTGAGACGTATATTCCTTGGCTCTGCTGTTCCCTAAATCTTGGCCTTGCCACACTACACCTGACGTATGGTCCACTAATTCCAGTATTGTCTTTCTGTCAGAGATGATAAATGGAATGGCATATCTGTCACCCTTATAGTGTTAGGGCTATGTCCCACTGATGTCTAATATCTTGTAATCTTGTGACTCAGTGGTTCACTTATGCATTATTTAAAACAATCTTAAAACAGTCTTCAATCACTTTGTATTTTCAACCTGTTTTAAATCCTAGGTCAGTGTCTCTGTGGGTAAAGATGGGTTTCTTTTCCCGTCACTTGCCATATAATCGTTTAGCTCTCGTGAATGGTCCTTGGAACATCCCCTTTATCAGGTGAGGGGCAGATGGGAAGAATGCTGACCTCCAAGTCAGGAACCTAGGTTTTGTCCTCATCGCCAGGTCCCTGAGTAATCTTGAGTAATCTTGGAAGATTTCCTCACTATTTTTTTTTTTTAAATAAATTTACTTATTTATTTATTTATTTATTTTTGGCTGTGTTGGGTCTTAGTTTCTATGCGAGGGCTTCCTCTAGTTGTGGCGAGTGGGGGCCACTCTTCATCGCGGTGCACGGACCTCTCACTATCGCGGCCTCTCTTGTTGCAGAGCACAGGCTCCAGACGCGCAGGCTCAGTAGTTGTGGCTCACGGGCCCAGTTGCTCCGCGGCATGTGGGATCTTCCCAGGCCAGGGCTCGAACCCGTGTCCCCTGCATTGGCAGGCAGATTCTCAACCACTGCGCCACCAGGGAAGCCCTTCCTCACTATTTTTGAATCTCAATTTTTTTACTTGACAAATGGAGCAACAAACTTTGACCTCCCTATATTATTATTATTATTAGTTCCCAGGTAGAAAATAAGTGTGAAAATTTATATTATTATTTAATTAACTTAGTTCACATTCTATACAAAATCATGTTTTATTTTATAGCCATATTTTATAGTATCTTTAATAATTACATTTATCAAAGTAATACATGGCATAGTTAAAAGAAACTATTGATTTATTATGAAAAGCAACAATTTCTCACCCCACAGCTTCTTGCCTATACCCCCCACTCCCTAGACAGATTTATTTGAATAATTTCTGGCTTTTAATTTTAATAATTTCTATTTTTAAAGTTGTTAATTCATGGGTCTTCAGAAATATTCTTAAAACTCTGTGTGTTAATTTGTTAAATTTAGACATATTTGTCTTTATTTTTTATAGTTTTCCATCTCATCTTTGCAGAGCACTTCTAATTATTTTTCTATTCCAAACTTTTGCCCAAAAGAGAAACCAAATGAAAGACAAAGATAATCTTTCCTGTTCCTTTCCTACATCCCGAGATCTATAGCATTTTTGTCCCTGGCTCTAGAGAGCCCTCACCTGAGAACAAAGGTCAACCTGGAGGAATCATAAATGGGTATCAAAGGAAATGTGTGGTCCATGTATGACAGGTGTTAGTGGATTATTTATTTATTCAATGGTCATACATGGAAAATCATTGAGAATCCCCTTCATAGTCATTAATTTGCCAAGAACACAGAAAGTAGCTTGGTGTTCTACTCAGGCAAAATTTAGGTCCTTCAGCTGCAATGAGAGTTGCTTTGACAGTAACATGTCTTTTCCTTTTTGCCAGCCTCTGCCTGTAGTTTTAATAGCAGCACAATGGGACCTGGATTCTTGCAACTGTCAAAATGAATGAGATGAAGCATGAATTCCGTTGCTTTATCCTGCTACATTTTGGGTTGGTTTTCTAAAGTAATTATTCACAAGATGTAGCACTTCGCTTTGCTTCTCCATGGCGGTGGATGAAGACTACCTATAAATCAATGTCCTGTTCTTATCTAGAATTACATAGGAAGAGAGCCCTGAAGATGATAGGAGATGTTTGGGAGACAGAGAGATTTCTTAAAAGGAAAAGTGAAAAGAACTGCTTAGCCTGTAGTGGAAAAGTTTTAGGAGAAACAATGTCAAGGAATATAAATGAAGGACAATATGAAGAAAGCCATTAGGATATCCCGGTTCGCTGATGAGTAGTAATAGCTACAAAAAATAATGTTGATAAAAGTAAAGCAGTTTTTTGGGCACAACACTTAATCTGTAAGAATCCTATTCCATTTAGCTAGTTAACAAAAGTTATTGTACCAGAGTAAATAATAATAGTAGTGATAGGTAAGAAGAGAATGCAAATTGAAAGGTAAATTAGTTGGTTCAAAATGTTCATCACTGCACTCAAGTCAAAAGGATTCATCTGACACAAACCTTCTTCAATACACATTGTTTGCCAGTCCAGCTAAGTAACCTTTTAATGGGTGGCAGGGCTACCTTCATGATAGAACTGCTGTGCATGTTTTGGACTGTTTTGTGGCCTGCAAAAGTCTGTGATAAAAGATGTGTCCTTCTGCTTTTACTCTTGAGGGGAACATAATTGATTGTTTTTTCTTAGCAGCTCTCCTTCTCCCCCCTCCCCTGCCAGACTCTTTGCTGTCTTTCTTCCCCCCTGCCCCCCCACTGCCAGACTCTTTGCTGACTAAGAGGTAGTAAGGATAAAGTTTGTTTCCTTTTGGATTAAAACCCAAAAGTTTGCTGCCAAGACTGAAATGTTTTTGCAAAAGTTTCTGTGAAGCTTAAGAGGGGTGTGGTATATGTTAAGATGAGAAGATGTTGCATTGTGTGCGTGATATGTGTGCATTCCCTGTGGCACCTGAAAATTCATAAGCTTAGAAGCCCATGAGTATACCCCCAATCAGTGCTAACGTCTGCAATCAGTATGGTAGATAGACCTTAAGGTGGCTCCGTGTACCTCGTAGCTCAGCATTTACACCTTGTATGGTCCCTTTCCCTTGATTGTGGGAGGACCTGCTTCTTATCCATTGACCATGACAAAAGTGGTGAGAGTTTACTTCTGTCATTCTGTTATATTATATAGGACTCTTCTTGCTAGCTGACTCACTCTTGCTCTCCTGCTGGCCAAAGGAAGCAAGCTGCCTTGTTGTGAACTGCCTGTAAAGAGGGCCACATGGGAGGGAACTGTGGGCAGCCTTTAGGAGCTGAGGGTGCCCTCCAGCTCATAGTCAGTAAGAAACTAAAGCTCTCAGCCCTACAATCACATGGAAATGAAATATATCAACAACCTGAGTGATCATGGAAATGATTTCTTCTCCAGTCAAGAATTCAGATGAGAACACAGCCTGGCCAACTCCTTGATGCAGTCAGATAAGACCCTAAAGCAGAGATGCTAGCAAAGTGGGTCTGAATTCTTAGCCCATTGAATTTATGAGACAATAAAGCTATGTTTTCTTAAACCACTAAGTTTGCAGTATACATTTTGCAGCAACAGATAACTATCACCACAGACATCAAATTATAAATAGGTTGTTACAATTTATATAATTTGTATAAAAGGGGGATTTGCAGTCAGATCTTCCTGGTTTTGAATATTAGTAACAGCCTTTACTAGCTGTGTATGTTCTTCAGAAACTTATTTGATATCTCCAAGCTTAGCTCAGATCTCCTAAACTTAAAAAAAATACGAAAAAGAAGAAGAAAAAAGGCATACTGTGATATTGTGATTTATAATAAGAAATACGCATTTGTTCTTTGTCCTCATTTCTGGCACATAGTTCCTAAAATCCTTGTCATTTCCTAAGTGATGTGAACCATAAAGGTGTCTTTTTTTTTTTAATGTTAATCAGGTGACTTTGGACCACACCTGAGGATGGGGGCTGGTTGCCAGGAGAACCAACCATGTGATTCGGGGGTTGGAATTTTTAGTCCCACCCCCACCTTCCACCTCTGGGGAGGGGAGAGGGGCTGGAAACTGAATCAGTCACCAATGGTCAATGATTTAATCAACTGAGTCTATGTAATGAAGCCTCCATAAAAATACAAAAGGATGGAGAGCTTCCCAGTTGGTGAACAAGTGGCAATCTGGGGAGAGTGGCAGCTTGGAGAGGAAGCTCTGCGCCCTTCTACCATACCTTGCCCTAGGCATCTCTTCCATTTGGCTGTTCCTGAGTTGTATCATTTTATAATAAACTGGTTATCTACCAAGTGAAATATTTCTCTGAGTTCTATGAGCTGCTCTAGCAAATTAATTGAACCTGAAGAGGGGGGATTGTCGGAGCCTCCAATATACAGGTGACAACATGGACTTTCAACTGGCCTCTGAAGTGGTGGGGCAGGGGCATGGGGAAGAGTCTTCTAGGACTGAGCTCTTACCCTGTGGGATCTTTTGTTATCTCAAGGTAGAGTGTCACAACGTAGATGAATCATAGGACACCCAGCTGGTGCCCAAGATTTTAATGGTATGTAAGGAAAACCACACACACACATTGGAATTGGGTGCTCAGAACCTGTATATAGCTATAGTTAGTCAACTCACACTATAAACTAAAAAATGAGCTAATTAATATAGTAAGCTCTTAAGGAATGTTGCCTACTTCTTATCTTTTGGATAATCTCTGGTTAATGGCTAACCTCATTTCCCACAGTATTTTACTAATACCTTTATATTCAGCCTCATAACTGGACTGTGAGATCAAGAACTAGAAAATTCTTTTCTTGTTCACCTTAAAATTGCTAGCAAAAGCATAGCCACCCTGGTTAACAAATAGCTTTAATGAATAATTCATGAATCTACATTAGGGGTTCTGAGTATATGAACATGGCGTTTGTTGAACTTGACAAAGTGATAATTTATGTTTGTGTTTACTCTTTCAATCCCGAGCCTAACTGATGTGCCAAGAATTTAAATTAAAATGGATAAAAATATTAAATTAAAAGTTGAAGTTTTGCAAATATAGTTTATTGAATTGCTGACCACTAGATGACTCAGTGATGGTCACTGACTGACCATCAGTGTTGTCTGATGAATAGAACATGGTGTTTATCTCAGAAAAGATCTATATTTAAAGATCTAGGAGAGATCTAAAATATAGTAAGTATTGACCAGGATGTCTTTTCTAAATCACTTTTTACCTGAATCTTGAAGTTTAGGGTATATGATAGATCACAAAATATGGCCACAGATTCTTCCCATCCCAGTGTGCACCCAAGTCTGCAGTGTGACATTGTCAGTCCTTTCATTAAGGCGTAGGGTCTATTTACTCAACCTTGAAACAATACCGGCCTTATGACTTATGTTGACCGACAGACTTACCCTGAAGTGACTTTAGGAGACTTCCAAAGCTAAGTCTTAAAAGGTCTTGCAGTGTCCATCTTAACACTCTCGGACACTTCCCTGAGACACACAAAGAAGCTGGGATGGCTTCTTGGAGGATGTGAGACCACGTGAAAAACTGAGCTTCCCAGCTAACAGCCTGCAACAATTCAGCCACGTAAGTCAGACCTGGAAAAACCAACATTGAAATCACCCAGTCAACCCACAGAATCATAAATGATGTTGATAAATCATTTTTTATTTATGTAAATAACAGTAAATCATTGTAATTTAAACCATTGACTTTCAAGGTGATTTGTTACATAGCAAAAACTAACTTTGACCCCTCCTCCCTAAATTTGCACGCACATGTAAAACACTCAGATTCATTGCTAGTTACTCAGTGACTGACAGATATATACTTCTATCCTATAAACATATTTAAGTCAAGGAAAAAAAAAAACAAGCAAACAAAAAAGGAATAAGAACCATAAACACATTTTCTGAGGCTATTTTTTTTGTTTGTAAAATAAATGTCAGTGTTGACATTTTAGTGATGAAAATTGTAGAGCCTGAAATACAGTAAGGGTTTACCTGGTTTCATTTGCTTCTGTCAATACTTACGTTTCCTAGTTTCCTGCTTTAATCCTGCTATCACGCCATTATAAACGTCTTCAGTTCCCAGTGTCTGCATTCTTTCTCCTTGTTTTTTTTGTTTTTGTTTTTGTTTTTAACTTAAACCTGTTCCCAGGAAGGGATCAGAACGTTACTCAAACTCTAGTCTGAATGTCAATCATTGCCAAAGACTTGTTACTCATTTAGTCTTTACTGCATCCCTTCATGTGGGGTGCTATGCCTCTCAGACACAATGTGATAAATCAGGGGGGCAGCTCATCGAAGGGCCTTGCCTCCCAATCAGGGCCATTAGAGGCCTCTTTTACGAGATAGGCTTAGATTCCGGGAAGGGTAGGAGCTCTGTTCTTCTGAGATTGCAAGCAGCCTGTGAACCTGGAAGGTTTATTGTCTTTCCCACCAAGAGAAGAGAAACTGCCAGAGAATGAAAGTGTCCCAGAGAAAAGCAGGAGAGAGAGAGAGAGAGAAAGATAATGTATTTGTACATTTCTTAACATAATTTGAACCCCTAGATTCAGCTATTTCTGATTTTTTTAAGTTTTCAATAACATAGTCAAATGATATTTTTTCCTCTCAGCAAGCTTGAAATTATGTTTCCATTACTCCAAGTAAGAAGCCTTGTGGTTAATACTACTGACATAGACTTTTCAGGTGGATTTGCATTACATTTAAACCCTTGTCTATTATAATTGATGCAAATGCTATTTTAAATTAAAAGTCATTTCAAATATGAAACTAATAAGGATATTTATTTGGGGGTGCATCAAGGATTTTCACAGGATTCCTAAAATTACATCTGTAGAGGTATTAGCTCAGTCCCTTATTTTGCTGTCATTTAATCTAAGGTTGCTAAGTACAAGATAAAACGGTTTGAATAGAGTGAGAAGGCTTACTCTCCCTCAAGTCAGAGGGAGTTCCTCTGCCTGACTACCTTGAGTTGGGACACTGTTTGTTTTCCTGTCTTCAGACTGGAACTACACCATCGACTCTCCAGCTTGCTGTCTGCAGATGTTGGGAATTGTCAGCCTCCATAACCATGTAAATTAGTTCCTTATAATAAATCTCTGTCTCTCTGTCTTCTGTGCCTGTCTGTCTGTCTGTATGTCTCTCTCTCTATATACGTAAAATATAATAATATATATAACATAATATAGATTATATACACACATACACATACACATAAAATATTGATGCTCTGCACGTGGGCATGCTCCCCCACCTGCAGTAGACCTTTTACCACTTCTGGATGTGGGCCAAGGGTATCATGGATCCATAAAACAAGCTTCATCTCAACATATTCAACTTAAAAAGAGGCTCAGAGTGTTGGTCTCTCCTCCATGTGAACATTACTGTGACCTCCAACAGGAATTGAGACATTTAATGGCAGAGCTTCAGGGAAAAGTGCCCCTATTTTTATTGCTGAGGTCCTTGGAAATGTCCGGGTTCTGATGCTTCCCAAGAATTTATTATCCAATTATTTATTAGATTCAAATGCCCTTCCCTATTTGCTTAGGATGGTTTCTTTTGTGACCAAAGGAATTTACTGTGTATTCTTCAGTCCTCACAGCTTTTGAGCAGCTGCTGGAGATTTGAATCCAGATCTAACTGACTCCAAGATTTAGAACTATTTTTTTTTACATCCCAAACAGTATTAATGATACATAATTCCTCAGCAAAAAATAATACTCTGTAGATACTTGGTTTGAAGAATAATGCTGACACTTTGCTAATTTATTCTTTATTAATTTTGTTGATTTAAATCAATATATTCAATTCATTTTTAAATTTAATTTTAAATGGAAAGGAAAGACATCATAATCACTTAAGAACGTTTTGTTTTCACTTTCTCCACTCCCCGATTACCAATAACCACATAACTAAGTTTAAAAGACTTTCTTGAGAGTTTGAAGATTGCAGGCTTTTCTTTCCTGAGGTTTTCTAGAAAACGTAAAATTATTCAAACAGCACCAGTAGGCAAATGTTGTGGTCCCTCCCTTCCACATCGTTCAGAATGGAGCCAGTTCTCACACACGATTAGTTACGCAGTGTGTGGCCAGAATTTCACAAAAGTGACTGATAACACTGGGCTTTTTTCTTTTTCAAAGATCATTTTACTCTTGTAATTAAAGTCACTGATCCCAGCTCACCAGCACACATCTGCTGTTCATTGATAGCACCACAGGCAAGCCTAACTCTGCTGTGAAAGCAGCTGTGTAGCCACCTCCCAAAAGATGTTTATCCTGAAATGACATTCTGGAAGTACAGACCTAATAGTGTAGGTTTGCTGAAACCGGCAAGCTAATTTGCTCTTTCCCTGTTCTTGAACGGGCTGTTCTGATGCCTTCCTCTGTTCGTGTTTGAAGTATATTTATTTATTATATTTGAGAAAATACATATTAATGTGCTTAGTGAGCAGCTTGAGAATAAATGTGCTTATCAACATTTTACCTGAAGCTAATGGGCATGTAATTCCTAATCGGAATAATTTATTTAGAAGGATGATGATGACAAGGTGGGTAGAGCTGCAGCTATTACCTGACCTTTGATAGTGCCTCTTAGAGAAGTGATACCTTTTAATGTATCCATAAATGTTGCCCATTCAATGAGTAGCTCCTTGAATTATTGATCAGACACTTAAACTTACTGAAGTGTCTTGATGTCTCAGTTCTGTTGCAGGAGCCAAATTAGAGTGGTAGGATAATTAACTAGCTGTGTGACCTTTAATAAGGCACTTGACACACTGAGCCTCACTTTTTTCACTGTTAAATAAAATACCTGCCCCATCCTGCCTCTAGATTATTGTGACACTTAAATAAGATAAGCTATATGAAAACATGTGATGATCAGCATGTATAATATGTGTTTGATATTATTCATGTATCTTTCATTTTCACATCAGAATTTGGTGAAATAGAGTGGGGTTCATTTTGTGATTTTGGAGAAAATTGATTATAGGTTTGTAGTATGCATAACTACTATGTTATTATAGATATTTTATATCCACAGATATGCAGATATTTATAGATATTGAGTATTTTATGGACAAATTATCTCATTCCAGGTTATTCTCAGTAATTACCACCTAAAGAGCAATATGTCTTCTGAAACTGTAAACCCTTTATAATTTGAGCCACATAAATGCCCAAAGTGTTTCTTGGAAAGAGCACTATTATTTTAAGGTGTTGGTCTTGAGTCCCGCACTGTTTTATCATCTCAAGGGTAAAAACTATGGTATGCTTTCCTTCTGCATTTCAAGCAAAGAAATAGAACCATTTATATGGAAGCATAGCACATATTTTGATTGTTTTATTGTCAAGGAAAAACAAAATTTAAAAACATCTTTAGTTTTGTTGACTGTATTTAAAACTACCAAAGTTGCAGTCATAGACTCATATCTGGTTTATATGGATACTAAGAACATTGATCATTTACTTCTAGGGCACACACATTAAAAAAAAAAAATTCGGGGGGAGCTTGTGGAGCCAAACAACGTAGACAGCTCATTTAAAAGATGAACATGTTTGAACTGAGACATTCCATTTGAGTCAAGACTCTAAGAATAAAGCTGTGCCCAGAAATCTGAGAGTGCCTGGGTCTCCTTTCTTAAAGGATCTGTGAAGAAGCTCAGAACTAGAAAATGGGGTTTCATTAGAATGTAGGGGTGGGAGATATAGCTGAAGAGCTTCAGTGCATGGGTCTTATGAGCAGAATAGAAAAGTCACAGAAGAGTGGCCTGGAACACTTTCAACAATGTGAGGAATCAGAAGCCATTCGTCTCGGGGTCAAGACAGCAGTGCTGAGTGAGTCTGAGGAGGGCAGAAGTGCAAAGTACACCACTGAGACCACATCTATGATTAGTTTCACAGGGAAATAGCCTTAATTAAGATGCACTGAATTAGGTGAGGGTGGTAGTAGGAAAGCTGGATTAGTTATTTATTTATTTTAAAATTTATTTTATTGAAGTACAGTTGATTAACAATGTTTTGTTAATTTCTGCTATACAGCAAAGTGATTCAGTTATATATGCATATATAATTATGTATATATATTCTTTTTCATATTTTTTCCCATTATGGTTTATCACAAGATATTGACTATAGTTCCCTGTGCTATACAGTAGGACCTTGTTGTTTATCCATTCTATATATAATAGTTTGCATCTGCTAATTCCAAACTCCCAATCCATTCCTCCCCCACACCCCTTCCCCCTTGGGAACCACAAGGCTCTTCTCTATGTCTGGGAGTCTGTTTCTATTTCATAGATAAGTTTATTTGTGTCATATTTTAGATTCAACATATAAGTGATATCATATGGTATTTGTCTTTTTCTTTCTGACTTACTTCACTTAGTATGATAATCTCTAGTTGCATCCAAGTTGAGGTAAATGGCATTATGCGATTCTTTTTTTTGTGGCTGAGTAGTATTCCATTGTATATATGTACTACATCTTCTTTATCCATTCAACTGTTGACGGACATTTAGGTTGTTTCCATGTCTTGGCTATTGTGAATAGTGCTGCTATGAACATAGGGGTGCATGTATCTTTTTTTTAAATTAATTAATTAATTTATTTATTTTTGGCTGCATTGGGTCTTCGTTGCTGCACGCAGGCTTTCTCTAGTTGCAGTGAGCAGGGCCTACTTTTTTGTTGCAGTGCATGGGCTTCTCATTGCGGTGGCTTCTCTTTTGTGGAGCACAGGCTCTAGGCATGCGGGCTTCAGTAGTTGCAGCGCATGGGCTCAGTAGTTGTGGCATGCGGGCTTCAGTAGTTGTGGCATGCAGGCTTCAGTAGTTGTGGCTTGTGGGCTCTAGAGAGCAGGCTCAGTAGTTGTGGTGCATGGGCTTAGTTGCTCCACGGCATGTGGGATCTTCCCAGACCAGGGCTTGAACCCATGTCCCCTGCACTGGCAGGTGGATTCTTAACCGCTGAGCCACCAGGGAAGCCCCATGTATCTTTTTGAATTATAGTTTTGTCCGGATATATGCCCAGGAGTGGAATTGCTGGATCATATGGTAATTCTATTTTTAGATTTCCCAGTAACTTAGGAAAGAAAGAACAAATCAGAAAAATTATTTGAGGAAAATAGATAAAATGTTCAAATTTTTTGAAAAATATCAAACTACATATCCAACGTACATATTCAAATCCTTGGAGTCAAAAAGGTCAAAATGAATAAATACAAAGATAATTTTATATAAGCACATCATAGTCTAACTGATGAAAATCAAAGATAAAGAGAAAATCTTGAAAGCAATAAGATAACAATAGATACGTTACAGAGAAGGAAGAACAATCAGAAAGCTAGTAGACTTACCCTTAGGAAAAAAAATATAGAGATGAGTTCTATCAAATATTTAAGGGAGAAATAAAACCCATCTTACACAAAACCTTTTAGAAAATAGAGGAGAGAACACTTTGCAATTTGTTTTATGAGACCAGGACAGACTATTACCAAACCCTGGCAAAAGTGGTTACAATAAAGAAAATAACAGATGTCTCTCATGAACATAACTGCAAAAATATTAACAAAATATTAGCAAAATAAATCCAGCAACATATAAAAAAGATAATGTATTATTATCAAGTAAGGTTTATTCTAGGAATACAAAAATCAATCAGTGCAACTCACCATATTAAGAGAATTAGAAAAACAACAACAACAACTATACGATCATCTCAATACATGTATCAAAAAATAAAGTAGATCTATGATTGGATAAATTGATGGATAGAGAAGGAGATCTGTGATAAAGCTCATATATTGAAGGTAGAAATTATTTACTGGTTATGTAAGTATTTAAATATTCTGTAACTTTAGAAATGTTTACAATATATTGTTGAGAGGGGTCACTGTAAGCATTTTGGAACACAATTTTTCTTTCTACTTGAGAATTATTTACTAAGAATAAATTCCAAGAAATGGGATTACTAGGTTAAAGGATCTGAATAGTAAATAAGATTTTTAAGGTGATAGAATTTTTGCTGTAACATGAGGCTCTAGTTCTTACACATGCCTAGTGAACTGAGCATGTCAACACCACTTTCTTATTTTGTGGTTGTAGAAACTGAACCTTCTAAGGGAGATTGACTGACTTGCCCAAGATCCAGTGAACACTATGTATCGGGGGCAGACCTAGAGGAAAATTCTTCTGGTCTCAGGAATTTTCTGTAAACTGGGATAGCAAAGGGAGAGTATATGTTTTCCTTTTGTTTTAAAAAAAATATTGATTACTTCCAGTTTTTATAGTACTTTTATGGTTAATTTCAAGATTTGGGGAATATGTCAAGAGAGGAGAGAGAAGAAATTCATTCATTGCCTTAGATATATAATCATTGAATTAAAATAAATATAAAATGGAATAATAAAACTTTGCTTTTATTGAGCACTAAAATATTATGTGAAGTGATTTCTGAATTACATCATTGAATTCTAACTAGAATCATATGATGTTTTCACTATAAGATTTGAGAAGAAGGAAGCCCGAAGAAGTAGTACAATTTCCCAATACCAGACAGTTAATAGGTTGCAGAAATAGGGTTTTAAAACAGGATAGTTGAGACACCAAACAAAGCATTTAACTTAACCCCATATTTAACATCTCCACACTACCATATCCTAGCACTAATAGATTAAGAATATTCCAGGATTATTAGTAACGCATTCTGAATTGTGGTTTAGCTTTCTCTTTATTTTCTCAACTACATATGAATAATAAAGTTCAATGTTAGAACAATTATAAAGTTTTCTCCTGTAATTCACTTAAGTCTATAAGATGGGTTAATGGCAAAATTTCTCATTTTTAATGAGGAGTCTAGTACCCTGAGAGGTTAGATAACTTGCCCAAGATTGCTAAATATGTCCTCATTCATGCAGACAGTTGAGCTCTGCTTTTCCCATGATAAATGAGCTCAGGGCCCCATGCTTGTGGACAGGTAAGCAATAGACATAACTGCTCAGACTATTTCAGGAGTGAATTACCATGGAACTTCACCATAACTGATAATAAGCAATCAGTATTTCCTTTAAGTAAAACTTTTCTCTCTCCTTTAATGATAGTGGGGTTTGTAACAGCACTGTTCTGTGACATACCATCTATTACAGTATCAGTTATTCAGAGAGCAGGATTTTTTTTTTTTTGTCATCTCTCTTCTGGTTCCAGATGACTTCCATAATTGGTTTATTAACTTCGCGGATGCTGTAGGAAAATTTTAGGATGTAAGCCAATAAGGGATCATGTCAGCTAATGAAAGAAAGCTTTTTTTTTTTTTTTAAAGTTATACAATTTATTTATTTATTTATTTATGGCTGTGTTGGGTCTTCGTTTCTGTGCGAGGGCTTTCTCTAGTTGCGGCAAGTGGGGGCCACTCTTCATCACGGTGCGCGGGCCTTTCATTATTGCGGCCTCTCTTGTTGCGGAGCACAGGCTCCAGACGCGTAGGCTCAGTAGTTGTGGCTCACGGGCCTAGTTGCTCAGCAGCATGTGGGATCTTCCCAGACCAGGGCTCGAACCCGTGTCTCCTGCATTGGCAGGCAGATTCTCAACCACTGCGCCACCAGTGAAGCCCGAAAGAAAGCTTTTGAACATTATATTTACTGTGAGAAAACAACTATATTATGTATGTTGAAGCAGGAAGCATGAATGTTGAACCCAGAGTATCTGATATTTTAAGAACAAGTTGATCACTAAGATAGTAAAAGTACTGTTATCTCTTGGAAGACTAGGACTTATAAGTAGTGAATTTACTAACCAAGAATTAGATCTTCCTCTCAGCAACCTTAGAGAAAAATTTTGTAATTATAATCCCTTGTGGTGGGAGGTTGATTCAAGCTGGTGCAGTAGAAGGACGTGCGCTCACTCCCTCTTGCGAGAGCACCAGAATCACAACTAACAGCTGAGCAGTCATTGACAGGAAGACACTGGAACTCGCCAAGAAAGGTACCCCACATCCAAAGACAAAGGAGAAGCTGCAATGAGATGGTAGGAGGGGTGCAATTACAATAAAATCAAATCCCATAACCACTGAGTGGGTGACTCACAAACTGGAGAACAATTACACCACAGAAGTCCACCCACTGGAGTGAAGGTTCTGAGCCCCACATCAGGCTTACAAACCTCGGGGTCCGGCAACAGGAGGAGGAATTCACAGAGAATCAGACTTGGAAGGCTAGAAGGATGTGATTGCAGGACTTTGACAGGACTGGGGGAAGCAGAGACTCCATTCTTAGAGGACACACACAAAGTAGTGTGCGCATGAGGACCCAGGGGGAAGGTGCAGTGACCCCATATGAGACTGAACCAGACGTACCTGCTAGTGTTGGAGGGTCTTCTGCAGAGGCAGGGGCCAGCTGTGGCTCACCGCAGGGACAAGGACACTGGGAGCAGAAGTTCTGGGAAGTACTCCTTGTCGTGAGCCCTCCTGGAGTCCGCCATTAGCCCCACCAAAGAGCCTGTAGGCTCCAGTGCTGGGTTGCCTCAGGCCAAACAACCAACAGGGAACTCAGCCCCACCCATCAGCAGACAAGAGGATTAAAGTTTTACTGAGTTCTGCTCACCAGAGCAACACCCAGCTCTACTCACCACCAGTCCCTTCCATCAGGAAGCTTGCACAAGCCTCTTAGATAGCCTCATTCACCAGAGAACAGACAGGAGAAGCAAGAAGAACTAC
The DNA here is from genome assembly GCF_009873245.2 of Balaenoptera musculus. NCBI lineage: Eukaryota > Metazoa > Chordata > Mammalia > Artiodactyla > Balaenopteridae > Balaenoptera > Balaenoptera musculus. The sequence goes on from NC_045800.1 coordinate 21,857,378, forward strand.
AATCCTGCAGCCTGTGGAACGAAAACCACATTCACAGAAAGGTAAAATGAAAAAGCAGAGGACTATGTACCAGATGAAGGAACAAGATAAAACCCCAGAATATCAACTAAGTGAAGTGGAGATAGGCAACCTTCCAGAAAAAGAATTCAGAATAATGACAGTGAAGATGATCCAGGACCTCGGAAAAAAGAATAGAGGCAAAGATCAAGAAGATGCAAGAAATGTTTAAAAAGACCTAGAAGAATTAAAGAACAAACACCTAGAAGACTTAAAGAACAAACAAACAGACATGAACAATACAATAATTGAAATGAAAAATACACTAGAAGGAATCAACAGCAGAATAACTGATTGGAAGAACGGATAAGTGACCTAGAAGAGAGAATGGTGGAATTCACTGTCACAGAACAGAATAAAGAAAGAAGAATGAAAAGAAATGAAGACAGACTAAGAGAGGTCTGGGACAACAAATAATGCACCAACATTCACATTATAGGGGTCCCAGAAGGAGAGGAGAGAGAGAAAAACGACCCGAGAAAATATTTGAAGAGATTATAGATGAAAACTTCCCTAACATGGGAATGGAAATAGCTACCCAAGTCCAGGAAGCACAGAGAGTCCCAGGCAGGATAAACCCAAGGAGAAACACACTGAGACACACAGTAATCAAACTGACAAAAATTAAACACAAAGAAAAATTATTAAAAGCAACAAGGAAAAAATGACATATAACATAGAAGGGCACTTGCATAAGGTTAACAGCTGATTTCTCAGCAGAAACTCTACAATCCAGAAGGGAGTGGCACAATATATTTAAAGTGATGAAAGGGAAGAACCTAATACCAAGATTACTCTACCCAGCAAGGATCTCATTTAGAGTCGACAGAGAAATCAAAAGCTTTACAGACAAGCAAAAGCACAGAGAATTCAGCACCACCAAACCAGTTCTACAACAAATACTAAAGGAACTTCTCTAAGTGGGAAACACAGAGAGGAAAAGGACCTACAAAAACAAACCCAAAACAATTAAGAAAATGGTCATAGGAACATACCTATTAAAATTACCTTAAATGTGAATGGATTAAATGTCCCAACCAAAAGAACACGCTTGCTGAGTGGATACAAAAACAAGACCCGTATATATGCTATCTACAAGATACCCACTTCATACCTAGGGACACATACAGACTGAAAGTGAAGGGATGGAAAAAGATATTCCATGCAAATGGAAATCAAAAGAAAACTGGAGTAGCAATATTCATATCAGATAAAATAGACTTTAAAATGAAGAATGTTACAAGAGACAGTGAAGGACACTACATAATGATCAAGGGAACAATCCAAGAAGAAGATATAACAATTATAAAGATATATGCACCCAACATAGGAGCACCTCAAGAAATAAGGCAAATGCTAACAGCTATAGAAGAGGAAATTGACAGTAACACAATAATAATGGAGGACTTTTAACACCTCACTTACACCAATGGACAGATCATCCAGACAGAAAATTAATAAGGAAACACAAGCTTTAAATGACACAATAGACCAGATAGATTTAATTGATATTTATAGGACATTCCATCCAAAAACAGCAGATTACACTTTCTTCTCAAATGCACACGGAACATTCTCCAGGATAGATCACATCTTGGGTCACAAATCAAGCCTCGGTAAATTTAAGAAAATTGAAATCATTTCAAGCACCTTTTCCACCCACAATGCTATGAGATTACAAGTAAATTACAGGGGAAATCGGTAAAAAACACAAACACATGGAGGCTAAACAATACGTTACTAAATAACCAAGAGATCACTGAAGAAATCAAAGAGGAAATCAAAAAATACCTAGAGACAAATGACAATGAAAACATGATGATCTAAAACCTGTGGGATGCAGCAAAAGCAGTTCTAAGAGGGAATTTTATAGCTATACAAGCCTACCTCAAGAAACAAAAAATATCTCAAATAAACAATCTGACCTTACACCTAAAGGAACTAGAGAAAGAAGAACAAACAAAACCCAAAGTTAGTAGAAGAAAAGAAATCATAAAGATCAGAGCAGAAATAAATGAAATAGAAACAAACAAAAAACAATAGCAAAGATCAATAAAACTAAAAGCTGGTTCTTTGAGGAGATAAACAAAATTGATAAACCTTTAGGGAGACTCATCAAGAAAAGGAGGGAGAGGACTCAAATCAATAAAATTAGAAACGAAAAAGGAGAAGTTACAACGGACACCACAGAAATACAAAGTATCCTAAGAGACTACTACAAGCAACTCTATGCCAATAAAATGGACAATCTGGAAGAAATGGACAAATTCTTAGAAAGGTATAACCTTCCAAAACTGAACCAGGAAGAAATAGAAAATATGAACAGACAAATCACAAGTAATGAAATTGAAACTGTGATTAAAAATCTTCCAACAAACAAAAGTCCAGGACCAGATGGCTTCACAGGTGAATTCTATCAAACATTTAGAGAAGAGCTAACACCCATCCTTCTCAAACCGTTACAAAAAATTGCAGAGGAAGGAACACTCCCATACTCATTCTACGAGGCCACCATCATGCTGAAACCAAGAAAAGACAAAGATACTACAAAAAAAGAAAATTATAGACCAATATTACTGATGAATATAGATGCAAATATCCTCAACAAAATACTAGCAAACAGAATCCAACAGCACATTAAAAGGATCATACACCATGATCAAGTGGGATTTATCCCAGGGATTCAAGGATTCTTCAATATATGCAAATCAATCAATGTGATACACCATATTAACAAATTGAAGAATAAAAACCATATGATCATCTCAATAGATGCAGAAAAAGCTTCTGACAAAATTCAATACCCATTTATGATAAAAACTCTCCAAAAAGTGGGCATCGAGGGAACCTACCTCAACATAATAAAGGACATATATGACACACCCACAGCAAACATCATTCTCAATGGTGAAAAACTATAGGCATTTCCTATAACATCAGGAACAAGACAAGGATGTCCACTGTCACCACTATTATTCAAAGTTTTGGAAGTCCTAACCATGGCAATCAGAGAAAAAAAAGAAATAAAAGGAATATAAATTGGAAAAGAAGAAGTAAAACTGTTACTGTTTACAAACAGTAAAACTGTTTGCAGATGGCATGGTACTATACATAAAGAATCTAAAGATGCCACCAGAAAACTACTAGAGCTAATCAATGAATTTGTTAAATTTGCAGGATACAAAATTAATGCACAGAAATCTCTTGCATTCTTATACACTAACAATGAAAGATCAGGAAGAGAAATTAGGGAAACAATCCCATTCACCATTGCAACAAAAAGAATAAAACACCTAGGAATAAAACTACCTAAGGAGGTAAAAGACCTGTACTCAGAAAACTATAAGACACTGATGAAAGAAATTAAAGATGACACAAATGGAGAGATATACCATGTTCTTGGATTGGAAGAATCAATATTGTGAAAATGACTATACTACCCAAAGCAATCTAAAGATTCAGTGCAATCCCTGTGAAATTACCAATGGCATTTTTTTACAAAACTAGAACAAAAAATCTTAAAATCTGTATGGAGACACAAAAGACCCTGAATAGCCAAAGTAATCTTGAGGGAAAAAAACGGAGCTGGAGTAATCAGACTCCCTGACTTCAGACTATACTACAAAGCTACATTAATCAAGACAATATGGTACTGGCAAAAAGACAGAAATATAGATCAATGGAACAGGATAGAAAGCCCAGAGTTAAACCCACACACCTATGATCAACTAATCTATGAAAAAGGAGACAAGGATATACAATGGAGAAAAGACAGTCTCTTCAATAAGTGGTGCTGGGAAAACTGGACAGCTAAATGTAGAAGAATGAAATTAGAACACTCCCTACACCATACACAAAAATAAACTCAAAATGGATTAAAGACCTAAATGTAAGGCCAGACACTATCAAACTCTTAGAGGAAAACATAGGCAGAACACTCTACGACATAAATCACAGCAAGATCCTTTTTGACCCACCTCCTACAGAAAGGGAAATAAAAACAAAAATAAACAAATGGGACCTAATGAAACTTAAAAGCTTTTGCACAGCAGAGAAAACTATAAACAAGTTGAAAAGACAACCCTCAGAATTGGAGAAAATATTTGCAAACGAATCAACAAAGGATTAATCTCCAAAATATATAAACAGCTCATGCAGCTCAATATTAAAAAAACGAACAACACAATTAAAAATGGGCAGATCTAAATAGACATTTCACCAAAGAAGACATACAGATGGCCAAGAGGCACATGAAAACCTGCTTAACATCACTAATTATTAGAGAAATGCAAATCAAAACTACAATGAGGTATCACCTCACACCAGTTAGAATGGGCATCGTCAGAACATCTACAAACAACAAATGCTGGAGAGGGTGTGGAGAAAAGGGAACTGTCTTGCACTGTTGGTGGGAATGTAAATTGATACAGCCACTATGGAGAACAGTATGCAGGTTCCTTTAAAAAGTAAAAATAGAATTACCATATGACCCAGCAATCCCACTACTGGGCATAATACCCAGAGAAAACCATAATTGAAAAGGACACATGTACCCTAATGTTCATTGCAGCACTATTTACAATAGCCAGGTCATGGAAACAACCTAAATGTCCATCGACAGACAAATGGATAAAGAAGATGTAGTACCTATATACAATGGAATATTACTCAGCAATAAAAAGGAACGAAATTGGGTCATTTGTAGAGACGTGGATGGACCCAGAGTCTGTCACACAGTGTGAAGTCAGAAAGGGAAAAACAAATATCGTATATTAATGCATATACGAATGTGGAATCTAGAAAAATGGTACAGATGAACTGGTTTGCAAGGGAGAAATAGAGACACACATGTAGAGAACAAATGTATTGACACCAAGGGGGGAAAGTGGGTGGGTGGGTGGTGGTGGAATGAATTGGGAGATTGGGACTGACATATATATACTAATATGTATAAAATAGATAACTAATAAGAACCTGCTGTATAAAAATAAATAAATAAATGAAATTTAAAAATATATACAATCCCTTGTATTTTTATACCATTTTTCCTTTTATAATTGTTTTGACCACATTCCTAAAGGCAATACAGCAACGTAATATTATCCCCATATTTCTGAAGAGTAAAGCTTAGGTGATGTGATGACTCAAGATCATACAATTCTCTTGTGAAGGAAGAAATGAGGTCTGATGATCATAAATCTAGAAATGTTATTATATACAAATATTCTGTATATTTGTGTGTATATGTATACATTTATATTTTATTATATATCATTACATCTCTTGGATGCAGAACCTCTGCTTGATGTACAGGAAATAGGTGTTTCTTTTCCTTCATAGGGCCCCTTTCTAACACAAGGTTTAACAGAAAATCAAAAGTGCTTATTTTTGAAGATTTCTTTTTCATATGACTCTACATCACTTGTAGAGGGAGGGCATTAAGTGGGAAAGAATGGAATCCTATAAGTTAGGATAGGGACCCATTAGGAAGACCCTGATGAAGCTGGGACATTGAACACCTAAATTCTGATAAGTCTTCTTTGCTCGTGGAAGAGGACTTCCCGCCCCTAGTGGAAGCAGCTTCCCCACGACCAGCAGGGGAGGCTTCCTCACTCCTAGTGGTATCAGCCTCTTCACCTACAGTAGTATCAGCCTTTTCGTGGCCATCTGAGGAAATTAACCCCGCATTCCTGAGGAATATGTATTCACTAGTGAGATGGTGCTGGTTCTCCTCAGGACTCACCCCCAATTTCTCTTTGCCTCTAGACCTATAACTAGACTGAAGTCCCAGCAGGCCCCTAAAGGTGAGGTACGATGTGAGGTAACATGCATGGGACACTCCAAAAGAACCACTTTAGTTTTCTAATTTATACAGACAAATCTGGAGAACATGTTTAGGAACAAATACTAATAATGTGGGATAGTGATGGAAGGAACATAAAGTTGGGTCAGGCCGAATTTATTGACATGAGCTCACTAAACAGAGATCCTGCATTTAATTGTAGGAGGTAGCTCAGGTAGTTAGAAAGGCTCTAGCAGTCTGGTTGTTTGGCTGAAGCATGGATCAAAAAGTGGTCCCTGGTGAGCAAATTAAAAATGCTGGACATGTCTTGGTTGAATGAAGAGTAAAGTATTCAAAGATGTAGGGAGATGTGAATGTTTAAGACCTCACTCCCACTAGGAGGGTCCAGAAGACACACCTTTTACTAATACTGTGAGAAATAAACTTGTGAGGGGAGCCCCAGCATCTTTGGAAAGCTTTGTGATCACTGTAGCCTTGATAATGTTAGTATAATATAAAAGTCCACTTATCCATGAAAATTACTTATAAAAAGTAATTAGGAATGATGCAATCTGAAATTTAGCTTGCTCAATGTAGAGGAAAGAGCTTAGGAAGAATTTGGAAAAATTCCCCAAAGCAAAGAAAAAAAAAAAAGCCAAAACATCACCAAGTAATAAAAGATTTGTATGAATCTGTGTGCTAAGAAACTTCTTAAATTTTGTACACATGCTAAATCTCCCAATGACTTTAGTTATACTCAGATAGGTAGTACACTAAATGTTTTGTTCTTACATATTTCTTCACATCATCTGACTGATGGCATTACTGCCTGAAAGGAAATGCTAGAGAAAAGAGTTTTATTAGTTTAAACTCCATGATTAGAGGCATATCCAAGAAACGTACTTTCTTTTTTCATGACTCAGTTTTGAGAACACTTGTATTGAAATTTAGTGCAGAGCAGGTGGTTAGTAATGTCTTGTCCCCACTCTCACTCCCCATGACTGTCAATGGTTTTTAGAAAATAAAAGTAAGAGTACCAAATAATAAAGTCAAAATGTTCTCATAATTCATGCCTCAGAATGAAGACTGATGACATTTTCTTGTTTATTCACCCAGTGATTTTTATGTATACTTTACAAAATTGGGTCATACAACATCTGCTGTTTAACCTGCTTTCTTCCTTAATGGTTTGTGACTGTTTTCTCTTGCAGTTAATTATTCTTTTAAAACTTGATTTTTATTGGCTCAGTATTTTTATCCATCATTCTTAATTACTGATGTTTAGTTGGCCAATATCCTCTTATTGGAATTTGAATTTTTTCAAGTTTTTCATAACTCATAATGTTTATAAATATTTTGTGTATTTGTAATTACATATACAAGATAATAAATTCCTATATGGAGAATTGTCAGGCTAAACTATATGAATAATTTTAGCTTTTGATAAATATTGATTAATGCCTAAGTCTCTTCTCTATGGGAAAGAGCAGGTATTAGCAACCACAACATACACTCATACACATTTTAGAATGGATAGACCAAAAGTGACATTTAATCTTGTTTCTTGTGACTACAGGTAGCCATAATATTTTCCCTTTTTTTAATTGAAGTATAGTTGATTTACAATATCATGTTAGTTTTAGGTGTACAGCACAGTGATTCAGTTATACATATACATTATATATATATAATATATAAAATATATATTATATATATATATAATTCCTTTTCAGATTCTTTTCCCATATAGGTTATTACAAAATATTAAGTGTAGTTCCCTGTGCTATACAGTAGGTCCTTGTTGGTTATCTGTTTTATACATAGTAGTATGTATATGTTGATCCCATCCTCCTAATTTATCCCTCCCCCCACTTCCCCTTTGGTAACCATAAGTTTGTTTTCTATGTCTGTGGGCCTATTTCTGTTTTATAAATAAGTTCACTAGTATATTTTTTTCAGCTTCCACATATAAGCAATATCATATATTTGTCTTTCTTTGTCTGGCTTACTTCAATTACTATGGTCATCTCCAGGTCCATCCATGTTGCTGCAAATGGCATTATTTCATTCTTTTTTATGGCTGAGTAACATTCCATTGCATATATGTACCATATCTTCTTTATCCATTCATCTCTTGATGGACATTTAGGTTGCTTCCATGTCTTGGCTATTGTAAATAATGCTGAAGTGAACATTGGGTTGCATGCATCTTTTCTTTTATCACTTTTTTTGTCACTTAGATCCCTTTACTTAAGAAATATTGTATATTTACCCTTTATTTATATTTATAGCAAAAGAGTGAAAAATTGTGACTATGCTATAAACTTGTAAATGACCAACCCAGGATTCATCTTTAGTCAGTCATAATTGCAGTTGGTATACCTCTGACTAGAGACTGGATTCAATTCTCACATAAATTATGTAATTGCTGTATAACTTGGGCCAAGTTTTCCCTTTATCTCTGTGCCTTAGTTTTGCCATTGGGGGAAAAATAGGGACAAGAATTAACTGCATGCTTTGAATTTCATCAAGATGCCATGGAATGAGTAAGATCATAATCCACATGCTATCATGACTTCTTTGGCTACTTGTGAAAAGTGAATTTGCACTTTTTCATGTTATCATGATACATAATAGTGATATGAGAACATTTTATTTTATGTATTAAAACAAGACCCTCACTTCTTAGCTACATTGCCTGTAACTTCCAAGTTAGCAGGAAGGAAGTGGTTTTAGAAGTTATTAAGCACTTATTATGTGCCAGGTAATATGCTAAAAACTTCACACACATCACCTCATTTAATCTTGGCAAACATCTTGCATGGTAGTTACTGTAATCATCCTATATATTAGATGAGGAACTGAGGCTAGCACATTTTAAATAACCTGCCCAAGAACATGCAGTTAATAAGTATTTAAAATGGGATTGAATTCCTGGAAGTCTGAATAACACTACTGTGTGATTTGTACTTGTGAGTCTTAGAATAAAAGCATGATTTGAATTCAATGTACTGTCAACTTTCAAATACACACAGTAAAATTAATGGTAGATTAATCTCTTTACAACATCCAACGTAAAGGTCATCTTTCTCCACTCCCAGTGAGTTCTCAGAATACCTAAAATAAATTTAATATTAGCCTAAATCAACTGTAATTGGCTGTAAATCAATGATTGAGAAAATAAAATAACCAAAAATAAGTCCCCTGAAAATGCATTATAGTGACCAGGTGTCAACAAGATGGTGGACCAGGAAGTTACAACCCCTTCTTCTTCAACGGAGACAGGGAGGTAACAAAATATAGAAAAGAATACCTCTGTGAGAACCCTAGAGACAGGTTGAAAAGCTACAGTACCCAAGCTATTGTAAAACCAAAAAGGGATTCCAGTGACAGAGGCAGAAAAATGTGCAGTGTTTAGCAGGCCCTTCCATGCCTCTCTCCTTCTGCAGCCTAGTGCAGAGCAAATGGGAGGACCCCAGACCCCGAACTAGGGCACATCCTTCAAGATAGAAACAGAAGAGTGGGCTGGACAGTGCATCCAAAGTTCTGGCTTGACTGGGGAATGCACTAGGGACTGGTTTCTGTCTCACCTGAATCAGAGCACTGACTGGACTGACCCCAGAGTTTGCAAGCCGCTGAAAACAGAGGTGAGCAATACATTAGAGCTGCAGTCCTGAAAGCAGACACCAGGAGGAGCAAGAGATCAGATCAGGTCAAGTCTTAGAAGCTCCAGCTAGGCTAGTTGGTGAAGGTGGTCCCCTGCTGCAAAGCCACATCCAGGACTGCTCTTCATAAAAATTAGGGATGAAACAGATTTAGTGCCCAGCCTCCTTTCTCCATTCCCTCTGCTGTGCCTCATCTTTCTCTCCATGTTGCCTCTCATCTTCTCTTAGGCTCTCAGGGTCCTGCTTATCTCTTCTAAGAATTATTTTCTATGTAAGTCATCAGCTTTGCCATATGCAGTCAAAAAAGCAAAAAGCAAAAACCAACCAAACAAAAACCCAACTTTTCACCCTTATAAAAATGTTTCAGGAAATTTTTAATCCTAGTAATGAGGGCATAACTTGGATAGATTAAACCTCCTGTAGACACCGTTATAAAACTGAGACGGAGAAGAAAAAGGAATTTCTGGAGAACAGTCAAAGTAGGGATAAAGTGAAGGGATATCAACCCATGAAAAACAAAGTAGAAAGGGTGAAATTTGCATGTTTGAGGCTTTTCCCTGTGAGCTTTACTTGGAAATAAGTATACAGTTATGCAGTTACTTTACCCATGACCACCCTTCTCTGCACTCCTCTACAATTTGAAAGGACCCAAAGAAAGCATGGTGCTCCAGTACATTCCAGGAAGCAATTTAACTAATAAAGGAGACTGCATAAAAGAGAAAATGTCTCCATTTCTGTTCATTATAATTAGATTCATCTGCTCGCAGAGACATTTTCATATACTCTTAAGCTTAATATGATTTGCCTTAATGCTGTAGAGTGTGTGGTAGGTGGAGTTGATAGTCAAAAATAAAATAAAAATAAAGCTCAACTGCATATTTAAGTGGATCCTCATGACCCAGAAAGATGCGATATGTTTTTAACAGGACATGGCTAAAAGCCATGTGTCCATAAAGAGCAAAGTGGATTCAAAAATAATAATAACATACTGTTAAGGAGAAAACCACAGGCCCAAAATAGTGTCATTGTACTAAAGCCCCTTATACCAAAATTAGACTTAATACTGACCTAGCTGCAGTTTTGACCTTCCCCAGAAGTGTAATCTTAGTCAAGCAGTTTAGAATTTTCTTGTCAATACCAATGAGGTAATCTATCACATAGGCCCCCTCCATCCCCCAGAGGAAGAAGAGAAAAATCTCTGTGATAAAGAACGCTGCCATTCTCTTCCCCCAAAAAGAAGACATCCGGGTCCCAAATAACCCTTTTGTTTCTTTGCTAATGACTTCCTTGCTCCACCCTCCTTTCTATAGAAGCCTTCCATTGTGTACAGTCCCTGGGAGGACCCTTCCAATTGCTAGATGGGATGCTGCCAGATTCCCGAATATTTGAATAAAACCTATTAGATCTTCACATTTACTCTGTTGAATTTTTTTTAACAGTATTAAACTTCTGTTTTCAGTTTGATAAGTGAGGCCACTCCTCCAAGGCATTAGAGCCCTCAATTTCTTCTCAGAGCACTGCCCCTGCTAGAGGATTCAGTTACTATTTTGACAAGGGAGCAGTGATAACAAAAAATGGCTTTGTTAGAGGAGAGCAGAGTGGGTTAAAAGCATGGACTTTGAGATAATGCAGATCTGGGTATAAATCCTGGTTATAGAAATAAGTAACAGGGTGACCATGACCCCATTACTTAATACTTTGCAGCTCAATTTCTTCATCTTTTTAATGAGGGTAGTAATTCTCTGATAGGGCTGTTGTGAGGATTAAATGGTAGAAATTCTGCATAAAGTGCTAAATAGTGCCTGATGTCTAATAAAATTTGGTAAACAGAAGGTACCTCTTCAGACTGGTGCTGAGGCCCTCAATCATTCTGTCCTCTTTCTTCTTCAATTATATTTCCAGCCAACCTTCAAAAGTTATTTCTCTCTTGTGTATAACTCCAAAGTATTCCTATCACTTTTGAAAGGAGCCTGTGTTTACACTGTGTAAAAGGACAGATTCTGCATTCTTGTTCACTTGAAGCTTCTTTTGACAGCTCAGCAGAGATGGGCACTTTACTCCAGCAGTGTTTTCAACTCCCCCAACCCCTAGAAATTATTATTCAAACTTTTTGTGTGTGTACAGACAAACAGGACAGAGCTTCTACATTTTCCCAGATGTCGAGTCCATCTATTCTTACAGTTCTGTTCCAGGAAAGTGCTTCAGGCTCCCTGTTTACCCCCCTTTGTTTGGATTTTATGCAAGCCTACATCTGTGATCTTTACCATAACCACAACAGCACTAGACAGAGTTTTCTGAAGGCTTTGTCTCCTGATTTAAGTCTATTCTAAATTTGGAAACCAGAAGCTCCCTCACCTCACTTTGAGTGAAAATGGAGGTGTCCATTATCCTCTCTTTAGAACACACACTTGTCTCCATGAATGACAAAGGATGCGAGGAAAGTGTCTAATGGTCTGATGAAGAAGAAACAGCAAATGATGAATCAGGGATGACTCCTGAGGAAGGGTTGATAGCTTGGGGAAAAGGAAGATGAAAGCAAAAAAGAAAGATAAGACTCCAAATCTCTGAAGGTCTTAAATAGTTGAGGGGTATTTCTGGTTATGGCTTGGTATATAAGAAGCTTGGAAGTGGGCACTCCTATTTCTACAAGAAGAAAGCTGAACAAACTAAAAATCAACAACTCTTCTTAGATTTATCAGAAAATTAAGGTCACAAGGGAAAATACTGCCCCCAAAATTGGAGAGACAAATAGGCAGATACATAGAATCACAGCTTATTGGAACACAATTCCAGGATCAGAAGCCCACCACTTGAGCCAGTAATGGTGTACAAAAACTTAAACTTTAATTGATGAACTACTGGGGGCTCAATAAGGATAAGCTTGAGAGTTAAAAACTCCTAGTTGTAGAGAGACTCCACACTTTCCTGAGATTTACCTCCAGGAGTCCCATCGTTCTCAGGGTGATAATGAGAAAAAAAAAGTCACTTGCTTCAGGCAAGAGGTGGGGGAAAGTAGCCATTTGGAAATATATCCAATACATTACCTTACCAAAAGCATGCCTTTAAGGGAAAACATTTCATTAGAGCCTGATCACCTTGAGTTTAACCAGAGATGAATTGACTGGGGGAAGGGAAATACTGAACTCCAGCCTCCGCTAGTACCCCTGTCTCATTTAAAAGTGTGTGAGTGTGTGTGTGTGTGTGTGTGTGTGTGTGTGCTGAGAAGCACTTGAGAAGGACACAATCAAGGGGCACAGTCTCACAAAATGACAGAAATCTAATCAGAGGACTATAGACAGCTTCCCTCCCTCCCACCTCTTACCACCATATCAACAGGGCTTCTGTATAGGGAGATTACAACGGAAAGAACTGCACATCTCAGAAATTATTTAAGAAATCTCTAGAGAAATACAAAGACGACAGGGAAGACAAAAACAAGGGCGACAGAGGAAACTTGAGCCTCTGACACCTACAGCTATGGCAATCAGTAGACATAAGCTAACCTATAGCCAGATAAACATAAGACTTCTAGCTAAAGTCCTATTCAGCTAAGTTCATTTTACCTGTTATGTTCAGCTTTCATCCAAAAATTACAAAGTATACTAATAAACAAACAGCACAGTTTGAAGAGCCAGAACAAGTATCAGACATACATATGTCAGAGATCTTGGAGTTATAGATTAGTAATTTCAGATTCCTGTGATTAATAAACTAAGGACTCAATGGAAAATGTGGACCAACATAAGAGTGATGGGTAATGTAATCCGAGGGATGGGAATTCTAAAGAAAAATTAAAAGGAAATGCTATAAATAAAAACAGTCTAACAGAAATTAAGAATGCGTTTAATGGACATATCAGTAGACTGGACGTGACCAAGGAAAGGAACTTAAATATATGTCAATACAAATGTCCAAAACTGAAATGCAAACAGATAAAAGAATGACAAAGATGGAACAGAATATCTAAGAACTCTGGGATAATTACAGTAGGTGTAGTATATGTGCAGTGGTAATACCAGAAGGAGAAGAAACAGAACAGAGGAAGAAGGAGCAAGGCAGCTAATACAGCAATGTATAGAGCATGCTAGAGATAAGTCCTAACTCTGAAGCCAGAGAGATGTGGGTTCACATCTCAGTACTGCTGCTTCTCTCTTGGTCTTTATTTCTCTATATATAAAATTGGGAAAATAATACTATCTTATAGACTTGTATTGAGGAATAAAGGAGGTACTGCATATGAAGAATTTGGCATAATATTTGAAGTATAGAACTTGTTTAATTGAGTTTAGCTAGTATCCATGTTTTGAGGGCATATTCTATCATAGATACTAGACTAGGCCTGTTCATACAGATACCATAATTTTCTTACCCCCATATTTCAGACAAGAACACTGAATAAGCAGAGAATTAAACAACTTGGTCAGGTCATGTACTGAATAAAGAGCAGAACTTGGATTAAATTTTAGATCTGTCTTATTTCAGCATGCATTCATTCTCTCCCCCACTCCACCAATATATGTCATTCTGCATGCAATTTAAAATACATATATCTACATTATACAATAGTTACTCAAATTTGCCTGCTTCCAAATTAAAAGTGAATAAAAACAGGAAGAACGAGGCAGGGATGTTAGGACTGGATTATTTAAATATGACCATCTTCAAATGCCATATATAGAATACTAAATTCAGGGTATGTAAACTCTCTAAAAGATTTGATTGGTAAAATGTGCCATGTTCCACTCTTTAACAATCAGAGAGATCCTGAGGATTCTCTGCTTAGTTTTTACCTTTAGACAAATGCCCATCTAAACCATTTGGAACAGTTGCCCTGTCCTTTCTTTAGGACTGTATTTGTCCAGATCTGGACCTTTTGTCTTTTAATGCAAGTATTAGAGCCTGGACTGTACTTTTCCATCTTTGAGTTTCATAATTTAGCACAATTTCTAGCATATAGAAGATTCCATTATGAATTTGCTGAATGTGTGCTAGAAAAAAGGTATATGTGTGTCTGAACATTTCTGCAGTCCCAGAATATTTTTTCTGTCATTTTTATAATCAAGATGATTCTCTCCCTCCTTCTCTCTCTCTTTTCGTCTCCCTCCCTCCATCCCTTCCTCCCTCTCTTTCTGTCTTTTCCCCCTTTAATTTCTAAAAGGCCACTCATATGTTGGCTGATGTTAAAGATGGCTCACTACTTCATTCCTAGTGCTTCTTTCCTCTGATGTTAACATCTGATAACTACCTTGGCAGCTTTATGAAACCTCCTTGGAAAATCATTTCAGTATTTGTTTACTCTATATGTTGCTCTTTCTTATCTCTGTTTCACAACTCTGCTGCATTGTTTTGGCTCTAGGTAGTTTTCTTTTAATTCATGTATGTTTTATAATATTTTGTTTTATTGAAGAATTTATTTTCTTCCCTTCTACTTCTTTCCCAAGCTTGGAAGTTAATGCAGTCTCTTCCTTCCCAAGGCTTCTGTTATGTAGGTCTGCACCATCATTGGAACATTCTTAAAAAGTTAGGGAAGGAAAACTATGTTGGCCTCAAAACAACAAGTTGAAATATACAAAAGTGGTTGATTATCTTGGCTTTTGCCACACTTGTGGAATATTTTACTTACACATAAAAGATTCTCTCTCTCTTTAATACCTAAGATATGCTATGCTCCCTATTTTGGAGAAAATATCACATGAGGAACTTATATCTGAGAATAGAAAAAAATAGATCAAATTATCCTGGCCAAAATTCCCATTATTATTTTTTTCTTTTGTAGTAATATCGTTTTAATTCAGAAATTTAAATATACACATTCATAGCCAACTATTTTTTTTAAAAGTGGCATTTCCAAAAAAGGAGGTAGCCAAAAGCAATAGCAAAATTACATGATTACAGTAGGCTGAATCTGCACATAATATCCCTTAAACATCAGAAAGTAAAATAATTACACACACACCCATCATCAATTTATTTCAAAAATCTAATATTGGTACTCTAATGAACAAAAGTGTAATCATCTCTTTGTGACCAACTGCTCAGAAAAGCATAAACACTGCTTTCATTTCCTCAGCATCTTTTCCCCGGCACTATTCTTTAGCTCTTACAGCAATTACTTTGTTGGGTCACTTTAAGAAAAGTCTAAAAAGTAAGGCTTTATATGGCTGGCCACTGGTTATTGATATAAGCTCTTTGTTGTACTAGATAAGCTTTTCTAATATTCAATGAAATGAGGTTTTTAAAAAATATATATCATGTAATTCTTCCTCCTGTTTTCATTCATTTCTGTCATTCATCATGTTCCTTATAGGAGATTTCTGTATGTGAACATGGGTTGGCCCTTTTCTCCAGATTGCCCAGAGGTAGATGTGAATGAAAATATTGACAGCAATATGGAAGTGACTTTGAGAAGTTTTGATATTCGGAATACACAAGAGTTCATGTGAATTGTAAAGATTTGCTAAAGTTCATGTATTTCTGCTATGGTTTCTGCCCATTTTTTAAAAATCAGAGTATTTTAAGCTGAATAGAATGATACAAATATAAGGATCTTGAAAGGCCATGAAGATGAACCGCCTTTAAGGGAAATGAACAAATTCCTTTTGAGTTAATATTCAAAGGCAAGAACATTAATAATATGTAAAGGTAACCCTTAATTTCACTCAAAGCTAGACTTTTGATGGTGGATTGTTAAAAAAATACAGGTCTTGATTTATAATGAAAACTACCATTAAAAGATTAGAGTTAGCAGATTGATATTGATCCATTTAATGGGTAGTAACAGACTTATTTCTTTTCATCAGGTTTGCATTTGCACATTTATCTGATTCAGAGGCCAATCCAATAAAGCCTCTTATTTGACATTACCTTCCTGTATCCTGAAGTATTTGCTTTAGTTGAATTAAACCCTGATTGTTGCTACAGTTTCCTGAGGGCATTGGTATACTTGCCATTGCAGAATGATTTCTTTCACAAGACCTTTTTCTTTGTCCCTTGAGGGTGGTGTCCTTTCCACTGTGAAATGACCTGGGTTTGCAAGCAGGGAGATAACCATGGTATCTGACTGTACCACCACCCGATAGCACCTGCTATGCTTAAATAACTTTCCAATTATGTGACCCTATTCAATATTATGATGAGAGACCTGAATGATATTTTCTCAGTTATTTTATCCACTTCCAAGTAGAAGTTCTAATTTTGAATGAATAGCAAAATGAATCTTTTGCTAACACAAACACTGAAGCCCCAAATTTTGAAAAAGATGATACTGAGCTTTGGAAAGGACAAAGACTCCCAACTTCCAATTATAGGTGATAAATCGTTAAAAGTGAAACCATTATGTATATGCCTGTGCATTTATAATCACCTAGGCTTTAGTGAATTTGCAACCATAAATTTGCCTGTTTTCTAAAATAAACGTTTGAAAATCTTTTGCATAAGCAGAATGAAATGGAACGATGAAACGGCTTAATGCGTCCATGTCTTGGCTTTCCTTTGCTCCATTCTGCCTGGTCTACTTCAACACTGTCGGACCTATAGTACACATCTGAGAGGCAGCATAGCATAGAAGTTCATAATGTAGACCGCTGATGCAGATAATCTGTATTCAGATCCCAAATCTGCCTCTAAGTACTCTCTGTGTCACACTGACCTTAAATGTAAAATATGAATAAAGGCAGTACTTGCTTATAAGATTATTGTTAGGGTTAAATGAAATAAAAATATGTGAAAGGCTTACTCAAACATGTGTCAGTTATTATTAATATCCTGCCATTACCATATTTGGTAGCTGTTGGATGTTTTGCCCGCAAACATCCCGCCTCCCTTCTTGGTGATAATTCTTTTAATTTCCTTGGGAAACTCCTCCTTAATGCGATTTTGTGAAATCCGTGCTCAGGGTACTCTGTCTTGCCCAAGCCAAAGGATGAGCATGAGACCCTCCTAGGCCAATCAGATCTTCATTCCAAATAATTTAAAAGCAAACAAACAGAGAAACATGTTCATTGATGACTTATTCATATGCAATAGAGTACACAAATATTAAGAGTCCAGACAGGTGAACTTTTACACTCTTATAAACCCATGGAACCACACAAAGATAGAGATAAAAAATATTTCCTATACCACAGAAACCTGCTTCATGCCCATTCCTAGTGACTGCTGATAAGGTAATCAATATTCTGACTTCTATTAGCATAGGATAGTTTTGTATATTTTTAAAGTACTTTGAGTGTGATCATAAAATATGTGCTCTTTACGTTGTTTTGTTGTTGACTTTTTTTTGGCAGCAGTGTGTCTGAGGGACAGCCATATTTTATGTAGTATTATTTTTCATTTCTGTGTACTACCTGATTTTAGGAATATACCATACTTTATCCATCCTACTATTGGTGAACATTCAGATTTGCTAATTTTAAATAAAGCTGTATGAGCGCTGTGGTACATATCTTTTGATGAGACAATGTATTCAGCCCCACTAGTATATAAGTAGGAGTTGAAGCACTAGATCATAGACCATTGTGTGTAGAAAATTATCTTTAATAAATACTTCCAAAGAGTTTTCCAATTAAAATTGTTCCGTATCCCTGCCAATAGTTGGTATTGTTAGTCTTTTTAATTGTTGCATATGAGTGCAAATTAGTGATAGCTTATGATTTTACTTTGTTATTTTCCTGAAGACTTCTTATGTTGAGTTACTTTTCATATTATTTTTTTGCCATTTGGATATCTTCCTTTATGAAGTATCTGTTCAAGTATTTTCTGCAGTTTTTATTGCATTGTCAACCATTGTCAGTAATTTCTAGGAATTCTTTATATAGTCTAGAAGTGAATCCATTGCTGAAGCATTCATTGCAATTATTCTTCCCAAATTGTGGTTGCATTTTCACTCTTTCATTGATGTCTTTTGAAGAACAGAAGTTCTCAGTTTTAATAACATCCATTTTATCTTTTTTTCACTAATATTTTGTGTTCTGTATAAGAAATTCCCAGTCATGAAAGTAATTTCTTATGCTGACTTCTAGAAGATTTATTGTTTTACTCTCACATTTATATCTATGATCAATCTCAAATTAAATTTTTTGTATACTGTGTAACCCAGTATCTTTTATTAAAAAGATACCTTTCCCCTATTAAATTACAGTGGCACCTCTGTCACAAATCACGTGATCTCATATATTGATTCTGTTTATCAACTTGCAAAAATTATATTAAATTGGGCTACTCTTCTATCCTTAGTCCAACATTTACACCAACTTAATTTTATTGTAACTTTATAATTTATCTTATTATTCAGTAGTTTAAAACCCATAATATTGATTTCTTTTTAAGAATGTCTTGGCTCTTCTAGTTTGTTTGTATTTTCATAGAGAATTTAGTATCAATCTCTCAATTTCCATAAAAATAAAATGCTGGGACTTTGGAACATTTTTTAAAAAGCTCTACAGACTAATAGAGAGGAATTGACGTAACAAAATATTGAGTCTTGCACACTGTAAACATGGTATATCCCTCTTTTTAGTTACCTCTTCTTCATTTTCTCTCTATATTTTGTAGTTTTCAGTAAAGCAGTCTTGCATATATTTTTCTGGATTTATTAATGGTTGTATGGTAGTGTTTTAAATGACATTTTATCTTTAATTTTCTATGGTTTATTGCTGCTATATAAAATACTATTGATCTTTGTATAATGAGTTTATAGCAAATAAATCTTTTAGATTTTCTATGTGTATATTTTTTTAAATTTACAATATTCATACCATTCCCCCTCATATCACATTATAGTGGCTGGTATATTTAAGAAAATACCAATTAAAACAGGTGTGAGTAAATATACTTGCTGTGTTACTAACCTGTTAAGAAGAAAGTAAAAATTTCTTTTTATTTCCAATTTGCTGAAAATTTTCATCACGTAGAGTATTAACTGTTAGTAAACGTTTTTTGGCAACTATTCAGATTGTCATATGTTTTTTCTTCTTCATTTCTTTAATGTGTTTTTCAATTAATTTACCTGGTTCACCTAAATTATCAAAATGATTAGAATAAAATTATTAATCACACATCTTCCTTGTATACTTTGATGTCTGTAGATTTGAGGCATATTCTCTTTTCTATTCCTGATATTAATAATATGTATTTTTCCTCTTTTTTAAATTATTCCAACTAAGGGTTTAATAAGTAGAAGAACAAGAACAAATTTTGTCTGTGTTGATTTTCCTTATTTCATGTTTGTTTTCTATTTCAATAATATTTTTAATCCTTTTATTATTATTTAATCCCTCTATTCCCTTGAGTTTAACTTATTGTTCTTTTTATATCTTCTTGAGATGGAATCTTAGATACTTAATTTTCAGGCTAATATAATTCTAAACACGTCCCTCTAAACACACCTTTAGCTATATCCAGTGGATTTTGATGTCATACTTTTATTTTTATTTTGTTAATAATACTTTCTAATTTTCATTGTTTTGTCCTCTTTGACCCATGCATTATTTAGAAGCATGTTTCTTAATTTTCAAGCAATTTTTTGAGGAATTTTCATCTTGAAAAGAATACCACAGGAAAATGGTCAGAAGTGATCAGACTAAGTATTGTGGCCTGAAGAGGCTGTTTTTGAGTCTCTGCCACCAATATCTTCACAGCTGCCTGCCCCTGTTCATTTCTCCCTTGATTTAATGAATTGCTCCTTATCCATCCAATTATTTTTTTTGCTTGTTACCCAGAGTTGCTTTCTATTTCGTTTAATCAAGAACTTGACTGATACTCTGTTTACAAAATACTCAGTTCTGCAATTCTTTGTTACCCTTCTGTTCAAATTTTGCCCAATAGCCAAGGTCCAATTTAAGTTATACTTCATTTGAGAAAAGTCTACAACCTCTATACTTTTGCAAACTAATAACACTGTTTTTTTCTAATTTATTCATTATCAGCCAAAATTGAATTCAGAACAAAACATATCACCAGGGATTAAGGGGGAGGGGGTGTATCAAAAAACTAATAAAATGTTGAAGTCAACAAGAGGATATAGCAATCCTAAATGGATATGCACCTAACACCAAAGCTTCAAAATGTATAAAGCAAAAGTAGATAAAATGGAAAGGAAAAATAGGCAGATACAAAATTATAGTTGGACTCTTTTACACCCTTCAGCCCTACATATTCAGTAATTAATAGAACCAGTAAGTAGAAAATAAGTAGAATATAGAAGACTTAAATGTCACCATCAGTGCATGTGAACTAATTGACATTTATAAAACACCTCATCCAGTAACAGAAAACTACCCATTTTTTTTTCAAGTGCACATGGAACATTCACCAAGATGCACCATATTCTGAGCCAACAGTCAGCAACCTTTTCCTATAAGGAGCAAAATAATAAATATTTTAGGCTTTGTGAGCCATATAATCTCTCTCACCACAACTCATCTTTGCTGTTGCCATGTGAAAGCACCTCTAAAAAACACAGAAACAGCTTGATAATTTTTTATGAAGTCAAGCATACACTTACCATTCATCGTAGTAATCTCACTCCTCTCTAGATATTTACCCATGTGAAATAAAAATGTATGTTCACACACAAATATGTACGCAAATATTTTACTGGCTTTATTTATAATCACCAAAACCTGGAAACAATCCAAATGTCCCACAACTAGGGAATAGGTTAACAAACTGTGGTACATCCACACAATGGAAGAATACTCAGCTCCACAAAGGAACGAATGGCTGTTACGTGCAACTGCATGGATGCGTCTCAAATGCTCTATGCTAAAATGAAGGATGCCAGTTTAAAAAATTCTATATACTGCATGATTCCGTTTATATAACATCTTGAAAAGACAACACTCTAGGGACTGTTGGCATATCAATGATTGCCAAGGGCTGGGTTTTGGGGAAAGGTTAACTACAAAGTACTAAGGAGAACATTTGGGCAGTAGTGGAACTGTTCCATATCTTTATTATGACAGTGATTATGTTGATTAATATGTTTTTTACAACTCATAAAAACTATTTATCAGTAAACTCTACTATCTGTCAATGCTATGTTGTATTCTAGAGAGTCCCTGAAAAGGACATAGGGGCTGACACTGTGAGGAAATTGTGAAGGGTCCCGCCATTCACCTTAAATACATCTTAATTCAACTTCAATTTCAAAGAGAAACTCCCTTTGCATCTGTTTTATGGATTAGAGTTCTTAAAAAATATTTAACTTGAATGGCAGAGTATACTTTGTTATGTACTAGATTCTTGTTTATAAGAAAGAAAACAGCTTACCGTATAGTTCCTGGATCTTACTACCCTTAAAGGTTCAGAGAGTTTTCAGATAATTTTCCCTAAGAAGCTGTTCCTGCTGGATCTTTGTCACTTCTTGGATGGACTATTACATGACCTCTTCCTTCCTTGCATCTGTCAATGCTAGCTCCTTTAAATCTATCCCATGTAAGTGATAGTATAATATTTAAAATATTTAAAACAGTAAAATATTTAAAGCCTGGTCATGTCATTGAAAGCACCTCACTAGCTCCCTGTATTCCAAAGTATGCATTTTGAAGATTTTCTCAAGGTGTCTTAGGGGCTGCCACTTGGAGTGAGCATAAGGTGAATAGTGGTCCCTCCCTTTTTCTAAATGCACTAATTTCAGCAGAGAAACTCCTCTTATATTTGCTTTGTGAATTAAAATTCTTCCTCAGGTTGTTCAAATAAAATAGTCTACCTTTAGAAATAGTTTAAAACCACAAACTCTCCTGATAAAGGATGTTTTCTTAACATGACAGATACATCTGTGGTGGTTTATTCTTTCCTCTCCAGCACATTTACCACTCCTGCTGTACTCTTCCTGTATCACTACTAAGTTTGCTCATTGTATTTCTGTCATCTGGGAATGACCTTCATCCTTTCCTTTCCTTGGTTAACTTTTAGGAATATATTTAGACTCACTTAAAGAGATATCTGTATGGAACTTCCTTGACACCCCAAACCGGGTTAGTTATTCCTTTTCATAATTCCATTTTATATATTGCTTTGAGCACATTTTCACATTTTATTGATTGCTTCTTAAGTGAGTCAGGTCTCAGCCTTTGGGTCTCTTTTGGTCTGTTCTCTTTCTATCTACACCCACTCCCTTGGTGATATCATTCACTTCCATGCCTTTTTATATCATCTATATGCTGATGATTCACCAAATTATCTCCAGTTTTGACATCTCCACTGAAATAAAGACTTGTATAATGAATTTCTTACTTAAAATTTCCAGTTGTATGCATAATAGGTATTTCAATCTTGTTCAAACTGAACTTCTTTACACCCCCACTATAAATCTTTTCTCTACAAAATATTTCATTTTTAATCTAATAGCAATAGCGTTAGCCCAGTTGTCAGGCCAAAATCCACAAATTCATTTCGGACTCCTTTCTCTTTAACAATCAATATCTGATATATAATATAATCCCTTTACCTTTATTCAAAATATACTAATATAGTTCCAGTTCTAATATTTCAGAGTAATCCCCTTAAAGACGAGCCCTCCAGCTAGCTACAAGTATAACTGTGGACAAAATTCAAAAGAAAAAGTAACTACCTGAAAACTAAGTACAACAAACAAAAATAGGCAGATTGTTAGAGGGAATTTAAAATGCGGAGAAGTAATCAGCATGGTGTCAAATCGAGTTTATTACTTTCCCCTACTTGTAGCTTCATCACAAGGGTATTCCCCAATAATGGAGCAGAGCAGTATGGCTAAAACTCCATTAGCAACCAAGCCATCTTTATGGCCAAAACAAGCATACAGAGAAGATGATGTAAGCCACAGGGTGAGGAGAAACTGCAGGTGGGGGGAGCCAGAGAAGATGACACCTAATTCTATGTGTGGATCTGTACAATTTCAGTCTAATCACTGAACCTTGCAAATAAAGGTAGCCTCAAATCAGTACGTCAAAGGCTTTGAAAACTGAAGTGAGATTTGTACCACTCTGCCCTGTCTGAACCTAACTAATTTGATTGTCTTCTAAGACAAAAACATCAACATCCTCTAGGGGGTTATAATAAAATCCAGAGTTTGTACAATATATCATTTACAACGTCTGACTTATTTCACTTAGGTTAATGCCCATCCATGTTGTGGCAGCTGACAGAATTTCCTTTCTTATGGCTGAATTTTATGTATATCTGTATATATATATATCCCGTCGTATCTATCCACTCATCTATTGATGGACACTTAGGTTGTTTCCATGTCTTAGCTATTACAAATAATGCTGCAATAAACATGAGAGTACAGATATTTCTTCGAGATAGTAATCTCATCTTTGGATATACATCCAGAAGTAGAGTTGCTGGATTATCTGATAGTTCTATTTTTAATTTTTTGGAGACACTCCAAACTATTTCCCATAGTTCTTGTACCAATTTACATTCCCACCAAAGTGCACAAGGATTCCCTTTTCTCCATATCCTAACCAACATTTGTTATTGCTTATATTTTTGATGATAACCTTTCTAAGAGCTGTAAGGTGATATTTCATTGTGGTTTTGATCTGCATTTCCCTAATAAATAGTGATGTTGAGTACAGTTTCATGTACCCATCTGATATTGATTTCACTTTCGCTGTTCATTTTATTCCTGATATTGTTGATTTTGTCTTCTCTCATTTTCTTTCCTTTGTTAAGTCTTCCTAGAAGTTTGTCAATTTTTTGAATTTTTCAAAAAGAAGCTTATTGTTTCATGTCCATTTATCTGTTGATGGACACTTAGGTTCTTCCATGTCTTGGCTATTATAAATAATGCTGCTATGAACATTGGTGTGCATGTACCTTTTCATATTAGAGTTTTCGTCTTTTCTGGGTATATGCCCAGGAGTGGGATTGCTGGATCATATGGTAACTCTATTTTTAGTTTTTTAAGGAAGCTCCTTATACTGTTTCCTATAGTATCTGCACCAATTTACATTACCACCAACACAATGCAGGAGGATTCTCAACAGGTGATTCTTATATTAACTGAATGTACTTAAAGAAAAATTATTAACATGTAATCTTTCATACATTTTACTTTGAAATTATCTCATAGGTTCTTGGTCATCATTTAGCACTTTATTCTGTCTGTGACTTGGTTTGGACATTTTCTCTTTCTATGTCTTTAAGTTCACTAATCTGTTCTTACAGAAGTGCTGAATTTACTTTAAAGCCCATCCTGTGTATGTTGGTATTTTTCAGCCTTCAAAATTTCATTTGTATATCTTCCATGTCTTTCTTTATTTAATCATGTTTTCCTTTAATTTCTTGCACATATTAATAATGGCTCCTTTAAAGTTCTTTGTTTGCTAGTGCCATTATTTCTATGCTTTGTGGTTCCTTTAAAACTTTTTTTCTACTAGTCATAGTGTTTTTTTCTGTTTCTTTGCATGTCTAGTACTTCTTTATTGCATGCTGGATATTGTGACTACAGTTTTTAAATGGATTTTATTGTCTTTCTTTAAAGAGTGTTAGTTCTTTTGACTAGCAGTTAAATTTCATGCTAATCAGTGTGATTTTTAAAAGCTCTTAAAAGCTTTTTGTCTGGACTAACCTTTACTCTAAGGTTAATTTATCTATGCTAAAAATGTTTGAAACTTCTGGAGGCTCTTCTGAAACTCATGGGAGTTTTTATGGGTTGTTTCCAACCTGGCAGGTAGGACCTTGAAGTTCTCCCAGATCCTTGTTATATCTTCTTAAGTGCACAGGTCCCTTGTTGTTCTTTTTTCCAGAAATTGTCCTGTATGCAGTCAGAAAAGTAACTTCTAGAAAAATGTTAGGGATAATTGCAGGATTCAGCTTATTTGCCCCTCATTTATTACTCTCAGGGGATCACTTCCTGAGGTTCCTGCTGTGTGATAGCTATATGAGTTGTTTTGCATATTTTGTCCTGTTTTATTTATAACAAGAAAGCAAGTTCAGATTCAGTTATTTTGACATCTCTGGAAATGGAATTTTCCTGTATCTGCACTCGTCATTCCCACAAAAATACTATGTATTTTTCTTATTTTATTTATTTGCTTTCCTATGACAATTTGAGCTCTATGAGGACAGGTATGTTTTTGTTTTGTTTTCTCTTCTGCTAGAAAAGTTCTTAGCACAGAGGAGTCATACAATAAAATATTTGTTGTTGACTAAGCTGCTTACTCTTTGAGGGGACAGCACTGTCAGCTGTTTACCTAAAAATCCCCTATGATTACACTCAAACCTTATGGGCTGGTATCCTTTTTGAGTGAGTGGTGTCCAAACCCTTCGGCTGTTAAACACTTTAACTCTTATTCCTGATTATTTTCTCTGGAATGGGAAAAGTAAAATTTGCAACATTCTGAAGATAAATCACAAATACTAATTACCATTTGGTACATTTTTCTTATATTTTAAACTCATTTTTTAAAAAAAATCCTGCTGCTACCTCATCATCAGAATGACTCATTTTCCTGGGCCATGCTTAAATATAACTGAAACCCTCATCACTTGGTAAAGTCATCTGCAACCTTTCAACTTCTAACAGCTATTTTCAGTTATACCTAACTGCCACCTCCATCCTCAACACACACACAAAATTCTCTGCTAAAACACTTCATCTGTCACTCTTGGTTATGAAGCAGCAGCTTCTACCAGCCTATATCCCTAAGCTGATTCCTTCCACAGATACAATAACAAAGGGAAACTAATGAATGTGTTTTTATATTTATCATTATTCTTTTCTTGATTGTCCTGGGGACAAAAGCAGATAATACCAAGACTTATTTTGATTTGGGAACTTTTGTTGAAGAGAGAAGGAGGAGACAATGAAGTAGGCCTGGGCTGAACCAGGGAGTGGGGGTGTGGGAGGTGCGGGGGGTGGGAGGAGCTTCATTTTTACTAACTGTGCTTCAGATTAGAACCATATAGCACAAGTCACCCATGATTACTTTTTTCAGGCTGTAAGTCTATCAAAATTTGTGACTGGGTGGCCATCAATTCATTCAGTAGCCTCATTCATTTAGCTATAATTTATGCACCTCTAGGCAAAGTAGAACTGAAATATATGGATCAGTAATTTGTGATATCACATTCTTCATATGTCTGTTCAGCTACGTTTTATGGAGAGAGATGGAGTGCTGTGTGGGCAAGCATGTAGAATGAGGATGTAACCTAGGGATCAGCCACCCCTCTCCATTATTCTGAACAGTTCAGCTCTGTCCCAAATGTGCATTCCCTTCTCAGTAAGAGAAAAAAAAAACAAAAACAAGCAACCACAACAACAGTCCTGCAGACATAGCCTCTGTAGATGGCAGTTGAATGGCTCTCTGTTGTTAACATGAGTAGGCTTCCTGGGATCTCAGGCCTCACCTGAAAATTCAATAAACTTAAAAAAGGTCTCTACATATATTTTAAAAACTATTCCCAGTCCTCTCCTTGAGCTAAATAAATAAGTAAATAAATAAAATAAAATCAGTTTTATTTACTTTGTTGCCTTTTAATGATATTTTTTAACACCCAGGTAATATAAAGGCCCTTACATACAAATACTTTGGAAAACTGCCTGGCTTTGTTTTTAGGACTGACTTCAACCTCAAGATATCTATATTGATGACAAATCACATTTATTGAATTATTATTTTGTTGTTCTTTTCTTTGATTTCAAGAGATTCTTTTGTTCTTTCAGATGTGCAGTTTTTAGCCTGAATGCCATAAACATTACTGAGTTGGTGATTTCTACCCAAATAGCTGTTAGCAAATGGAAACAATTACTCTCGTTTCTGTGGCTGAATCTCATTGTAGGGATGTGTACACATCTGATATACATTTAACATTTAATCTCTCATTCATCCATTAATACCTAACGTAGAATTCTAACTTTGCACTAATTACTATGGTTGGTATGGGGATACTAAGAAAGATGGCAGGATCTTTGCTGTCAAAGAGCTTACTGTCTAGTAACAAAGATGTATATTTGGTATGTTCCCAGTACGGCAAACTTCGAAGACAAAAAATATCATATTAATATTTTATCTTGAAATTTCAGTGATGGCCAGCCCCCACCAACTTTCTAGTCATACTAGAGGCTCTGTTGCTTAAAAATCACCTTGATTAATTTTAGAAGCCCTTGTCGGTGTTCATCACATGTGCCATTAAAATATTTCTATATACACTCTCCACTGAATCGTAGCACAATTCAAACACTTTAAAGGATGTATTCAAAAGACTTTAAGTTCAGAATTTCAAAATGAAACTTGTAAATGGTGATTTCTTCTCATGGTGGATGTTGTCTACATCGCTTGTACGAGAAGGTCAGTGATTCCTGATGCCTCTACACAGATTTCTCTCATCCCCTTTGTTCCTCCCTTCCTCTGTGTGCTCTTCCACACAGTGGAGGCCAGAGATCTCTCAGCTTATCTGGTGGTGTTCACTGGGGTTGTGAGAAAGTGGGAGTTTAAAATCAGCTGAAGTTTATGGAAACAATTGAACTAAGTTATTCTGTTCTGGAAGTAGCGCCAGCAAGTACTAAATGAGGTAAGGAATTATTCACAGAAGGTGCCGTGACCATGACTGGCATTTAAAAAGTCCTACTAGAAGACATTGTGTCAAGCTCTGATATTTTTCCATAGTACTTCTGGGTTTTTATTTTCCCAATGATTTAATTTCCAAAGCAGAGTAATTATGACTAACTTATGGCAGTGAATCTAAGTCACAATATGTGGAAGCCACAGTAGAGAACTTGATAGCAATTCCATTTCCTTCTCAAAGAGAAGTGGTCTTTTCCACAGGTAAGCCTCATGGACAGGTACACATCACTTGGCATCACTTCAATGTCAAGGACCTTTCACACAGACCATACAAGCCACTTCTCAGCTTCCTCAGGTTTCCCCTTATTGTCTCACCTCCACTTATAAATGCCTGTTCCACTGGACAGCACTAAGGTGGAATAGCAAAAGCATTTGTGCTACCTCAGGTATTGCCATACTATAGCTAGGACCTGCGCGCCATTTTTCCTTCATTCTTAGTTTCCTAAAATACTGCTTTCCTTTCACTTTTTAGTGAGAGAGAAAGGTTTGGTACAATAGTCATTATTACAGTAGTTCCCTCTTACCCATGGTTTTGCTTTCCACAGTTTGTTACCCACAGTCAACTGTGGTCCAAAAATATTAAATACAAAATTACAGAAACAAGCAAATAATACATTTTAAGCTGCCTGCCATTCTGAGTATCATGACGAACTCTCTCGCTGAACTTCTCCCTTCTGCCTTGGACGGCGGTGAAGGTGGTGGTTATTTGATCTTCTGTCATGGTGTCACAGTCCTTGTGCTCAAGTAACCCTTGTTTTACTTAATAAAGTATAAGAGTAGTAACACTGGCAATTCGGATATGCCAAAGAGAAGTCATAAAGTGCTTCCTTTAAGTGAAGAGGTGAAAGTTCTCCACCTAATAAGAAAAAAAAAAATCATATGCTGAGGTTGCTAAGATCTACAGTTTAGAACAAATCTTTTATCCGTGAAATTGTGAAGAAGGAAAAATAAATCTGTGCTAGTTTTGCTATTACCCCTCAAACTGCAAAATTATGGCCACACTGTGGTAAGTGCTTAGTTAAGATGGAAAAGACATTAAATTTGTACAATAAGATAATTTAATGGAGAGAGAGAGAAAGCACATTCACATAAATTTTATTACAGTATACTATTATAATTTTTCTATTTTATTTTGAGTCGTTGTTATCTCTTACTGTGCTAATTTATAAATTAAACTTTATCGTAGAGGTGTACGTCTGTATATTAAAAAAACAGTATATATAAGGTTCAGTACTGTCTACAGCTTCAGGCATCCACTGGGTGTCTTAGAACATATCCCCCCATGAATAAGGGGTGGGAGTGGGGGGCTACGCTACTATTAGGAAACAGGTTTTCAAGTTAAAAATAATAAGGCCGTGAGATCTGGGATTCTTACCAGTCGGGACAACGTCTTACAGATATTACTGAAGAGAACAGTTCCACATTGCGTCAAGGGCTGAATCAATCCTTTTTCCCCTGTGCTCACTTCTAAGATCCTATTATGATGGAAATGGGCTGTGAATGAATTCCAATTGCATCCAAACTTCAAAAGCTATTTCACAACTTCTTTTAATCTGACTATTTAAAAGTATTATAACCTCCAAATAAGATTCTCAATCTATCTTCCTTCTAGAAATAGAAATTATTAATAAGAAAAAGACATTATTCCCACATTCCCCTTATCATATGGATTTACGAAATTATGCTTCTTTTGGGTGTTTAAGGTAGAGGATGCATGTCACCATAATTAAAAACACACCCCTACCTCTCTTATTCATGCTGAAAAAATCAATCCAGAAGTTGCTTATTGATGGCTTACAATTAACTGTGCAAATAGTATGCTTAGAGAACATTAAAAGAGGTCTAATAGGGTGCTAATTCATTTATTTTTCAATATATATGAAAAGAAACCTTAATAGTGGCTACCTTTAATGTATTCACCAAAGAATGAAAGTCCACACTAACGTAATTTTAAAATCTAGTGTTGCCTGCAGATTTCAGAGGAAGGATTAAAAAGAGCAAAAGCTTGTGTACCAGAGACCCAGGGCAGTGCTTTTCTCAAATATACAGACTAGATTATCAGCTCCTGCTAAACATTTTTTTTTTTCTCTTGCCGGTAACGCATGCTTCTTCTCCTTTGTTGAATCCAATATAAAATATTACTGTGAAACCAATAAGGTTTGTGTTTGTTCTTGTGTGCTAGTTGTCAACCAGCTGAGACCATTGATGGGTTTGTGGGACCCAATTTTGAAGACAGCCTTCACTCTGCCTCTATGGGTGACTATTTCAAAGCCCCAATGAAGTAGTGATGTGTTAGGCTAAGTATTGGATTATCTGAGGTCCTCAAGGCAATAGACCTAGCTTTTTCTCTTTCTCACCTGAACTTGGTCTTGGAGAGTTTGCAGCATCCAAATTGCCCCTAGTACTAAGTAACACAGAGTTCTCTCTCTTTGGAGGGAAATTAAGGGTTAATATTTTATAGCACAGTGAGGACAGGGGAAATTGGCAAAGAACCATTTATTGGGTAGCAACAAAAAAGTAAATCTTGAAGAGGTCTACTCTTTAAAATGTAGCTTGAATACCTCCACCGGCTTGTTTTTTTTTTTTTTTTTTGGTCAAGTTTTGTTGCATTGTGGAATATTATTGCTATAATGGAAAAAATAATTTTTTTTATTTAAAAAATATTTCCCGGTTTTTAATATTTATTAATTTATTTTTTAAATTTGTAAATAAAAATAGTATATATGGAGGTGTACAGTATGTTGATATACATACACGTGAAATGATTACTACAGTCAAGCTAATTAACATATACATCTCA
Organism: Balaenoptera musculus; assembly: GCF_009873245.2. Classification (NCBI taxonomy): domain Eukaryota; kingdom Metazoa; phylum Chordata; class Mammalia; order Artiodactyla; family Balaenopteridae; genus Balaenoptera; species Balaenoptera musculus. The sequence continues at coordinate 21,888,239 of NC_045800.1, forward strand.
TCACATACTTTTTTTGTGGGGTAACGAGCTTTTAAAATGAAAAATGCTAAATTAGGAAATCATCCTACCTTTCATTAAAAAATCATCAGTGCTCAGGCTTCTGCCACGGTAATTAAAGACTAATATGGAATATTCATGATAGTTATAATTCCTTCATTACCTTTGCCAATGAGTCTGTGAGTGGCTATTGATATCCAAGGATTGGCTTCCACTTAATTATTATCATCTTCCCATTAATACATTTTTTTATCCCAAAAGCCTGCACCCTATAACTATTCATGAGTCATTTCCCCTCTATATGAGATGTAGCCCAAGATGAATGACCTTCAGTTTCATTTTATCAAGGGCTTAATTTTAATGATCACCTGCTGCACAAATAAATAATGAAGCTCTCATTATTCATAAAAGTCACATGTGTTTTTGATACAAGTTATATTTAGCTACTCTCCTTGAAGTTTTCTGTAAATTTTGGATGAGCTAGCTAGCATGGGGCAGGACAAAATCACAAAGACTACATAAAGATGTAATTAAGAGTACACTGATATATTTGAATTGTAGTGTCTTGTTTTAAATTGTTTACAGTGGTTTTATTATTGCCCTTCTGTTATTTAATATTCATGTGCCTAGTTGTATAACTAGTTAGTAGTATTCTTGAAGGCATTTTGTAGGATGTTTCAGTGTCCAAAACCTAGTATGAACTCAAAACCAGCTCCTTCCTAACATAAAGTTTAGGGGATGGGCCAATAAAATGGGTTAAGACAGGTAGGCTGAGACAAAAGATTTTGCAAAAAAAGAGAATGTTCAGGAGTGTTTAAAGGATTAGACAGGAATTAAACATGAGGACCTACCAGAACATCCGATCTTAAACATTTTGGATTTCTGGTTAAACATAAAGGAGCATAAAGGGCCACTTACTTTGTAGCCCTGAGTAAATAATTTATTTCAAAGTTAAGTATGCATGTAGTGTTTACTTCACTTACTTCTACTGACTGCCTCATGTTCCAAAATCTATAGTAGTACTGGTAAGCATAATAAATGATGCTTATGGGATAAATGTCAGAGATGTTAGTTGGTAGCAAAACGGGGAGATTTTCCATTGCATGCAAAATAATATTGCTTTAAATAAAAACAGAGGAAACAGTGAGTCTTACAGGATGATATACAATTATTCTAGCAATATTAAAAGCAAAATTCTTTTGGGACCAATGCATGATAGATGAAGGTGACGGTTTAAAGATTTGATTCTTTGTCATTTCTTGTTTCACAAATATTTTATGATGCCTGAATTTCATGGCAGCAAGAATTAAGCCTCTTGTTGGACTTCCCAGAATTGGTGACCTGGGAATGCATGTCTGTCACCCTGTAAGATAAGAATAAAATTAATGAAAATAAGACATGGACTTTCAGATTCTGTAAGACTGTACTGTCACCTGAAGTTTCTTGCTAAGGATGGAATTGAATTTCCCTGATGATGCACAGGATGATAAGAGGAGAGAGTTCTGCTGACTCTGTGGTTCTTTCTAATTGTCTATGATAACCCTGAGGTTAACCCTGAGGTTTCTAATCATCTATGATAACCCATGGGGATAACCCGGAGGTTTCCAATTAGTATAGAGAAATTGGAGAACATGAAATGCCCCATTAATTACTCATAAAGTATGGAGATATAGTTCTAGAACACAGAATGGGTGGGGCACCTTTTGCCGTCCTTCTTACTTGAACACATCATTGTAGGACTTTACTGCTGAGGCACCCCGAGACTTGTTATCTGGATTTCAATCTTTGTAAATAGGTAAGGAAAGGGGTGTGGTAAAAGGAGGAATGCTGTTGTAGTTGTAGCTCAAGAAAAGAAAACGTCTCCATCTTTGCCATCATCATCTCTCAAATAAGACTGAGCCAAAACTCCCAAAGTAGTAGAAGCTAGATTCTGGTGGCTATATGCTTGGCTATAATTACAGTTTCTGACATCTGCTGTTTTGGCCACTCTCCAAAAATTAATGAGACCTGATTTTGTGCCAGGAGTTGTGCTATGTCTTGGGATTATAGGAGAAAACAAATCAATCTAGTGTTTAAGAGCTCTGGAAACAGGCAAACCTTTTAAAACACCTAAGTCACTAACAAGAGTAGTGAATATGAACAAATTATTGTATTTTCTGTATCTCATTTTTCTTACTTAAAAACGTGAGTAAGAATGGTATGTTAGCAGAATGCAGTGAGTATAAATAATGAACATAAAGCACTTAGAAAAGTGTGATTAATGTTCATATATTGTCCAATGTCATTATATTGATATTATTGTTTCAACAAACGTTAACTCTGTGTCAGGCACTATACTAAGTGCTGGATTATAAAATACATGCATCTGGTCTTTGTTATATAGGACAGAATCCAGGATCAAAAATGCTACTCTGTAGAATGAGCTCCTCCTTGCTAGGTCCCACCTGTAGGACCTTCCTCTGGTGACAAGCATCTGAGTCCTAAAGGGTCTCACTGGTGAGACCAGTGCTGGGTATCTTGGGCCGAGAGATCCTCCTAGCTATCTAGGCGCTTTCAGTATGCCTGCCTTCATGGAGAACTTTGTCTGCTAAGTAATTGAAGGATTCTGCCACTTACCCAACAGCTCCATTGCCCAGACAATCAGGAGAGTCCTATATCCATTGTGAGATTCCTTCCCTCTAAGATGTGGTATCTGATTTCAAGATGCTTCAAGTGGGTCAGGTAGACACATAAATTAAAAGAACGCAATGAAGAAAGAGGGAAAAGCTAGATGAGGATAAATGTGTAGTATGAAATTATTTACCCTCCTCATGACTCAACTGTGAATTAGTGTTAAGGAATGGGGTTTAAAAATCCATCTGTTTTCTTAGATCCCTGCTCTGCCATTTATAAGCTGTTTGGTGTAGGTAGTTTACTGCTCTTAACCTAGGTTTCCTCATCAGTGCAGTGAAGATGATCATAGCACCTCCACCTAAGGTTATTATGAGGTGATGTACCACATCTAGTATCTAGCACAGTGCTGACAAATAATAGGCTCTCATAAATGAAAGCAATTTGAACACAAACTGAATAGGTTAGGGACTTTTAAGGATGTTTTTCCCCCTTCCCAAAGGGAATGTTAAAATCATACAGCACAGTGTCCAGGTACTTGTAGGATGAGTCTCATTAAGTGTCCAGATTGTTGATGGTTCCCTATTTAACAAATTTCATGAAGCAGCTACCTCTATTAAGGATCGCTGGCTTTTACAGCTCAAATCTGTTTTCTTTCTTTCTTTTCCTTTCATTTTGATTCTTTAATTGAAACAAATTCTAAAGATAAGGACTTCTGGTTTTTTCAGTGATTCTATTTTTGTTATCTACAGTGCCATCCTAAAATAAATGAAATAAACATTATTGAAATAATAAATATATAGATAAATACATATATAGATGATTGATAGATGTGACTTTATAATGGGAAGCGATTAAATTCTCCAATGCTTTATGCCATCTTCATCTTGTGATAAAACAGTGAGAGCACAAAATGGAATTAGTAATAAGAGCAAAACTGTATCAAAATTGTTTTAAGCTCAGGATGGCATAATAGTGCACTTATTCAAAAGTTTATATTGTTTATAAAAAATAGAGACAATGAAATGAAAAACATTGCTTGTTTCTCCACAGAAAGTCTCTTATGGTTGTTGAAATGTTAAATTATCTCAAGCCTTATGAAGTGACTATTCTATGATAAAGAAGCCAGGGTTACAGGAGACTAATTACATTGTTGGTTTCAGTCCAACAATGACTTATTCGTGCAAGTTACTAGTGTGTTTAAGGCTTGCTAAATCAAGAATTTATTAAAATAATCTGTGTTTTCCTTAGTTTTGCCAAAACATCAGTGTTATAAAGGAAAGTACATAAGGGTATAAAATGTTAAATAAAAGATCATAAGCTTGAGTTTCTAGCTGAAGTCAAACTAATTTCATTTAGTACTAGAAGAGCTTTAGCTTCACACTTGGCATTCTTAGCAAAATCATGCACTTTATGCCAGAAGTTCACACTTCAATAAGAAATTTTATCTTGAACTGGGGTGAAAAGACGGGGAATTTAGGGAAATCATCTACTGCCAACATGGAATAGAAAGTGGTGAGTTTCTTTTATATACCCCTGGCTTCTAAATGGCAGGTAATGTTCGCATCATTGGCCTGGGAAGCATTCTCTTAATTCTCATGGGATTCCCATTTAAAGCTGCTTTTCACATTAGATGAAATTTATCACTGGTGATGAGAACCCACCAGTAGAATCAGAATCAGTGAAAATTATTTGTAATATGAAACTGTCATTTCCTCCCTTGGAACAACCACCTCTCCCTCTAAGCAATTTCTGTTAGTATTTTAAGAGTCAGCTCTATTGCTTACCCTTGTGAATTTTTCCCATGGCTATTCTCATTCACAGTGAATTTCTATGGTAAACTCTGTTCTAACAGATTAAGTCTTTGGTTTTGTGTTAACCACAGTTCTTGTTTGAAATCTCATGGTAACAAATTGTCACCCCAAGTAAACTAACTGAAAACTACTCAGTAGCAGAGAAAGCCATGTCACATGATGAGTAAAATTGGCCTCAATTGAAGATCAGGAATCCTTGGAAGGTTTGAAGAACACTCTATTTTCTATAAATGGTATCTGAATAAGAAATGCGACCCAGTCTGTGGGCCATGGTCAGACGAGGCAGCTGAACTGAAGATGTTTGCTTCATTGGTGCCCCAAATAGTAACCAAGTTAACTAGCCTTAGGTTCAAAATAGCAACGTTAGGGTTTACATAGGAAACAATGATAAGGGAAACATAGCACTTGGTGAGTAGGCAGTAGGGAAGCAAGTGTGCTGGAAGGTGGTGGGCGGTGGCGTGGGTGAGCAGTTGGAGGGAAGAGCAAGTGAGAATTACCTCTGGGTTAGAATCATATGTGCCTCCCAACCTATGGCAGGGACTGCCAACATTTGTTACCATGAAGGCTTGAGAGGTTCCTTGGAGAGATCTGCAGGAAAGGAGGGATAATTCTATGTGGAGTATGGTGCCCATCACTTGGCTGTGTTCCTGGTCTACCCCCCACACAGGTTATCTCTAAATTGAATGTGAAACAAAGGTTTTCAAGTTAAAAACAACAATAGCAAAAACAAAATGAAACAAAGCAGAAGGTATTATTGTACTGAAATCTCTGAAACACTTTGGGGCATAAGCAGCATTTCTTGAGAGCCCCTCTCACAAAATATGGCCCAAGAGGAGAGAGGAAATATTTCCCTTCTCAGGGTAATACGCCCTACAGTTTCAGCTGTGCAAGAGACAGATTTGGGTCTTAGGGCAAACAGCAGCACCTGGTGGGCAAGTGTTAACTCACCAGGGTCCTGTAGGCACTTAGGAATTCCATGGAGCAGGAGCAGTGGGAGCCAGCAGAAAATGGCTTGTTTGTGAATACAAGTTTTTCATCTCCTTGGAGATCCCAGATATGTTTGGCTGGGGAGGGGAAAGGACTTTCCAGAGGATTAGAAATCAGTCAATAAAAGTTGCTTTATTATTATTACTGTAATTCCCCAGGCACCACAGTCTATTAAAGCATGAATAATTTTCAATTTCGGGCAAATCTTAGGCAAATCTTTCAAACTTTAGAAAAAGAATCAGAGTAAATGATATAAAACTCTTCTCTGAAGTATAGTTATTTATAACTTTTGAGTATGAAGTCAGTAAGAACTTGATTAACTCAGGCTCTTATTATAGAAATTAACAATTCTTCCAGATATGCCAGCAATCATTAAAATGACATAATAATTCTTGGACAGTTATTTTACTTTATTTCATTTTTAATTTTTATTGGAGTATAGTTGATTTACAATGTTGTGTTAGCTTCTGCTGTACAAAACAGTGAATCAATTATACATATATCCACTCTCTTTTAGATTCTTTTCCCATGTAGGTCATTACGGAGTGTTGAGAAGAGTTCCCTGTGCTATACAGTAAGTCCTTATTAGTTATCTATTTTATATATAGTAGTGTGTATATGTCAATCCTGATTATTTTAAACATTTATAGTACTCAGACAATCATTTTGGGGTGTGTGATAAATATAGTGGGACTTTTTTTTTTTTTTTTTACGTTTAGTAAGGCAAACATCTTTTGGACAAAGAAGGAGAGTGAAACTAAAGAATGTAAGTACTTATGGAAAATACTCTTGCTTTTTAAGTGTGAAATTTTAGACCAGATACAGAATTTTGGTAAATTTCCCATTAAACTCAGAGATTAAACTCTAAGATTAAACTCTAAACTCTAAGATTTTTAGGAGGAACAGAATTTATTTTGAGCAGTCACTGGAAAGCGACGAACAGAGATATGAATGAACTCTTATGGATGCTCCTAGGAAGCCTGCATGATCTTGACTTCTTAAAGGCAACCATCTCTTTCCTTAATACCTCTGGGCAGAAAACACAGACTGAGAGATCTAGAGGCCCGGCTTCTATTTAGCCAACCATAATCATAATAGCGTTTTCATGATCATTAGTGTCATGAACATTTAATTGAGTACTTAGCATGTGCCAGGCACTATAATAAATGATCTATTTATTCATTTATTTGAGTCTCTAAACAACCCAGTGAATAAAGTATTTTTAATCCCACTTTTCAGATGAGAAAATTACAAATAAGTAACATGTACAAGTTCACAGATATGATAAGTGGCAGAGCAAGGATCTGATCTCAGGTAGTCTGACCACAGAAACTACCTTATTAATGGTGGAATTCAGCCTTCTTGTTTTATATTTGCCTAGATAAGGGATCCTGCTGTCTCTCAAAGAGAGTTGTAGCCGAGCTGTTCGTGGACTTGCTTCAAGTGAGAAAAAACAGTGATCAGTCAAAAACAGTTTGTCTCCATTTGCAAATGATCAAACACATACTTCCATATAACTGCAAAACTAGGATGCTTTCTGTTTGGGACAGGACATCAACCCCTTTCATCCTCAGAATGAAGATCAGTATCCCAGTTTTTAAAAATGGTCTTTCCCATCCTGTTATTATTCACCAATTTGAAGGAAAATCTCTTCCTTCCTCAATGACCATCATAATCTCCTCCCACCCCCACATTACCAGCCGTCATTGTTTTTGAGAATCTAGCAGCCATATTAGTTTGGTGAACTGAACTACAATTCTACCTTAGGAACAACTTACTTTAGTTTTTTCATCACAATCTCAAATGCAGACTCACCCATAATGCAACTTTCTTCCCTTTCTGCCTCATTCCCTCTCTACATACTTCCTTTCATCCTTTCTTACTCCCTTCCTTCTGAAAGGAAAATATGTGCCAGAAACTGGGATTTTGATAAAAAGAAATAGATATTTTTGTATCTGACAACATAATAGGAAAAGAGCAATGTGGAAATCCATTATTACAGTAAAGCATAGAAATTGTGCAACAGAAGCTCAGAAAAGGTAGAAGCAGTGGAATCTTGGTGAACCAGATCTCAGAGGAAAAAAAAGAAAAACAATATGTGATGTTTACCAATTTCCAAGTTGTGAACACCCCGACTCTGGAAGACAACAAGCTCCCAAAATCACATCACTGAATGTGAAGTTGGAAAGAAATATAATCTTTTGCTGTCGTAAGTGGGTATAAGCCACCTACAGTACTGTATTCGCTATAAGTGATTAACCATGCACAGATTTGGAGGAAGTCGTCACGTTGGAGTTGACATTTGATTTGTTTCTCGTGTCTCCTGAACTCTTAACTCCTTGATATGTATCTTTACATCCTTTTATCCCCACCCCACTCATGTTTATTATAAACATATGATAAGTTCACTAGTTCAGTGCAGACGGATAGATAATTACATATCACTAGGCTAAACTAGAAAACATACATAAATGTGGAAGGATAGAGAGATAGATATAGGGATTTGGATATAGATATGGATATTAATACAAATATATATTCCCAAGGGACAAAATAACTACAAGCATACCTAAACTACTATATTGCTACATGAAATCATAAAACTTTTTTGATACCTACTTGTAAGTTCATATTAATTCACTTTATTTGGCCTCTCATTGCTGCTCTGCAGTCCTTTTGTTCATCCCTTCTTAACCTTCCATTTCTTTATAATTGCTATTACAAATGTTTCCCACTATTCTGCAGTCATCAATTCCACTTTTGAGCCCTTTATTCTCACAAAATAACCCCAATTCCTTCTCTTCTGGGATCAAGTTCAAACAACATGAAGCTCTTCTTCCTTTTCTTGTGCCTCAAAATGCTGCTTCTGCGTCATTAACTACCTGTTAAACTTTCTCATATATGATCCTAGTCTTGTTTATTTCTGACTTCTTTGAAACCTTTTTCCACCATTTGTCAATATTATGTCCTATATCTTCATAACTCCATTTTATTAGCTATTTCCCCACACCTAGAAACAAATTTGTCTTTTTTTCTCCTATAAGAGATTTTCTTCAATTTCATATAATTTCAAGCTATACTTTTAGCTTTCTTCTTTCCTGCAATGTATATTTTTCAGGAGAGTTTCTAAGCTATTTTCCTCTCATTGTCCTTTTAACATTAATCTCTTAGTTACGTTCACTTTAGCTTTTCTCCCCACTCCTCTGTGATAATTCATATCTTGAAGGTCACACTATGTGCCTAACGAGAAACTCCCAAGACTGTTTTTTTATCAGAGTACATATTGATTGGTCTCTTTGCCCCTGGTTCTCTTGAGATTTGCTCTATGCTACCATTTTGCTCTATGCTTCTCCTTCTCTGACCACTTTTCTGTCTCATTGTGTGGCTTCCTTCCCGATGCCAACTCCATAAGCCTTTTCTCCTTTGGCTCCTTTTTGTGGCAATTGTATCTACTCGATAATTCCAGCTAAGATAGCTAGATAATTTACATCCTTTTGAATATTTGGTATTAGATATTTAACTGTAATCATTCTAGTGTGTGTGCAGCAGAATCACATTGTGTTTCCGCTGATGACTAATGATGTTGAGTACCTTTTCATGTACTTCCTTGCCAGTTTTATGTAGGAGTATATAAATATTCCTCTTTGAATTGTCTTTTTGAGTTTTCTTCCATCTTTAATTCTGTGGTTTGTTTTTCTTTATTGATGTGTAGAAGTGCTTTACATATGTCCTGGATGACAGCTTTTTGACAGATGTATATCTTTCTAGTGCCTTGCCTATTCATATTTAATAGTGGTTTTTGAAAAGCTGATGTTTTAATTTTGAAGTCCAATTTATTTTATTTAAATTTATGATGGTTCTAACTGTGTCTTATTAAGTAAACGTATCCCATCTCAGTGTTGTAAAATTAGCTTCCTATATTACTTTCTGGATGTTTGAAAATGTTAGCATTTATATTTACGTCTATTATGCATCACATGTTTTTTTAAAATACATGCCAATGTGTTTTTTTTTGTTTGTTTTTTGTTTTTATTTTTGGCTGCGTTGGGTCTTCATTGCTGCGTGTGGACATTCTCTAGTTACAGCAAGTGGGGGCTACTCTTCGTTGCGGTGAGCGGGCTTCTCATTGCGGTGGCTTCTCTTTGTTGCAGAGCACGGGCTCTAGGGCATGTGGGCTTCAGTAGTGGTGGCACGCGGGCTTCAGTAGTTGTGGCTCGTGGGCTCTAGAGCGCAGGCTCAGTGGTAGTGGTGCACGGGCTTAGTTGCTCTGCGGCATGTGGGATCTTCCCGGACCAGGGCTTGAACCTGTGTCCCCTGCATTGGCAGGTGGATTCTTAACCACTGCGCCACCAGGGAAGCCCAGTGATGCACCACATGTTAATTTTGTATGAAATGTGAGGTAGTGGTTGAGGTTTACTCAATTATTCTGGAACCACATGTTAAAAATACTTTCCTCTGAATTGTTGTTGGAAGAGATCGAAGTGACCACCAGTTGACCCAAGAGCTTGACCCAGGCAACTGGAGGCCCCTCACCCCCTCCCCTGTCCTTGTAAGGTACATTCTGACCACTCTTCTCACAATGGGAGCCATTTTTAAGGACTTAGCCTTGAGAGAGTAAGGTGTTGTTGCAATCCTCTGAATGAATACTTGACTGAACCCAGGTGAGGCCTCTATACAGTCAACACTCTGTATCTGTGGGTTCTGCATCCTTGGATTCAACAAACTGCTGGTTGTAAACACTTTTTAAAAAATTCCAGAAAGTTTCAGAAAGCAAAACTTCAATTGCTGCATGTTGATAACTATTTACACAGTATTTACATTGTATTTACAACTATTTACATAGTATTTACATTATATTACATGTTACAGGCAATCTAGAGATGATTCAAAGTATACAGGAGGTTATGCATAGGTCATGTGACAATACTGTGCCATTTTACATAAGGGACTTAAGCATCCTCGGATTTTGGTGTTTGCAAGAGGTCCTGGAACCAATCCCCTGTGGATACCGAGGGACAAATGTATAAACTTTTAAGATTCTTGTGGACAGGGGCAGAGATCTTCTCTTGCGACCACCCAAGACAAACCGTGCAAGTTAAGTTCCCTTGCTTATAAATCTGCCACCTACCAATCTGGAGTAGCCTGTCTCTTTCTTTGGTCTCCCCTTCCCCTTGGTGTATGGGAGCCAGTTTGCCAACCGACAATTGTTTGACATCTTTTTAAAAATCAGATGACAGTGGGTTTATTCCCAGTGTTCCACTGATCGATTTTTCTATCCTTGCCAAACTAACAAATTATTTTGATTACTGTAGCATTACAGGAATCTTAGATAGTGTAACTTCTCCAACTTTGTGCTTCTTTTTCAAGGTTAATTTGGGAGTTCTAAGTCCTTTATATTTCTATATATATATACATATATTAGAACAAACTTGTCAGTTTCTGACAAAAAAATGCCTACTGGGATCAAGATGGCAGAGTAGGAAGATTCTGAGCTCACATCCTCCCACAGACACACCAAAACTACAACTACATATAGAACAACTATCTCTGAGAACAAACTGAAGACTAGTAAAACAGATTTTCTACAACTAAGGATATAAAGAAAAGGTCACATTGAGAGGGAATATGGGCAGAGATGCAGTCCAGTCAGACCCACACTCCCAAGTGGATGACCTAGAATGGAAGCAATACCACAACCACAGAGGAACCCCTCTGAGGAGCAAGGGGTCTGAACACTGGGATCCCCTGCCCAGGATACCGGCACCAGGAAGATGAGTCCCCGTAACGTGTGACTTTGAAAACCATCAAGGCTTATATCTGGAGGACTATAGGAAGCAGAGACTCCACTCTTGAAAGACACGCACACAAACTCACTTAATTCCAGTCCCAGCACAGAGATAGCAGCTTGAAAAGCAACTGGGTCATAGGAGGAGATTTACTGACAAATATTAGGGCATGTTCTAGAGGAGCAGTCATCTGGTGAAACTTTCTTCAGGGACGAAAGCACTGGTGGGTGCCATTTGTTTTTTACTCTCCATCCACCCAGCTAGACTGGCACTCATGGGCACTGTTTCTTTCACCCTCAATCAACCTAGCTAACACTGTGTGCACCCCTCTAAAGTGGTTCCCACCCCACCCCACCTGACAGGAAGCCACAGCTGGTACCAGTGCCCTTTCAAAGTGGCTCTTGCTTCAAGGGGTCAGTCCTGTACACCATCATTCCCATAATAGTCATGGCCATATCTCGCAGCCAGATGCACCAGGGGCCAGCTCTGTACATCAGTGCACCCACAGCAGTTACAGCCAGGCCTTATAAACAGCCAGGCCAGGGACCAGCCCTGCCCATCAGGATATCTGAAGCAATCGAGACCCAACCACAGCAGGAAAGTGCTCACAGCCCACACAGGTGATACCCCTAGAGCACCTGGCTTTGGTAACCAAGGGGGATTGTGCCACTGGACCCCACAGGACACCTTCTACATAAGGCCACTCTTCTAAGACCAGGATATATAGCTGAATACCTAATACATAGAAACAAACACAGAGAGTTAGGCAAAATGAGAAGAGAAAGAATACCTTCCATGCAAAAGAACAAGAGAAAACCTCAGAAAAAGAACTGAAAAATTGGAGATAAGAAATTTACTAGAAAAAGTGTTCAAAGTGATAGTCATAAATATGGTCACCAAACTCAGGAGAAGTATGAATGAACACAGTGAGAACTTCAATGAAAAGATAAAAAAGATGTTTAAAAAATATATCTGAAGAATAAAAAACTGAAATGAATCAACAGCAGATTAGAGGATACAAAATAATGGATCAGTGATCTGCAAGACAGAGTAGTGGAAATAGAAGAGCAAAAAGAAAACAAATTATTTTTAAATTGAAGGTAGTTTAAGGGACCTCTGGTACAAAATCAAGCATACTAACATTCACATTATAGGGGTCCCAGAAGGAGAAGAGAAAGAGAAAGGGAGAGAAAATGGATTTGAAGAAATAATGGCTGAAAACTTCCCTAACCTGGTGAAGGAAACAGCATCAAATCCAGGAATCACAGAATCTCAAACAAGATGAACCCAATGAGACCCACACCAAGAGACATTATAATTAAAATGTCAAAAGTTAAAGAGAGAATTTTAAAAGTGTCAAGAGACAAACAACTAGTTACATATAAGGGAGCCCCCATAAGACTATCATCTAATTTTCAACAGAAACTTTACAGGCTGGAAGGGACTGGCACCAAATTTTCAAAGTGCTGAAAGGGGAAAAACAACAACAACAACAAGAAACAAACAAACCAAAACAGCCTTACCACGAAGAATACACTACCTAGTAAAGTTATCATTCATAATTGAAGGAGAGATAGACTAGCCTTAAAAGAAATGTTAAGGGAAAGAATTGATGTCGTAACAAATAGAATCTTCCATTGCATTAATATGGATTATCTTTCCTTTTATTCCTATCTACTTTAGTTTTGTTCATCAGTGTTTTCTTTTTTCTCCAGTGCATAATACCTGCACATTTTTACTACAATTATCCCTAAGTATTTAATTTTTTCTAAATGATGACAAATCATGTATTTTGATTTAATATGCCAATTATTTACTAGTCTACTAATCTATAAAGATAAATTCATATTGATTAATGATTTTGTTTCTTGTTCCTTTACTAAATTCACTTATTAAATTGAGGATTTTTTTGTACTTTCCCTAAGATTTTACACATACTTAACTGTAAAAATACATTTGAAAAAATACATTTTACTTGTGTTTTTGCAATCTGTGTGCTTTATATTTACTTATCTTGTTATAGATAAACCTTTTGTACAGCGTTCAAAGACACGATGAAAGTGAACATGCTTGCTGGGTCCCCAATCATTTTTTTTTTACCATTCAGCATGATGGTGGCTGTAGGTCTTACATATGTGTGCTTTATAATATGGAGGAAGTTTCTTTTTATTACAGTTTGCAGATTTTTTAAAAATTAAAATACTAAGTGTTGTTGAGAATGTAGAGAAACTGGAATCCTCAAGACAAAAAATAATATGTGTTGGTGAGGATGTAGAGAAATTGGAATCCTCAAAAAATGATCCAGTTGCTTTGGAAAACAATCTAGCAGTTCTTCGAAAGATTAAACATAGGTGTTACCATATAAACCAGCAATTCCACTCCTAAATGTATATCCAAGAGAAATGAAAACCTACATCCACACAAAACTTACAGACAAATGTTCATAGCAGCATTATTTGTAATAGCCAAAAGGGGAAATAACCCAAATTTATTTATTCATTCATCAGTCCATCAAATGATGAATGGGTAAATAAAGTGTTGTCTAGTCCATACAACAGAATATTATTTGGCAATAAGAAGGAAGGATGTACTGATACATACTTCAGTCTGAATGACCTTTGAAAACATGCTAAATGAAAGAAGCCAGTCACAAAAGACCACATTTCATATAAATGGAGATTCCATTTATATGAAATGTCTGAAATAGACAAATCTATAGAGACAGGAAGTAGATTAGTGGTTGCCCAGGGCTGGTGGGAGGGATTGAGGGAAATGGGAAGTGACTGCTAAACTGTACACTGTTTCTTCTGGGGGCAGGGGTGATGAAAATGTTCTAAAATTGATTGTGGTAATGGCGTGCACAATTCAATGAATATATTAAAAACCACTGAGTTGGGTGCTTTATTTATTTATTTATTAATATAAATTTGTTTATTTATTTATTTTTTGGGTGTGTTGGGTCTTCGTTTCTGTGCGAGGGCTTTCTCTAGTTGCGGCGAGCGGGGGCCACTCTTCATCGCGGTGCGTGGACCTCTCACTGTCGCAGCCTCTCTTGTTGCGGAGCACAGGCTCCAGACGCGCAGGCTCAGTAGTTGTGGCTCACGGGCCTAGTTGCTCCGCGGCATGTGGGATCTTCCCAGACCAGGGCTCGAACCCGTGTCCCCTGCATTGGCAGGCAGATTCTCAACCACTGTGCCACCAGGGAAGCCCAGAGTTGGGTAGTTTAAATGGGTGAATTTTGTGTTATATGAGTTATATTTCAATAAAGCTGTTAGGTTTTTTTAAAAAAATGAAATAAAATTATAAATGTGTGTTGACATTGTCAAGTCTTTTTCTTCTACTGAGCTGGTTATATTTTTATGTCGCCTTTATTCTATTAATATGGTAAACTATATTTATCTAATTATAAATTTTAACTCAACTTTGCATTCCTCGTGTGAACTTTCCCTGTTTTTTTTTTCATTTTTGTATAATGTTAATTTGATTTGCTACTATTTTGTTAAGTATTCTGCATTTAAATTCACAATGAATATTGGTTTGTAATTTTATTTTTTGTAATGTTCTTGGTTCTGGTTGTGGTATCAGAATTATTTGATTATTCTGGCCTCATAAAATAAGTTAGAAATGCTGCCTCTATCTTCTGAAATAGTTTATGTTTAATTGGTATTATTTCTTCTTTAAAAGTTTAATACAAAATTCTGGTGAAGCCATCCAAGCAAGAAATTATAATTATGGGAAGCTTTTGAATACAAACTCGATTTCTTTAATAAGTATTAAGCTATTCGGATTGTGTGTTTTGTCAGTTTTGAAATTAAGGCATAGAGAGTATAACTGAGTTTTTCAAAACTTTACAGTTAACAAAAAAAAACCCCTCAATTTTAAGATGAACAAAATTTGTGCGTTTTGCAAATGAAGACAATTTTGAGATGTATTTAGAGAGTCTTTATTGTGCCAGATAGATGTGAACACAGATAATGCCAAATTTCCCAAGGGTAGAGAAGTATATATAAAATGTAAAACTCCCCAGGGTTCCCAGAGGTAATCAGTCACTGACAGGCTTCCTACTTTGGACCGACCTCGATATGATTGTCAAGAAGCATCCAAGCTGTCTGTTGAGGCTTTAGCTGAGGCTGACAAACGCACATCCATATGGTTGAGACCCAGTCAAGTATCAGCATAGTTAAACAACAGAGGATGGAAAGAAAAATATAATGCACCTGCTGCTTCTTTCAGAAACCAAATCACTGTACCAAATCACTGTAGCCTACTTGTGACTATTCACCTCAACATGAAGTCACTCTCCAACCACTAAGATCATCTGACAGCAGCACCTAAATATTTTTTTAACATCTTTATTGGAGTATAATTGCTTTAACCTAAATATTTTTTAAGTTTATTTACACACTTAAAAAAATTCAACTTTAATGCATACATGATTATTGGAAATAATTTGGAAGATACAAAAAAGGAAAACAAAAACAAAAAAACCTCCGGAGCCTACTTTCAGAGTTAACCCCAGAATATTTACTTAATAAAAGTATGTTTTTATAATTCATAATTAGTATCATACTATATATTTATCATATAAAATATATATTTATATAAATCATATACAATATAGCATTTATCAAATATAAATGTTATTTATTTGTATTAGTATGTTATCATGTTCCCATTCAACTTATGCTTTTAAAAATTTCTTAATAGTAAAGCCATCCTGTAGCTTCAGTTGAATTTGTTTAGCCATTACTTGTTTTGATTTTGATTTGCATAAAACCTATTTATTTCTTTGGTAGATTTTCTCATTCTTTGGGTACATCCTATAAGATGAAATAATGAGTCAAATGGTAGAGACTTTCTTAAGGCTATTGATATTATATTCCTAATTTATTTTTTACAGAGCAATAGGAATATTTAAATTCACAGGATGGATGAATGAAAGTGTCATTTGCTTGCATACTTGCAAACACCTGATTTTTTAAAAGTCTTTGAACATTTGCTAGATAAGTATTTTATTGTTTTGTTAATTTTAATTTCTTTAAACATTCATAAAATTAAACATTTTAAATAAATTTTATTTGTAAATACCTTTTTCTATAAATCACATTATTCCCTTTTCCTACTTACCTTTTGGGATTTTAGTATAATTCCTGTTAACATGTAAGCTCTTCAGAGAATAATATTAATTTTTTTGTGTAATATTTCACAGATATTCTCCTTGGCTTTGTTTGCCTTTTAATTTGGTTTACGTGTTTTGATATATAAAGAACTTTATTTGCACTTAAATTTTTCAATTCCTCTCTGGTTTATTTAATTGCATGTATTTATGAAAACTATTCACTATATGTTTGTGAGTGTCGTACAGTTTTTTATGCTCAAAATTTAATCCATCTCAAATTTATTTTGGTGTCCTAAGCCTTACTGTGAAGGAATCTACCTTTTCATTCTCGTTATTAAGTTTAAAACTTGCTAGGTAACGAAGCAGAACTTAATAGGTAATGAAGTTGGCCAGTGTATCTTATGTTCATACTTTCATTACTCCAAAAATATCATTTGTATTTTCCTATATGTTAGAAAGGCTCACATTTCCAGGCCTTCAACAGTGCACGGCAATTAGTGGCTATGCATATTTCTGTTGTACCAGATAAAGAAGACATCTTTCCACAGGGTGAGCTGAAGAATAATCATAGAAGAGGGAGAGAAAGAGAGAACAGTATTTGAGCTAATGAGGGAATAATAGAAAGTTTATTTTCAGAAGTGGCCTTTGAGCTGCTTTTCTAGAATGTTTAGAGCATTCCCCCAAA
Organism: Balaenoptera musculus; assembly: GCF_009873245.2. Lineage (NCBI taxonomy): Eukaryota > Metazoa > Chordata > Mammalia > Artiodactyla > Balaenopteridae > Balaenoptera > Balaenoptera musculus. The sequence goes on from NC_045800.1 coordinate 21,905,237, forward strand.
CACATATAATGTGTGATTATCTGAATCTCATCATTATGAAATTGTCAGCAAATCAAGTATGTGGAATAATTTTTAGGAGAACTGACCTGGAGTCACAAAGGATTCAATATTATGAGAAATATAGGATGGTGGAGGGTCTAGTTTAAATTGTGTAGACTAAAAGGACATATCAGCCAAAATAATTGCATGAATTTTTACTAGATCCTGCCTTTAAAAGGAAACCATAAGTATGCTTTTCAGACACTGGAGACTGAAAATGGAAGGAATATTGTAGGATATAGTTGAATTAATGTTGTATGATAGTAGTGTTGTGGTTGTGTACGGCAACATCTTTGACACTGAGAAATGGATTCTTCAGTGTTCTTGTTCTTGAGATACACGTGTGGAAGTATTGCTACGGATGCACCCTATCTGCAAATGGTTCGGCATCCTGAGCCTGTGTGTGGGGAGAGAATGAAGCAGTTAGTGAAGGTGGAGGTGTTTACTGTAATTATTTTCTAACTTTTTTTTTTATTGGTCTGAAAAATTTCTGAATATATGCTTGCAAACATGCATATGACCATAAGGATAATAGTAGTTTCTACATCATAGGCTTTTTATTAGCACTAAATGTACTAGTCGATGTAAAGGAGTTATTACTATGTTTGATAAATTATTACTATTTAAGCCATGTTAGTTAATATTGTCACAGAGAACTTTGGTACAAGAATACTGAGAATACACTTTCTAATGAATCATCATAATGATGGTATGATGATATTAATAATAATGTAGCCCAATCCTCCATGCGATGCCTATATCTTTCTAAAGTAACCTTGTCACATGGTTTCTCCATTCATGCTTGAATACCTCAAATAAGAGTACCATACTATTTTTAAAATTTTATTCTTGCACAAACCCATTCTTCATGCCATTTTAAATACCTTTTCTTTCATGTTTATCAAGAGCATTCTTTTCAGTTGAGATTATCTTTTTTTTTCTTAATTACAAATTAACTTATTGCTTATATTACTGCTCTGGGCATTTAGATATGCACCTCTTGTTTTCCCTGCCTCTGACTACTCTAAAATACTTCACAGAATTCAGTATAGTACCAATTTGTAGTATGAATCCAAATACAGTTTTAGAGCATAAAAAATATAGTTTAAGATAAAAGGAATAATTTATCCTATGGCAGGAGTTGCTCTTTAAGATTGTGCCCAATTGTAGAAGTAGTTTTCCTAAAAAGTCTGAAATTTAAAGTGAGAAAAATCATATTTCTTTAAAGATTCCCATGATTGCATTATACAAGCGACAGTACAAAGAAGGACTAGATTATTCTGTGGACTCGGAATTCTAGCATTCCCTTTTTATTTCCTAAATGCACAGATATTATCTGTAATAAAAATTGGCCCCCAAATGGATTAATGTAGATGAGACTCCCTCAAGCACCATACCAATGGTGATCCCTTCAATTTCACTTTCTACTTCCATGGGCTTTGCAAGGAAAGAAATTTAATTATTCCTGAAGACAAATGTATTAATATTTAATAAAAACAAAGTCAGATGACAGTGTTAGCAAAAAATAAGAAATGTACATAAAGCTTTTCTATATCTGAATAAGATGACTGAATTAAGCAGCATTAACCCCTAGACATGAAATAAGATGTGAGTGAGAAGAAAAATTTCAGGCAGAAAAAAATGTTTGGTTATCAAGCTAAAATGTTGAACAGATTATATATGGAAATAGACCACACAGCTTTATTCTCAGAAAGATTGTCTTTTCAGATACTGGTAGATATGGATGTGATTACTAATGGTCTAGTTAATTAGCAACTATGTTTATTATGAGTTACGTACCATAAGACAAAGACTGTAGAATACATAGTGGACACAATTTTTTTTTCCCACCTCTGTTCTTTTGCATGACCATTTGGATTATTCTGAACTCTTGCATAGTACTTATTTCAGAGATTAGCATGTAAGACAATTTAGTCCACCAAGATTTATCTCTGAGGCGTGCATAAATCAGGTATTGTATTAATCAGGATAGGTTAGTATATGCTGCAGTAACAAATTAACCCTGGCATTTCAGCAACTTAACAAAATAAAGATATATTTATAGGCCAAGGAAAATCCAGTTTGGTTGGGTCCATACTCTTGCTTGTGACTTCACCATATGAAACATGTGGCTGTCAAGGTCACTGCACCAGAGAAATGAGGCTGGATGACACAGAAAAAATATGTCTAAGAGCCAAACCTGAAAGGATTTAGACCTTTTCCTCCCACAACTCACTGGCAAGAGCTCAGTCACATGGCTCCAGCAATGTGGAGATGAGGCTAGACAATGGGTCCTCCTGTGTGCCGAGGAAGAAGAATTGGCATGGTGACTTGGTATCCGTCTCAGTGCTCTTTTTGTAGAGGCTAATGGGTCCATAACATATGAGCCCTGAGTAATGGTGTCCACTTTTTTACCCAATATGGAAAAAAAGTCTTCATAAGAATGAAAGCAGACAGAGAGGCATTGTCCTGATTACATCTTTTGAGCCTTTGCATGTGACTTCATAAGTGTTCCCCTCCTTTTTTCTAAGTATACTTTAAGCTGGATTTCTCCTTCTTACAATCAAGAGTCATCACTAATTAAGAGCTTTTAGACTGTCTAACCCAATGCTTCCTAAAATTGGCTTCATTAATCAATTACTCAGTCAATCAAAATCCACAGTAAATAATTTATTAATTAAAAATTGTATCCTTAACACTATAGTGCACCTGGCAAACTTCTACTCATCTATCAAACTTTGTTCTAGTGTCACCTGCTCAATGAAGTGTCTTCATCACATTCTGTACACAGCTCCATCAATTCACATAATTCTCATTGGCAGCACAGCATGGAAGATAAAAGCACAGGCACTGAAGTTAGACTCCCTAACTTAGATGTAAATGCTGGCCCTTCCAATTATCAGCTTTGCAACATTGGGCACTGCGTTTCATCTCTTTGTGCCTCAGTTTCCACAACTGTAAAATGGGTTGATATAAAGTTATTTTAAAGAAAAAAGGAGTTAATATATAAAGATATCATACAACAGTAGCACACTTCAGGCAAAGTTCAATAGATGTTAGTTATTTTATTACTATAATTATTATTTTATTTTTAATAGACTGTGAACTCTTCAAGAACAAAGTCAGTGCTTATTAACTGAATTTTTCTACAGTGCTCAAGAACATGCTTAGTACCTAGTGAGTACTCATTAAATTCTAGTTGAAAGGATTACATTAGTAGAAATATATTAGTAGTAGTAATTATAATGACAACTAGCATTATTAAGCATTTATTATGTGCCAAGCATGGTTCTAAGTGTTGAGCGTGTATTAACTTGTATAAATGAATAAATAGAGAAAGCAGTATATCACTCAGGGTAATTAACTTGCTACTGTTATGAAAAAACTTCAGTTATTTTAAAATGTGAGTTTATTTTTCATTGACACAGAATTTAACTTTGATGTTGCTGGTTGGAGAGGTCTCCTAGGCAGCACTTCTAAAAGTACTGACCAGGGCTCCAGTCTTTGAACTTGGTACTACATATTCTTTACAAGGGCTTCCAATGTCACCGTGGAATGGAATAGATAAAATAATCATAAATAGGATTTTGTTTTATCTTTTAATTAGGAACATGTCTAGAAATGTGCCTATTACTTTCATGCCCATTCTGTCATTCTGTTGGCCAAACTTACATGATTGTACCATAATGAAAAAAAGAAACAAAACTCCAGCTTCCTTTGTGATCATTAGTGTAATTAAAACACAAACAGGAAATTTTAAAAATCTGTTTGGGGGGAGGCAAGATTAACTCTCAAACACTTGACAAATAAAGATGCTTACCATTGGAGGAAACTCCACTAAAGAAGAACTTGAATGTGCCCTGAAGGATGAGAAAAAGTTGGATGGTTGGAAAAAAGGTTAAGTTATTCCAGGTGAGGTGACTGACACACCCAAAGGTGTGGAGGAAGACTCAACAGGAACAGTTCCTATTAGAGAGCTGTCAGGTGCGAAAGCCCCACTCAATGCAAATAAATCCAGCAACAGACACAGCACATGGTCGCTACAATCATGTAGCAATTAATGCAGGCATCCTTCTTTCTAGAGAACCTTTTTGACATAGAACTAAGCATATTGCTGATTGCAGATTGAGATTGACTTTACTGAACCTGGTTGTCAGATAAATAGATTCTTTATATCTGAATTCGCTCTTTTTTTTTCAAACTACTATATTCCACATAAGATGATCTTAAGATGATGGCAGTGTTTTCTGACAATTTCAACCTGTTGCACCAGTTCTGAATCCCATTTGTTTTCATCCAGTCTAGTCTTGCCTCCTCAACCTGACTATACTCCACTTGAAAATGGAGACCATTCCGTGTTCTAAGCACAGTGCAGAAAGCACAATAGTTGTTGTAAAAACACTTCTTTATCTTTCCTTCACTAGATATTTTTGTAGATATCTGGCACAACAATTCTTTTTACTGTCTGTACACAGGCAACAACATAATCGCCAAATCCTATCTATCTATCTCTCTATCTATTTATCTATCTATCTATCTATCTAGTTTTTGTATTTTTTTCTTTTTCTCTACTGGACAGTGAACGAACAAAAAGCTAAGTTGTGACATTTCGAGTCATCGGCCCGTCTTGGTCCCTGCAATCCATCTTGTGAGATGTGGGGCACAGCTGACCATTAGTAAATGATGGATACTTCCTACCTTGCCTTGTTTATGCAACCATCAGTAACCCATATTCTGTTGAATACGGTGTTCTCTGATATATTATTCTTTCACTCTTCTGCCACATTTGAAGGTTGGGTACCATGTCAGCTTGTGTGGGTATCCAAGCTTGGCTTAAAATTCTAGTGCCTTCTCTCTTTCAAGTTCTAAGGCATTTGGGGGAAGTGTAAATGCTTCCTGGGAATGCCTCTGCCAAGTGAGGAGATTAAATAAGCAAAGAAATAGAAATGACATATCGTGTAAAGCCCAATTCCAGGTCCAACTGGGGTGGTCTCCAAGAAGCAACCTTTAAAAATAAGTTTCTAATACATATTAAATTTGTATTTTAAAGTAAATGTTAGTGGAGATAAATGGTTCTCTGTATGTGAGAAAATAATTTACATAACTAACTCTTAATCTGAAACATGTTTTTCTCTAAGTTCAAAATACTTTTGTTCACAATGTTCTACTAAAAACCCTTCAAGAATTGCATCTTTAGGGTTCTGGATAAATAGTATATATATATATAGATATATATATATATATATAATATATATATATATATGTATTATAATATTATATATATTCTGTATAATATATATATGTAAATAAAATAGTGTGTTTTCTATGTTGAGTCAATGAGGTCTGGCTGAAGACATCTGAATTGAATTTTGAGGCCAGGGGTTAAAAATTTGTGTTGTAACAGAGGCTGTGTTTTGTCTTCACTAATGCAGGAAATAAACTGTTCCAAGGAGGAGATAACAAATTGGCAAAATGAGGCAGCTTTGTTGTTCCAAGAAATAAGATTTGACTACCAGCCTAAGTAGGTGGGACTGAGAAGCCTATAAATGCAGGGCTTCTTGTAGGAGCCAGGAGATATGATTGTATTAATTGTCTTTATTACATCAGGGTTCAAAGTTGTAGAATTAGGCTAATGGATAAGTCAAGCAGTGGACAAGAGGAAATGGTAGGAAAAGAGCGGGATTAGAATAAAGTCTTGTCAAGGAAAAAGGGAAATGAAGTAAAGGGTTACTGAAGCTGGGCTTCTCTTCCTCTCTCTCTCTCTCTCTCTCTCTCTTTCTCTCTTTCTCTCACTGTGTGTATGTGTGTATATCTATTTACAGTATTTATGGTTTCTTTCAACCTTCAACTCAACCTAGTCCAACTATTTGTGAATAGAGCAGCAGGGTTAGTTTCATTCACTCAGTACATGCAGAAATAATAAGTCTCAACCACCTAGTCAGGAAGAAACATGTCAGGGATGCTTTTCTGATGCAACCAGTCTTCCACTTTTGTATATAAACTGTATAAAACTCAGAACTGAAGGCTGAGGATCAATGATGAGGATGCTGACCAATCAGTCGATAGACAGGTACTACTGCTGTGATGACTGTGATGGTAATCAGCATGATAATGGTAATGGGAGTGATCATTAATATTCAGATTTTATTTTCTCTCTCTCAGACTCTGTTTTAAATAAATGGCATATAACTCATTTAATTGTCACAGTAACACTTTGAAATAAATACTGTTATTATCCCATATTTTACAGAAATAAAAAGAAGCCAAATAAATGTTAAATATTTTTTCTTAATTCACAGAGCTGATAGATATCAAGGAAGACTTAGTAGTGATGAAACCAAAAAACAGCTCTAAATTGAAATAGCTGAGATTCTGTGGAAGAAAATAACACCAACAAGCCTTGTGCATTTCTGTAGGGTTTTTTTCCCCCAGAGTAGCACAGATCTTCCCAGTGAATCTCTTTTAGAAGACATCCCTAACAAAGGGATGGAGTTTTCTGGAATCCCAGTATCTAAGATTATAATGCTAGAACCTGACTAATTCTGATTTTTTTTCTTGGTATCCTTTACCATTCAGTATAGAATGTAATTCTCACTAATTACAAAAGGATGTTGGTGGTTAAAGGATTCTGTTCTCCTTCAACTACATTAGATATGTATCTAAATCCCAGTAATCAAGGTTGGATGGCTTAGACACTCTGCCGAACTACCTCGTTCCATTTTTTCACTCTCTTGTTTGATAATCCTGCGGTAGAGACTGAATGCAGGCACTGAGAGAAGTTATAAGTTTTACACCTTATTTGTGGTCGCTGTACCTCCAAGACCACAGGGAATAGACTGCCAAGAAGCAGTACTCCTCAGGTTGCTGATTCCTGCAAAGTGGGATTCCAAAATAATATGTAAATTACTGTTTTCAACATATATCCTTTCCTGCTATTTTCTTGCTCCTGTAGATTGGCATATTAGAGGTTAGGATTTATCTCAACTCTAAATATAACATCCTGACATTAATATAAATTATATGTCACTATGAAATCTGGCAAGAATGGTGCAATCCAATAAATCTGATGAGAAGAGTTAAATTTCTTTCCGTGTACCAGCATTGGCAATTAGGTTTGATTGAAAAATAAGTTGTTCTCACTTGCACTAGTAGCAGCAGATCTCAAGTATTCATATATTAATAGATAGCTAATGACAGGCATTGTATATATCATTAAATTACCATAACAATTATTCTTCTTCAGTAGGACTGGAGTACCTTGTGTACTGCAGCTGAGTAAATCATTGCATTTGATGGTTTCCTATTTTACTCTAAAAAACAAAGACTGTAAATAATGTAAGCTGTTAGCTGTCACACAACTCATGTCATTAGTAGAAGGAATATTTATAGAATGCTAAGCAAACCTAATATGACAGAAAAAGGAAGAAAGGAAGAGAGCAAAGGCACAGATAGAAATATTAGTAGAAGTAGCAAGTAATACAGTAGATGAAATATAATAATATTCAAACTGATTTTGCAAAAGCATTCTTCCAATCAACTAATGTGTTGATGCCTAGAAGTTCATTTATACTTGGTCAGATGTTTTGGTGGAAAAACATGTCCTGAGTTTCAGTATTATGAGTTGTTGGCTGATGTACAAAAGTCTCTTTATATCAGAATAAGAATAAAATGTTTAGTTAAATATTAATAGTTCTTTGAAATTGTATTCAGATATAACTTTCACTCAACTGTTCATAGCAGTGTATGGAAATAATAGTAACCTTAAGAATATGGAAGAGGAGAGCCAGAAACATGGACTCACATTCATTGGAAATCCAGTCTTCTTATGATTTTCTTTCCTTCAATTCATACCACATATCATCTATCTTTAAGATGCCTTATGTTTCAAAATGATTTCTTGGACTGTGGAAATCTTGCCTATGTACTAGGCAGCATAAAGGAGTAGGGCAAAGGGGCTGACTCAATATGTTTTGGGGGACCACCGTTCAACCTACTGCAATCATCAACCAGATTCGGGGAAAAATCTCATTTATATGTTGCTTACAGTAGATTCATCTTAAGTGTAAAGTTGACAGAAAAGGAATGTAAAATAATAATATCATACAAACACTAAGCAAAAAACAGCTATAGCAAATTTATATCAGAGAATTCAGATTTTAAGATAAGAATTATTATTAAAGATAAACAGTGGTAATTTCATAATGATCAAAGAGTTCATTCACCAGGAAAATATAATAATTCTAAATACAAATGTATCTAATGATACTGTATAAAAATTTACAAAGCAAAAGTGTACAGAAATGAATAGCAAAATAGATATCTCCATAATTCCGGTAGTAAACTTTAACATAACTTTCTCTTTAGGTGATAGAACAGTCCAATAAATTCAATGAAATATGGAAAATCTGAAAAATGAATGAGTCTACTTGATATACCTGGACAAACTTGATGATACTGAACCCAAGAATTTAAAAACACATACTGTTTTCAAATGCACATAGTATTTTTAACAAAATGGACTGCGTTAAGCTATTGTTCAATTCTTAACAAATGTCAGATAGCTGAGATACAAAAGAGTAAGTTCTAGGACTATTTTAGAATTAAGGTAGAAGGCAATAATATGTAATTGCCGAAAATTTAGAAATTAAGCAATATGTGTCTAAATAACTCTTGGGTCAAACAAGATATCACAATCAAATTAAAAGTTACTTTTAATTGAAGACAATGAATATTATCATTACAACCCAAAACACATTCAGTAATTAAGGAATGCAGGTAATACTATGAATAGAGGAAGTTTATAGTCTTAAACAACTACATTAGAAAGTAAATAAGCCTGAGAATAAATTAAGGATTCATTCAAAAAATTTTAGAAAGTGACATGAAATAAATGCTCCCAAAAGAGTAGAAGGAAGGAAATAATAATAATAGAAGCAGAAATTGACAAATGAAAGAATCAATAATTATCAAAAATCCCAAAGTTTGTTTCTTAACAAGGCTAATAATATGATGAATCCAAGGTAAAACTGAAAAGGAGACAGAGAGAGAGGTTATGAGAGGAGCCTCTTGGGTGCCAGGTGATGGGCAAGCAGGTTGGGATTAGCTCTGAGGTGTCCATTTCTGGACTCTTCCTTCCACTCCAGGCTGATTGCTTATACCCACAGATAGTTGTCGTTTGCTTGCTGTTGATATGCCTCTAAGAGTCAGACTGATTTCATAATGTTGGCCCAAGCTGTTAATTTTTCATATTGAGATAAAAAAGCAAAAGTATCCAAAGCAAAGATAATCTAAGTGAAAATGATACTTCTTTTAGATTCCTCAGATCTGAATAAGTTTCAGTAGCAGAATCTGTGTTTCTGCTGCAGATACTTGGAACAATTCTAGTTAGGAGGGGGGAAAATAAGGTTTATTAGAGATTTATAGGACTGAATAGTCTAAATACAGGGACAGAGGGAAAAAATGGGCAGAAAGAAACTGTTGGTATAGTGGATGTTGGGAATCATGCAGGTCACATCTCCAGGTCAAACCTGTTATACTACATACATCCAGAGCTTACATTCTTTCTCTCTCAACAATTTCCTAAGTTTTAATGGCCAAAGCAATCCTAACTAGATCATGAGGACCACGTGGAATATGGGATAAAATATTGGTTTCATTCTAAATGTCAGGGGAAGTCATTGGAAGGGATTTTTTGTAAAAGATCACTTTGGCTGTTGTGTGGAGAATGGATTTCATCAACATGAATGGAAGCACAGAGACTAGTCATGTAGCTGTAGCTACATGCACCCAACCAACAACTGGGAGATAAGTGTGGTTGGAACTAGTGGGTCTAAATGACTCTGACCCATGGCTATGTCAGATATGGGGTTACTTCCTCAAGCTGTGTTAATTAACCATCCTCTTGCCTAATTATGTTGGGGCAATCATTTTTCCCTGTGGAAATGAGTTTTGGGAGAATACCTCTTTTTTTCTTTTTTCTTAAGCAGGGAGGAAGCTGAAAATCAAAAGTCTTCTGTTTATGGCCAAAAGTAATGTGAGAGACACTAGAAATCTTTCAGCTATAAAAATAATTACCCCAAATCAAAGACATGAAAATGCCATCTGGCTTTTATAACTATGTTTTAGGTCATGTAAATCATGTTAAAAGTTGCAATTAGAGACGGATTTTCCCCCCATTTCACGCAATTTTCAGCTGCAGAAATGTCCTTTCTCTTTTGAGGTCTAGGCACCCATCCCTGCAAACTGTAATCTGTTCTCCTGTACTACATGTAGGAATTGTTGCCAAGGTCAATGTCTTAGAGATATAAAATGTAGGGAAAATCACCTCTTGTGCCTGATGTGTATTTTTCTGTTAGGAATATGAGGCTGAAATAGTTGGACAGCAGATATTATGGAACTAATTCTGTATCTCCTTTCTGATTTCTAGAAAATTGGTAACTCTCATCCATCAAAAATTATTTTCTAACATAATTTTTTCTCCAGTTCTGCTGTAGGGCTTTTAAGATTTTTTTAAAGAAGCATCTTTCCTTCTACATTCATTATAGGATGTGAAAGAACAACCTACATTTTTTTGTCTGGAGCTCGTCGTCATTCTTTATCGTAAGCTTTTGGGTTATATTTTATTTGTGAAGTAAACTCTAAAGCAACTTTCAACAACCTCTAAGAAACATTCGGTTTTAGGACCTAGAAAGACCTTTTCCATATTCTTATTTAACAGACTTCTGATGTATCCATTATCAGTGCAATACTTTGTGAGCATGACTTTCATCCAGTCATTAATAAACACTGAACAACATTTATGCAGCAGGCACTGTGTTAAGTTCTAGGCATGCAATAGCCAACATAACTGATGGGATTCTTGCTCCCAAGGAGCCTTTAGTCTAGTATGAGCAAAAGTCCATTCATCCAAGTTCCCTCGCTCTGCTGAGCTCCAATAAGATGTAGAGAAGACACCAGGCTCTGCACTTAAGAGTTTCTACTTTATTTTGAAGATGAAAGTCTGATATTTCCTCTGTGGCTTTAGACTTGCATGTGCATTGCCTGTGGGCCGGGTGTCAAGGTTGTGTCTGTGAGACATTGGCATCTAGATGGTTTTAAAAGATTTTTAAAAATAAGACCCACAGATTTTGACTTTCAGTTCCTGTTTTGCCAGCGTCAGGCCCTTTAACGTGTGTGTACCGATGCACATGTGTGTGTATATTTGCTTACACCCTTTGTGCCTGTTCAGTGACCCCAAGAAGCAGATCAGCATGATCCATTTACAAATGTGGGATGTATTTTGAGTACACAAGAGGTGACCTCAGAACGAATTTATTCTTTCTTAAAGCAGAACTCTCTGCTCATTTCCCTTCTCTGGGGACACAGTGAATAATGTGTGAAAGTGAAGGAGTAATTAAGAATAATGGCAGTGTCAACCTTAGGACAAGTGATAAATCTTAGTGTGTTTATGACTTAGAAACTTTATTAATGTTTAGTCAAAAGGCTACTTCTGAGTTGTAGCTAAAATATGCTAGTGATTCTTTAACTTCAGAAACGGAGAAAGACTTTCAAAATATGCTCAAAAATTTCCTCCCAGGAAGCATGAAGTAAACTTTGATACTCCACAAATTATTTTAGAGCATGTGCAATCTCTAGGCTTTTCTATAATATTTCACTTATGTTTAAATATGCATATGTCCTGGGGCCTTCTGTCTGCACTGAAGTTGCAGTTCTTACTCTAGGTATCCATGGGGAGCTGGGGCAAAGACACTAAAACATAAATAATTACAAAAATGTGATCAGTACAAAAATAATGTTCTATACAAAGTGCTGTGGAGTTACAAAAGTTGTGATGCTCATATTGGTCTTTCCAAGAAAGGAAATGCAGTGTCTTCAGCCCTAGAGCATTTAATTTAACTGTCCTGTTGTGAGGCCCAGCTTAGGTATTTGTTTTGAACTTTCAATGATTCTGTCTATGTGCAGCCAAGATTGGGAACCACCACCCAACAGGTATATGTCTTGCTGAGCTTCCTTGTTCTTGGCAGTAGGAGCTTTAAGACCTCTCCCAGAGAAAAGGCAATGGAAAAAAAAATTTTTTTAACATCTTTATTGGAGTATAATTGCTTTACAATGGTGTGTTAGTTTCTGCTGTGTAACAAAGTGCATCAGCTATACATATACATAGATCCCCATATCCCCTCCCTCTTACGTCTCCCTCCCACCCTCCCTATCCCACCCCTCTAGGCGGTCACAAAGCACTGAGCTGATCTCCCTGTGCTATGCAGCTGCTTCCCACTAGCTATCTATTTTACATTTGGTAGTGTATATATATTCATTTTTATATTCAAACTTCGGGATTCATCATGATAGAACACTAGGTTCAATACCCCCTGTTCCTTGCATCTGCACAAAGCTACCCATTTGGCAGAAGGAAGGAAGGGGGCTAAAACTGGCCAAATATATTTAGAAACCAGGACTTTATCTTTCTGAATCTCAGTTCCTCACTCTAAGTTGAGAGAATTGAGCACTGCTTACCTATAAAATTAACAAGTACAGACAATGCTGGAGAGAAGAAGGCTGGACAATGGTTTTAAACTTAGATTGGTATAAGAATCATCTGGAGGGCTTGTTATAATGCGTAGTCCTGGGCACCTTCCCCAAGGACCTTGATTCAGTATGTCTACAATGGGGCATAGAAATGTATATTTTTAATAAGCTATTTCTGTGATTTTTCTGTAGGGGATCTAAGAACATACTTTGAAAAAAAAAACTGCACTGGGGCTTGAGAAATCTCAAATAGTGCCAATTAAAGAGTTTCCTGGATTTTAGATATTTCTAAGAAGATAAAGAGGAGATGAACAGAAGAGGAGAAGTCTTTAGGAATAACAGAAGAGAGATTTTGTACATGTGCTAAAGCACATCTTGGTTTTAAAACAGTGCTTTAGTGTTGGAAAAAGGATTCCAAGGTGATTTGGTCCAATTAAATGTATTGATATCACTTATGATATCACAAGTGAATGGCCCTGTAACCTTGGCTGAAATTCTCTCTGGGAGTTTCTTACATCTCTGTCCATTTGAGGATAACACCAGCTGTCCACTTAAGCTGACCATATGTACCAATATACACCTTCTGCCCTTTTGCTTTTAGCAATAGCAAACAAGCCAGCTTCTTCGTCCCTGTGGCACCCTATATATATTTAATGTCTGTCTTGTTAATGTCCTGTCATCCCTCTCGTCCCTGAAGAGCCCTCTTCCTCCAATACTCTTCTTTCAGCAGTTTCCAGACCACTCACCATCTTGGTCACAGTATTTTGAAATATGTAAGCCTCAGAAAGTGTCTTCTTAAACGCTCCCAGGAGAGCAGGATTACTGATATTTTATGCCCACATCTGCTGCCCCCTTCCGTGAGTACACTTCCTGAGAACACTTCCTATTACTTACTTTAGTGTATTTACAGAATACTAGCAAATGAACCTGAATTAGAACCTGAAGAAATGAGTGGTTTTCTGTGGATTCCTTCAAATCATTGCCCAACATGGGAAGGAGTAAACTCATTACAACAGAAAAGAAATTGAAAGATCCAGAATCATATAACCAAGTCTAACCTACCTGAAATCCTTCTCAGAATTGGTTTCCAAGTGTACTTGAACAAGATATGTCAGAATTCTGAAAGGGGCTCAGCGATAGAGGGAGCAGAGAAATTACAAAAGTTGTTTGCATGTATTAAGGCTTTACCTCTAGTCCACACCCAAAACCATGTGCCTGGATTGTCATATTCTGATTCCACAGAATTTGGCTTAGCACCAGAGGTGATAAATTTGTCATTTCATGGTAAATACTCTCTACTGGTTTGGCAAAGCAGAATCCTTGGTGAATCTTTGATTTGCAAAGTTGTATTTCTAACAACAGCTATGGCAGGTTTTTTAATATACTATGCACAAACAAGGCTGAAGACAGTTTTTTAAGAGTCCAGGGGGACATGCGGGAAGGGAAGAGAGAATGTCTTTTCCTACCTATGGTTTGTGCAGTAAGAAAAGGTGTTGCAAAAGAAAAACTGGGAACTGGGGTTAAATGATCTAAAATCTTCTAAGGGAAAAGCAAATGAAATATTCTATTCCTGGTGAAATTTTTATCATGTCAATCAGTCTACTAAGGTGGCTGGCAGTGGAGTGGGAGGTGGGAGTTGTGGGCAGACAATGACAGAACTAGAAGACTTGGATGATCCTTTCTATACTATGCATTTTATTAAAAAAAGTCTGAACTTGTTTGGTAAGATGGTCAAGTATGCATTGCTGCACAAGTATCCATAATGATGTTGAATCCACTCAGTGCACGTCTCCACTTTATTTCATGAATTATTACCTTCTCATGGCACCTAAAGCCTCTGTGATGATGCTTCAAGGCACCTTCCTCCAAAGTCATGCCCCACTGGTTACCTCAGGGCACCAGAGCCTCAGCAGTTGACATCTTTGCTGTGCCATGAACATGGTAATTTCATTCATACCTCCAGCCGTTGTTCTTGCTGATCTTTCGCCAGGCAGTTTACTGCCTCTGATCTCCTTCTATTGAAGATCTACTTATTTTTCAAAGTCAACCTCCATGATACAATACCCATGAAGCCCTGCTTGAATTTTTAATAACTGCATGATTTATAAAGGTTCTATTAGGTAACAGGCTTTGTACTAAGTGTTGAATATATTATTTATCTTCATCTTTATATCCATTCCATAAAGTGAAGTATTATCTTTCTTATTTTAGGGCTGGGACTGGAAGTTAGACTAGTTTTATCTGTTTACCCTTATTGTCACCAAGTTTATAAGGGGTGACTTGGAATTTTGGACTTAATCTGCAGACACAAGAATCAACACTGAGTCATCTGCAGACAAAAGAATCATCATCATTGTCCTCTATCACCTTTTATTATTACTCCTCCCTCTATTTATATTTCCTGAAAAGTACTTTTGCCTCTATTGAATACACATTCCAGTTTTGAATACAATCAGTTGGTTGCAGGTCCTCATCCTTCCTCTGCTATAAGCAGTTCTTTCTCATTTCTCCATCCTCCCTCTCAGTGTGAGAAAGAGCTGTACCCAATAAATATTTATTGAACTCAAGATGAAGGACCAATGGCTAAGATTTTTGCTTCTGGCTATGATGTAGAAGCCTGTGTCAGAGTAACTCACATGAACAGAAATGCAAAGGGAAGTCATTTAGCCAGAAGAAAAATAATCCCAGATGAAAGATGAAGCAAGTTAAAAAAAAAAAAGGGAGAATGTAAGTAGATCTAAATAAATAGAAGCTATTTAAAACAATAAGGATAACGGTTTTTAAGTTTTAATATATGCTGTGAGTAAGGGTTGTAAAAATATTTTCAGTGTTGGGAAAATAGTAAAAGTAATAATTTATTATATACTCTGATAAGACAAGGATAAACATGGAAATGAATTAAAGAAATGTATAGCTATATAACAGGCAAGATATTATTAGAGGGGAAATTAAATGATTTTTAAAATTCTTAATTATTTTAAAAGAAGGCAAGACTATGAAAAATATGTAAATACACATAGAACAAAGATTAAGATGTAGATTTAAGCCAAAATTTATTATTAATTAAATTAAAACAGATTAAGTTTTATAATTAAAATAAGACTAGAAAAGATTTTAAAAAGAAGAAACTAAACTAGCTAAACTCTCATTATAAGAAATACCTTTAAATATAAGAACATAGAAAAGTTGAAAATTAAAGGAGGTAGAAAGACAAAAGATACAAATCCTAACCAAAGAGAAAGTTAATATTACCTTACTACTATTAAAAAAGGAAATATTTATGGTCAGAAATATTTCCACAGTTAGAGAGAACATTTAATGATGATGAAAGGGTCAACCCAACAGCAATATACATTCCTCCTGAACTTGAATGCCCTATTAATAAGTCCTGAAACAATATATAAAATGAATAGTGGTGATTAGATCATAGCATCTGATTTCTCCTTCTCCTGACTGTTTCAGTTAAAGAAGCATTCTTGTCATCAGGTCCATAGAAAAAGCCTAATTCTGAATGTTTCACAATCAGCGTGGCTTCTGTGACATTATTATTGCAATTAATATGAATATTTTATTGTATATTTATACATATAGAAATATATATGCACTCACATATATGGAAAATGTGTGTGGGTATGTGTGTAATGCAACCGAATAAGGTGCTAAGGTTCATAAGCCAATAAAATGATCCCTATTTGCAAGAGAGCTAAACAATTTGCCCAACCTTAGACCATCCTATCTATGTCCAGATAATACACAGGATATGCAGGCCTATGTAATCCCTAGCTTCATTTGAGTTTCTTGTGATGATGACACCGAATTAAGATGATCTGTTAATAATTGGATACTTTACCTTAATATTATTTTGTTTATTAATTGTTGAATAGGAAATGCATGCACATTGACCAAGATTCAAAAAAAAAAAAAAAAAATGAGGTGAATGCAGTGAATATTATGCTTACCTACCTATTTTGTTCCCAGATTAACCAGTTATTTTCCTTGAAAGCAAACATTAATGTCTTTATTTATTTTCCAAAGATATTCTATGTATTTAATAATAGCATTCAGTAATTATATATATATATAAATATATACTATATAAAACAAGGAATATATATGTTTATATATGTGTATGTATGTATTTCCCTTTTTTTTTACTCACATCGCTTTATTGTGATGAAAAGCTGACTTTTTCATTCCCCATAATTAAAAAAAAATGCTTTTAAACCTCTCTCCTTTCCTCCCTCCCTTTTTCCCACTTCCCCTCCCTTCCTCTTCTAAGAATACTATTAAAATTCTCGCAGGAAGGTGATTTCATTTGCTATCTTCACACAATTTTCACTTAGTTCCCCATATAATTGTAGGTTTCTCAGGAAGGTTGAGAAGCCTGCCTACAAGACTAGCCTATACACTCCCAAAGCTACCTATGTAATGGATTTTAAACCATCTAAGATCTAGGGCTTTTCCCCAGCTGGTTCAGACTTGCATATTTTCTCATCCTTGCACCCCTGTATGGAAGCAGTGCTCCTGGGTGTATTTATTACATTGGTCTAGGATCTACTCCACAGCTTGGTTTTCAGACCCCAGGAGGCCAGTATCTGAGTAAACTCAGCAGGAGTTCTCAATGGCGACTTGCAGAAATTTGCTGCCTACCCTGTGGCCACAAGAAGTTGAGAATATAGTATGGATGTGAAGGAAGGAGTGGAATTTCATCGAGAAAAACTCTGTTCATAGTTCATTTTTACTTTCTTAAAAGCCCTACATAGTCATTAATCAAAAATATGTTAAGTAGAGGAAAGAAATCACTCTTACCCAAAGAGTAATCATGTTAAACCATTCTATTATATTTTCTTTTAGCCTTTTCTATGTTTTAAACATGGCTTGTTTAGCATTTATTTATAGAATATCCATTAAGTGCCTGATATTACGCTAGATGTAGTTGTGACAATGTCATGTAATCAGTTTTGGAGACTAAGATTTTTCATTTAATTTTGCAATTAAATAATTCCTGTTATTACACATTCTTTTTATAAATAGTACCTATATTCTTACATAAAATTATTGTTTAGGGAATATTTATAGTATTTTTTATATTAAGAAGTACAGCATAATGATTAAGATAATGTTCTTTAGAATGAGAATGAACTCAAATCCTGACTCACCTCTTTATTAGCAATGTAAATGGGGCAAGATATTTAGTTATTCTGTTCTTCAATTTCCTCTTGGATAAACTGAAGCTAATCTATGTACATAATGTACATAAGCATGCATCACATTGAGTTTTTGTGAACATAAATGTATTTATCTTGGTCAAATTCTTCTACATCACCAGGCTGAACCTGACTCCTTGTCTTCCTGTTGGCTGCATCCAAGTTATTGATCACAGCTGAGGAAAATCATCCATTCATTGTCATCCCATGCAAGTGAGCCTCCAGATGGGCTGGCCACTATTGGTAGTGCCCTAGCTACAGTCCCCTCAACTTCCCACTGCCACATCTCAAATTGATGCACTTCATCCATTTCATCTTACATTTCATAAAAGACAATGCAGGAGCTGACCACCTCTTCAAACACAAACTGCTCTGGATCCCAGCTCCCTTTCAGCTCTTAAGTATCTCCTCTATGTCCCATATCTTCAACTGCTGCCTCACTACTCCCCACATTTCACCAACAGTAGGGCATGCAAAAATCTTTTCCAGTTTTTATTAAAAACAAAGAAACCACAGCCAAAACTAAAACCACAACAACTACTTTCAAGCCTATATTTCCCACCAGCTACTTCCATCTCATTTTTTTATTCACAAGTGAATCTCTCAAATGAAGTGTCTTCACTCTCTTATTCTTCTTTTTCACCTTCTGTTCCCTACCCTACCCACTTGAATATGTATGTAACCCTTTCCACTCCAGTAAAACTGCTCTCACAAAGGCCAACAGTGACCTTCCCTTTTATAAAGACAACATACACTTCCAGATCCTCATTTTAATTAATACCTCAAGAGCACTTGATGCATTTGAGCACATCCTCCTTTTAAAAACACTTTTCCGTTGGATCTTCTAATATCAAAAACTCTTAGTTTTCCTCTTTTCAAGCTGCTCCATTTCAGTCTCCATTTCTGACTTTTTTTCCTACTCACCTTTTAAATTTCTACTTTCTACATATTATTCTTAACTTATTGATTTATTAATTACATACAGTCTGGGCTTAATTTTAACCCCTCAAAATTCATATGTTAAAGTTCTAACTCCCTGTATTTTGGAGGTGACAGTAAGGTAAAATGTTGTCATATGGGTGGGTCTTAATCCAATATGACTGGTGTTCTTTTATAAGAAGAGAAATTTGGACACAGATACACGTAGGCCTATAGGAAAGACTGGATGAGGTCACAGCAAGAAGGCAGTCATCTTTAAGCCAGGGAGAGAGGCATCAGAAGAAATCAACCCTGGTAACAGTTTGATCTTAGACTTCTAAGACTCTGGAATTATGGTTGATGTTTTAGTAAGGGTCAGGCCACTTCTGGTTTGTCCCTCTTCCTCATGCAGGAACTTCCCTGACTTTTAATTCCAATCCTGGTGTGTCTCTGTTTCCTCATCCCAAAAAAGAATAAAGGATATTCAGCTCCACCCTTTAGATGTTTTGAACTTTGCTCTTTAGCCCCTTTCTTTGAAGCTTCAATAAGGCAAGAGTCTGATGGAGATCCAAAATGTGTGCTTGAGGCAGGCCTCTCCCTCTGGCAAGGTTTTGCCTATGAAGCACTAAAAGATTATAGAAGTTTTTCTTCTGCCTTTTAGAAGATGTTTTCTAGTCCTCAAGCCTACTGAGCACATCCTCATGTGGAAAACCGGCTGCTCTTTCAAGGCTCTATAAGTTTTCAATCTGTTGCCAAGGGTTTTGTTTGTCTGCCAAGGGCTTACTGATTTTTTTCAACCATTTTATTAAATCTGTGTGAACCAAAATTGGTACTAAGTCCATGACCAAACTCTACAAAGGCCTCAGTCTTGAACATGGCCAGTGATGGCCAACCCAACTTGGATGGGCTCCTGGGCCTCTGAGATTTCAATTCATTTGCCCCTATTGCTTACATGGTGCTCTGATTTCTTTGAAAAATGATTTGTGTGGTTTATACAGCTTCTTCTGATTGTTGCAGGGAGTATATTAGGTGGATGATCCAGCCTACTACATCTACATGGAAGCAGAAGGCATCTCTTAGGATACTAAAATTTGGAGCTTCTTGGGACTAAAGTGTAGGTGCTCTTTTGCCTCTACATTTTTCCTGGATGATCACATCTTTACAAGACTTTTACATTTATTTTGGCAGACGAGACCCACCTTCTGAGCTCAATATAGTTATATAAAATGGCCTGTGTAGCATGCTTATGTTGATGTTACAAAGCACCTTAAACTCTACAAGTCCAAAACTAAGCACATGCTTATCTCCTGCAAGAGGGCTCATGCACATTTTGGTGAACAGTGACATCATGCAGCTGTAGCATTTCCATTCACTGCCCAAAAGCCTGGGAGTCTTCTTTGACTTCTCCCTCCCTTACACCCCCAACCTGGGGCACCACAAGTCTTTATTTTATCACTTGTATATTTCTTCACTGCATCCAGTTCTCTATACGCATACTACCTTCCTCCTGGTCCTTGCCTCCACCATTGCTCACTTCAACTTTTGCAGTAGCCACGTAGTTCTCCCTGCCTCTGTTCTTGCCCTTCACAATGGTGACAAGTGTTTGTTTTTTTCTGTTCAGGCTGCTATAACAGAATACTGTAGACTGGGTGGCTTATAAACAGCAGAACTTTACTTCTCACAGTTCTGGAGCCTGGAAAATCCAAGATTAAGTTGATGGTAGTTTTGGTGTCTAGTGAAAGCCCACTTCTTGGTTCTCACTGTGTTCTCACAAGGCTTGGCAGGGTGAAAGAGCTCTCTAGGGTCTGATTTATAAGGGCACTAATCCCTCATGATCTAATCATGTCCCAAAGGCCCCACCTCCTAAGACTATTACATTGGGGATTAGGTTTCAACATATGAATTTTGGTAGGGAAAACAAACATTCAGTCTATAGCAGTATTCATTTAATACCTCATATGTAATGCTTTTACCTGCTACATTTTATTTATGGCTCCCCATTTTTCATAATAATATGTCTATAATATTGTAAAAAGGTATTAAGACTCTGTGTGATTCAGCAGATATCTGTACAGGCTGATGAGCAGCACTCATTGCTTTACCGTGCTTTATTCAGTTTCAGTTTGAGGGTTTTGGGGTTTTTTTTGTTGATAATCCACTTAACTTCTCTCCACTTCAAAGATTTTCATATACGTTGTACCCTGACTTAAACACTTTTCTCTACCCTATATGGCATGTGGATAACTCCTACTTATTTTTTAGTTTTTAAAGTAAATGTCACCTTCTTGGAAGAGCCTTTCGTGAGTCTCCATTCTAAGGTTAATATTTCTCTCTCATACATATTATACTCCCCTTTACTCCTCTATTGCACTATCAAGAAAGGGTTTCTTTTTTAAAAAAGGAAATTTCCAACATAAACAAAAGAGAAAATACTGTAGTATAATATACCCCCATATACTCATCATCCAGATTCAAAAATTGCCAACTCATGGCCAATTTTGTTTCATCTATACCTATATCCCCCTCCCTCACTTTGATTATTTTGAAATAAATTCTACAAACATTGCAATATGTATCTTTAAAAGATCCTTATCTTATGCCATAGATCACATACAAAAATCTACAGTATTTTCCAGTATTTTCATAGTATTATGAAATACTTAGTCATTATTTCTATGTCTCTGGCCTCTCTCTCTCCCTTATACCAGTTTGTTTATTTGAATCAGAATTCAAATCATGAACCAGAGAACAAGAACACATTAGAACGGATTGGTGTCTCTCTTAAATATGTTTTTATACATGATTCTTTTATTTTGTTATTTGTTTTGCCATTAATTTTTTGAAGAATCATGAGTTATTTGCCCTGTTAATTTCTCTGCACTGTGGATTTTTTTTTTTTATTGCACCCTTATGATGACATTTACCATATTTCTCTCTCTTTGTTTTTGATATTTTGGGAAAACTGTGGCCTAGGTGGTCTCATGTGCTTTCATCAGGAGGCACATTATTTTGTTTTACCTTTTTTGTGAGCTCAATTTTCATTGATTTCTGCAACCATTACTGTAGGCTATTTTTCCATGTATTATATATTCCACAAGGGCAGAAAATATTCCCATCCTGTGCCTGGTAGAATACCTGTCATTAATAATGTGTTCAGTGTATCCTTAATTGACTGAGTGAATGAGAATATATAGCATGCTTTTTTTTTTTTTTTTTTTTTTTAATTTTTTTTTTTTTCACAGGTTAAGTCCAAACTTTATTTAAAACTACATTTTAAATTTAACGTTACCAAACATCACAATGGGGAAAAAAAATCAAGACCAAAAAAAATGACAGAAAGAAAAAGAAAAAAACCCCACAGTGTATCAAGGCTTGAATCTGTCCAGAATTCAGTTTTCGATGTTTTAAACTGCCATGGGCAGAAATTAGCACACCTACCAAAATCGCAGTGTCAAACTAATTTACATTTTTTACAGATCAAAACAGATGTTTATTTAGTGCCATTTTCATATATGCACTGACTATGTAAAGAGAGTCAGATGAGCCTCTGAAGACATCTCATGTACTCTGGGCTCCCAGTGTCTCAGGTTCTTTTAGTGTCTGAGAATTCCCAGCTAATTCTTCAGTCTATAGCATGCTCTTTTAATTTATTGCATTATCATGTAGTGTTTGCCTCCATATGGATTTTGGGTTGCTACAGTGACAGACCCTTTTAGGTTACTTCCTGGGCTGGACTGAAATTTTTGTCACATTATATTTCAATGAACTATTGAACAGATGCTTTTAGTCAACCATACAATTTCAGATTCTATAGAGAACTGTCAGCTGATGAAGGATCTCAAAGCATATAAACGTCCACAATTTGATCACTCTAAATCTGAGAATGTTGGTCAAGAAAGTGACTGACTCCATGCATTTTTCAGCTGTAGCATTTTTCATCCAAACTGCTCCTAGTTAAACCATGCTGCTGTTGTGGCCTCTAAATCTAAACTGACTGGAACCACTTGGAACTAAGTTTATGACATGAGATGTCACTTTGTTAACCCTAATGGTGCTTTTTCTTTCTTCAGTAGACATAAAGAACTTCCATGATTGAAGATAAAGGTAAACTTTGTGTGTCTTTATTGCTTCTGTTGTTTGATCCATATGCTGCCAACTGAACACAAACATAATATTTTTTCAACCTCTTCTTAGGTATGTTTTATTTTCTACCTTTCTCCTCTTTGTCTACAAAGACAGGACCAAGTGCAAAAGAAGCCTACTACTCTGCTGTTTTAGTCCCATTTCACATTAAGTTGATAAATCATGTAAGCAGAAGTCATTTGTCAAAAATACATTTATTGGAACCAGAATTACTTTATGTGCAGAGACTGCTGGATCAGTTTGCCAACTCTTACTAAATAATTCATCAAATCTTGATTTGCTAGAAATATAATGCAAAGGGAACACATAATAAAATTAAACAAAGTTCTTCTATCTTTGTAGTACTTTGAAGAATATGTAATTACACCACATTGCCATACCATAAATACCATTATGTTGAATTCAGTAGTCAAATATTCACAGACATATTTCAAAATAGACATAATAATCAGTGGTTATATATATTTAAAAAAATTTTTTTTTGATGTGGACCAATTTTAAAGGCTTTATTGAATTTGTTACAATATTGCTTCTGTTTTATGTTTTGGCTTTTTGGCCATGAGGCATGTGGGATCTTAGCTCCCTGACCAGGGATCGAACCTACACCCCCGGAATTGGAAGGTGAAGTCTTAACCACTGGACCCCCAGGGAAGTCCCAATCAGTGGTTATATTTTATGACTACTCTTGATTTCAAAATAGTGAGTGTTTTCAATCAAACCCATAACCCCTTCCCATGTCTCTCTCCTTCTGATGAAGACAAAATAATAAAAATAATCCTCTTTAATAAAGACAGAACCTTTGTTTGTCTCCTAATTGAACTCCAGGTATAGAGGAACCATGTTTTGCTTACCTCTGAAATGCTGCCTTAAGCAATATTTTATTCTGTGTTTCTGTAAAAACCACTGGGATCTCCTTCTAACCCAACCCTTGAAATTAAAATTCATTAGTCTCCCTGAAAATTAAAGAAAAACAGTAAAGCGCTTTCAAAAATTATTATAATTCCTGCCACTGAG
Organism: Balaenoptera musculus; assembly: GCF_009873245.2. Classification (NCBI taxonomy): domain Eukaryota; kingdom Metazoa; phylum Chordata; class Mammalia; order Artiodactyla; family Balaenopteridae; genus Balaenoptera; species Balaenoptera musculus. Next base: position 21,929,083 of record NC_045800.1, read on the forward strand.
GAACACAATAACAAACCTTTCTGTTAATAAATTTGTTACATTAATTTAAGAAATAGTGATGAACATATCCATTTTGTAAAAGCTCAGTGGGAAATTTTCTTGCAACTTCCCTTATGAGACGTACTTCCAAATCTCTTAAATGCTGTTCAACTTGTGAATTCTATAATTCACAAGCTAATCATATTTTCTCTTTTCTTTGGTTATTAGGCAAATTTAAAGTCAAGTTGTAGCCCATCTAGTATTTGAGCATGATTTATCACCTATCTTTTGAATATTTACCACCACCCTTAACTTGGACTTGGATTTAGTTTCCTATATTTATGTTTGTTTGTTTTAAAAATCTAATATCCTTTAGTGTTACTTATGAAAATTAGAAATGTAAATCCCAAGATGTCTTATCTTATTGTACATAATCACTGTCTTTGAACTAGTTATAAGAGTATTACATTTTTATTCTATGTTCCATTTCAATTTATTCTATCGTCTCTTTTTTTAGAAATTTATTTTTCTATTTATTGTTTGATATTTCAGTTTCGCGATTTGTATTTTCCTTATTGCTTGGTAATTCTTAGTGCTTTTTGTTTGTTCATTTGGTTTTTTTTGTTTGTTTGTTTTGTTTTGTTTTGTTTTTAAAATCACTTCCAGAGTAGTCTCTTGCATAATTTCTTTAGTTGTTTTTCTGTAGATCTCATTTCTTATGCTCTCTTACTTTCAGAATCGCCTTAATTCTTTGTATGCTTTTGGCAGGTATGATTTTCATTGTTTGTCTAGCATGTTTTCTATAATTGCATAAATTTTTGTAATTTCATGGATGAGAAGGACATATCAGCTCAGTTTTCCATCGTAATGCATTTTCTCTCAATCATCACTTTTTATTCTGTTAGAGGAGGGGGTCTTTCATTGAGGATGTGTATGGATCTATCTCTAGACTATCTATTCTCTTACATTAGTCTTTGTGTTTATTCTTTCACTAATACCACACTCTATGATCGCTTTAGGTTTATAGTAAGTCTTGAAATTGAGTAATGTCTGTCCTTCAACATTGTTATTCTTTTTCCAGGTATTTTGTTTGTTAGTTTACTTAGTTTTTTTTCCTTTCCATACAAATTTTAGTAACAGTTTGTTGACATCTACAAAAGAGCTTGATGGGATGTTGATTGTGATTGAATTGAAGCCATAGATCAAGGTGGGAATAATTGAAATCTTGACAACATTGAGTATTACAATCAATGAATATGGAATATCTCTCCATTTATTTAGCTCTTCTTTGATTTTTTCACCAGAGTTTTATGGTTTTCTACATACTGATACTAAAAACAGTGTGTTAAATTTATACCTAAATATTTCATTTTGGGTACTAACATAAATGATATTGTGTGTTTTAATTTCAAGTTCCAATTAGTGTTTGCTGATAAAAAGCAATAGACTTTTTAATAGTAATTGTGTGTCCTGTAGCCTTGCTATAAACTTTTATTAATTTCAGGAATTATTCCTTGATTCTCTGGGATTTTCAACATAGACAATCATGCCATCTGCAAACAAGAACAGTTGAATTTGTTCATTTGCAATTTGTATATTGTTTATTTCCTTTTCTTTTCTCAGTGAAGTAGCTAGGACTTCCACCTACAATGTTCATCACAAGTCATAAAAGAGTACATTCTTACCTTGTCCCCGGTCTTAGGGAGAAAGCATTCAGTTTATCACCATTAAGCATAATATTAGCTGAATGTTTCTATAGATGTTACTTACAAATTGAGGAAATTCCCCTCTATTCCTACTTTGTTGAGAGTTTTTATCATGAATGGGTGTTGGACTTTGTCAAACGATTTTCCTGCATCACGTAATATCAGTACCTTTTTTTCTTCTTCAGCATGTTGAAGTGTTGGATTTTGAGCCAGTTTTGTATACCTGGAATAAATCACACTTGATCATAATGCGTAATTATTATAATACATTATTAGATGCAATTTAACAATATTTTGTTGAGATTTTGACATCTATGTTTAAGAGATATTGGTATATGTTTTTTATTCTTATAATGCCTTTATCAGTTTTGGTATTAGAATAATGCTGGCATCATAGAATAAGTTAGGAAATATTCCTTTCTGCTTATATTATTTGGAAGAAACTGTAGAGAATTTCTTTTTTTTTTTCACACACACACACTGTATTTTATTTTTACAAGAGATAAATAGACTGACACCAAGCACTGTAAATAGATGACCACAACAAAAGCAATAATGATTGCAATTAAACACAAACCACACTCATACTATGTCATAATATTGACATTCAGTCCAGTAATCCTCCACTATAACAGCTCCTTTACTTTGCAGTGAAAATTGATTTGTATATTTTTTGCCTCTGAGTCCTTGTGGGATTTTTCTTTTTATTCAAACAGAAAGTCACAAAAATTATAATCATCCTCATCAGTTCACTGAGTCCCATGTAATTAATTTTTTTTTATCTTGATCTTTTGTTAGCACTTTTATGAGCTCATCAGTTTTCCATTAGAGTTCCAAAAATGCTTATTCATTCAGTTCAGCAGTATAGTCAGTTACCAGAAACCTGTACTTGTCAGAGTCTTTTCCATGAATTCCTTGAAGATGAAACCCTTTTATAAGAACATATTTGCAAAAGCATCAGAGTACACCCAGAACTGTCTGTAAATGACAAAAGACTTAAAAATGACCATGGTTAAAGGTTTGAAGAAAGTTCATAATAATGCAATTGACAAGGAAATTTAGTTATTTCTGAGATATACATTTTAAAGTAATAACTAGAATTATGACTTATAACATTATACCAGAACATATAAGATTTTTAGAAATTTCTTGCAATGTCTGAAACATTTATATTAACATATTTCCATACAAATAACCCAAAGAAAGTTTAGTATTAGTTGTTTTGTTTGTTTGTTTGTTTTTTTATATTGCAGGTTCTTATTAGTCATCAATTTTATACACATCAGTGTATACATGTCAATCCCAATCACCCAATTCAGCACACCACCGTCCCCACCCCACCGCGGTTTTCCCCCCTTGGTGTCCATACGTCTGTTCTCTACATCTGTGTCTTAACTTCTGCCCTGCAAACCAGCTCATCCGTACCGTTCTTCTAGGTTCCACATACATGTGTTAATATACGATATTTGTTTTTCTCTTTCTGACTTACTTAACTCTGTATGACAGTCTCTAGATCCGTCCACGTCTCCACAAATGACTCAATTCCGTCCCTTTTTATGGCTGAGTAATATTCCATTGTATATATGTACCAGCTCTTCTTTATCCATTCGTCTGTTGATGGACATTTAGGTTGCTTCCATGACCTGGCTATTGTAAATAGTGCTGCAATGAACATTCGGGTGCATGTGTCTTTTTGAATTATGGTTTTCTCTGGGTATATGCCCAGTAGTGGGATTGCTGGATCATATGGTAATTCTATTTTTAGTTTTTTAAGGAACCTCCATACTGTTCTCCATAGTGGCTGTATCAATTTACATTCCCACCAACAGTGCAAGAGGGTTCCCTTTTCTCCACACCCTCTCCAGCATTTGTTGTTTGTAGATTTTCTGATGATGCCCATTCTAACTGGTGTGAGATGATATCTCATTGTAGTTTTGATTTGCATTTCTCTAATAATTAGTGATGTTGAGCAGCTTTTCATGTGCTTCTTGGCCATCTGTATGTCTTCTTTGGAGAAATGTCTATTTAGGTCTTCTGCCCATTTTTGGATTAGGTTGTTTGTTTCTTTAATATTGAGCTGCATGACCTGTTTATATATTTTGGAGATTAATCCTTTGTCCATTGATTCGTTTGCAAATATTTTCTCCCATTCTGAGGGTTGTCTTTTCGTCTTGTTTATGGTTTCCTTTGCTGTGCAAAAGCTTTTAAGTTTCATTAGGTCCCATTTGTTTTTGTTTTTATTTCCATTACTCTAGAAGGTGGATCAAAAAAGATATTGCTGTGATTTATGTCAAAGAGTGTTCTTCCTATGTTTTCCTCTGAGAGCTTTATAGTGTCCGGTCTTACATTTAGGTCTTGAATCCATTTTGAGTTTATTTTTGTGTATGGTGTTAGGGAGTGTTCTAATTTCATTTTTTACATGCAGCTGTCCAATTTTCCCAGCACCACTTATTGAAGAGGCTGTCTTTTCTCCATTGTATATCTTTGCCTCCTTTGTCATAGATTAGTTGACCATAGGTGTGTGGGTTTATCTCTGGGCTTTCTATCTTGTTCCATTGATGTATGTTTCTGTTTTTGTGCCAGTACCATATTGTCTTGATTACTGTAGCTTTGTAGTATAGTCTGAAGTCAGGGAGCCTGATTCCTCCAGCTCTGTTTTTTTCCCCTCAAGACTGCTTTGGCTATTTGGGGTCTTTTGTGTCTCCATACAAGTTTTAAGATAATTTGTTCTAGTTCTGTAAAAAATGCCATTGGTAATTTGATATGGATTGCATTGAATCTGTAGATTGCTTTGGGTAGTAGAGTCATTTTCACAATATTGAATCTTCCAATCCAAGAACATGGTATATCTCTCCATCTGTTGGTATCATTTTTAATTTCTTTCATCAGTGTCTTATAGTTTTCTGCATACAGGTCTTTTGTCTCCCTAGGTAAGTTTATTCCTAGGTATTTTATTCTTTTTGTTGCAATGGTAAATGGGATGTTTCCTTCATTTCTCTTTCAGATTTTTCATCATTAGTGTATAGAAATGCAAGAGATTTCTGTGCATTAATTTTGTATCCTGGTACTTTACCAAATTCATTGATTAGCTCTAGTAGTTTTCTGGTGGCATTTTTAGGATTCTATATGTATAGTATCATGTCATCTGCAAACAGTAACAGTTTTACTTCGTCTTTTCCAATTTGTTTTCCTTTTATTTCTTTTTCTTCTCTGATTGCCATGGCTAGGACTTCCAAAACTATGTTGAATAATAGTGGTGAGAGTGGACATCCTTGTCTCGTTCCTGATCTTAGAGGAAATGCTTTCAGTTTTTCACCATTGAGAATGATGTTTGCTGTGGTGTGTCGTATATGACCTTTATTATGTTGAGGCAAGTTCCCTCTATGCCCACTTTCTGGAGAGTTTTTATCATAAATGGGTGTTGAATTTTGTCAAAAGCTTTTTCTGCATCTATTGAGATGATCATATGGTTTTTATTCTTCAATTTGTTAATATGGTGTATCACATTGATTGATTTGCTTATATTGAAGAATCCTTGCATCCCTGGGATATATCCCACTTGATCGTGGTGTATGATCCTTTTAATGTGTTGTTGGGTTCTGTTTGCTAGTATTTTGTTGAGGATTTTTGCATCTCTATTTATCAGTGATATTGGTCTGTAATTTTCTTTTTTTGTATTATCTTTGTCTGGTTTTGGTACCAGGGTGATGGTGGCCTCATAGAATGAGTTTGGGAGTGTTCCTTCCTCTGCAGTTTTTTGGAAGAGTTTGAGAAGGATGGGTGTTAGCTCTTCTCTAAATGTTTGATAGAATTCACCTGTGAAGCCATCTGGTCCTGGACTTTTGTTTGTTGGAAGATTTTTAATCACAGTTTCAATTTTATTACTTGTGATTGGTCTGTTCATATTTTCTGTTTCTTCCTGGTTCATTCTTGGAAGGTTATACCTTTTTAAGAATTTGTCCATTTCTTCCAGGTTGTCCATTTTATTGGCATAGAGTTGCTTGTAGTAGTCTCTTAGGATGCTTTGTATTTCTGCAGTGTCTGTTGTAACTTCTCCTATTTCATTTCTAATTTTATTGATTTGAGTCCTCTCCCTCTTTTTCTTGATGAGTCTGGCTAATGGTTTATCAATTTTGTTTATCTTCTCAAAGAACCAGCTTTTAGTTTTATTGATCTTTGCTGTTGTTTTCTTTGTTTCTATTTCATTTATTTCTGCTCTGATCTTTATGATTTCTTTTCTTCTGCTAACTATGGGTTTTGTTTGTTCTTATTTCTCTAGTTCCTTTAGGTGTAAGTTTAGATTGTTTACTTGAGATTTTTCTTGTTTCTTGAGGTACGCTTGTATAACTATAAACTTCCCTGTTAGAACTACTTTTGCTGCATCCCATAGGTTTTGGATCATCGTGTTTTCCTTGTCATTTGTTTCTAGGTATTTTTTCATTTCCTCTTTGATTTCTTCAGTGATCTCTTGGTTATTTAGTAACGTATTGTTTAGCCTACATGTGTTTGTATTTTTTACGTTTTTTGCCCTGTAATTCATTTCTAATCTCATAGCGTTGTGGTCAGAAAAGATGCTTGATATAATTTCAATTTTCTTAAATTTACGGAGGCTTGATTTGTGACCCGAGATGTGCTCTATCCTGGAGAATGTTCCTTGCACACTTGAGAAGAAAGTGTAATCTGCTGTTTTTGGATGGAATGTCCTATAAATATCAATTAAATCTATCTGGTCTGTTGTGTCATTTAAAGCTTCTGTTTCTTTATTTATTTTCATTTTGGATGATCTGTACATTGGTGTAAGTGAGGTGTTAAAGTCCCCCACTATTACTGTGTTACTGTCGATTTCCTCTTTTATAGCTGTTAGCAGTTGCCTTATGTATTGAGGTGCTCCTATGTTGGGTGCATATATATTTATAATTGTTATATCTTCTTCTTGGATTGATCCCTTGATCATTATGTAGTGTCCTTCCTTGTCTCTTGTAACATTCTTTATTTTAAAGTCTATTTTATCTGATATGAGTATAGCTACTCCAGCTTTCGTTTGATTTCCATTTGCATGGAATATCTTTTTCCATCCCCTCTCTTTCAGCCTGTATGTGTCCCTAGGTCTGAAGTGGGTCTCTTGTAGACAGCATTTATATGGGTCTTGTTTTTGTATCCATTCAGCAAGCCTGTGTCTTTTGGTTGGAGCATTTAATCCATTCACGTTTAAGGTAATTATTGATATGTATGTTCCTATGACCATTTTCTTAATTGTTTTGGGTTTTTTTTTGTAGTTCCTTTGCTTCTCTTGTGTTTCCCACTTAGAGAAGTTCCTTTAGCATTTGTTGTAGAGCTGGTTTGGTGGTGCTGAATTCTCTTAGCTTTTGCTTGTCTGTAAAGCTTTTGATTTCTCCATAGAATCTGAATGAGATCCTTGCCGGGTAGAGTAATCTTGGTTGTAGGTTCTTCCCTTTCATCACTTTAAGTATATCATGCCACTCCCTTCTGGCTTGTAGAGTTTCTGCTGAGAAATCAGCTGTTAACCTTATGGGAGTTCCCTTGTATGTTATTTGTCGTTTTTCCCTTGCTGCTTTCAATCATTTTTCTTTGTCTTTAATTTTTGCCAATTTGATTACTATGTGTCTCAGCATGTTTCTCCTTGGGTTTATCCTGTATGGGTCTCACTGCGCTTCCTGGACTTGGATGGCTATTTCCTTTCCCATGTTATTGAAGTTTTTGACTATAATCTCTTCAAATATTTTCTGTGGTTCTTTCTCTCTCTCTTCTCCTTCTGGGACCCCTATCATGCGAATGTTGTTGCGTTTAATGTTGTCCCAGATGTCTCTTGGACTGTCTTCATTTCTTTTTATTCTTTTTTCTTTAGTCTGTTCCACAGCAGTGAATTCCACCATTCTGTCTTCCAGGTCACTTATCCGTTCTTCTGCCTCAGTTATTCTGCTATTGATTCCTTCTAGTGTAGTTTTCATTTCAGTGATTGTATTGTTCATCTCTGTTTGTTTGTTCTTTAATTCTTCTAGGTCTTTGTTAAACATTTCTTGCCATCTTCTCGATCTTTGCCTCCATTCTTTTTCTGAGGTCCTGGATCATCTTCACTATCATTATTCTGAATTCTTTTCCCAGAAGCTTGCCTATCTCCACTTCATTTAGTTGTTTTTCTGGGGTTTTATCTTGTTCCTTCATCTGGTATATAGCCTTCTGCCTTTTCATCTTGTCTATCTTTCTGTGAATGTGGTTTTTGTTCCACAGGCTGCAGGATTGTAGTTCTTCTTGCTTCTGCTGTCTGCCCTCTGGTGGATGAGGCTATCTAAGAGGCTTGATGGGAGGGACTGGTGGTGGGTAGAGCTGACTGTTGCTCTGGTGGGCAGAGCTCAGTAAAACTTTAATCTATTTGACTGTTGATGGGTGGGGCTGGGTTCCCTCCCTGTTGTTTGTTTGGCCCGAGGCAACCCAACATTGCAGCCTACCTGAGCTCTTTGGTGGGGCTAATGACAGACTCTGGGAGGGCTCATGCCAAGGAGCACCTCCCAGCACCTCCGCCACCAGCGTTCCCATCCCCACGGTGAAACAGAGCCACCCCCCGCCTCCGCAGGAGGCCCTCGGACACCACCAGGTAGGTCTGGTTCAGTCTCCCCTGGGGTCACTGCTCCTTCCCCTGGGTCCCGATGCGCACACTACTTTGTGTGTGCCCTCCAAGAGTGGAGTCTCTGTTTCCCCCAGTCCTGTCAAAGTCCTGCAATCAATTTCCACTGGGCTTCAAAGTCTGATTCTCTAGGAATTCCTCCTCTCATTGCCAGACCCCCAGGTTGGGAAGCCTGACGTGGGGCTCAGAACCTTCACTCCAGTGGGTGGACTTCTGTGGTATAAGTGTTCGCCAGTCTGTGAGTCACCCACCCACCAGTTATGGGATTTGATTTTCCTCTGATTGCACCCCTCCTACCATCTCATTGTGGCTTCTCCTTTGTCTTTGGATGTGGGGTATCTTTTTTGGTGAGTTCCAGTGTCTTCCTGTCAATGATTGTCCAGCAGCTAGTTGTGATTCTGGTGTTCTCACAAGAGGGAGTGAGAGCACGTCCTTCTACTCCGCCATCTTGGTTCCTCCAATATGAGAATTTCTTAAATGTTTCTTATTAAACGTTTGGTAGAATTCACCAGTGAAATCATTTGTGCCTGGTACTTTCGTTTATGAGAGATTATTATTTATCAGTTAAGTTTATTTAATAGTTGGAGGCTTATTCAGATTATCAGTTTTTCCTTTTGTTGAGTTTTATTTTTTTTCTTTCAAAGCATAAATTTATTTCATCTGTTATCAAATTTGTGGGCATTGAGTTGTTCTTATTATTTTAATGGCCATGGGATACATATTTTTATTTGGCATTCGATTATAAAGACACACTGTCCTTTCTCCTTTATTTATTTTTTGTTTGTTTATTTATGAAAATTCTTTTTCCCACTGGTGATCTTTCAACAACCAGTTTCTTTCCCGGAGGCAACCACTTTTATCCGTTTCTTTTGTATCCTTTCAGAAACATTTTGTAAATAAACCAAAACTAGACATATATTATTTTCTCTCTTTTTGCACAAATAAACATTGCTTTGCACTTCTTTTTCATTTAACAGTAAATCTTGGAGATTATTCCATATCAGTTCATGTAGTGATTACCCATTCTTCTTACGCCTTTTCTATTGTTAAATTTAACATCATTTGTTTAGTCAGTCCACTATGGATTGACATTTGTTTCTAGTCAAGTTTTTTTACAAATGGCAATACAGTAAATAGTTTTCCACTGATATCGTTTAGAAGGAATCTCTAGGCTAAGCTCACAGAAGTGAATTTGCTACCTAAAATAGTATGTGCATTTTAATTTTGTTGCATGTTTGGTTATATAACATGCTGTATAGAATTGTACAGATATATACTTCTACCAGCAATGTAAAAGATTATCCATTTCACCTGAGCCTTGACAATACAACATGACTTTTTTTTAAGTGTGACAATCTTATAAGTGAACAATAGTTATAGTATAATTTTATTTTGCATGTATTTTATATTGTGTGAAATTAAGTATTTTTCACATGTTTAATGTCATTACAACTCCTATTCTGATAAACTTTAATTATAATATTTAATTTAAATATTTTTAATATCTGTCTTTTATTTTTAATAAAATATTTGGTATTTTGCTTTTAAAGCTTCTTTCCATGTTGGGAAAATTGGCTGTTTGCTTGAAATATGAGTTTTAATTTTGTTTCCAATTTGTCATTCATCCTTTTCTTTGTCTATGGTAGTTTCTGACATTCAAACTTATTATTATTTTTATGTTAGAATTAAACATACTTTTCTAAATGTGACAGAAAATTCAGAAGTCCAAAATTTTTTCATAAATCTGAGATTAAAAAATAATTTTAATTATCCTCTCATCTTTTTTTTACCAGTAATACCTAGGCTTCATTGTTTACATTTAAACCTTGGGTCATTTGAGGATTCATTCTGGTATGACACATAAATCCAGATTTATTTGATTTTAAATAGGCATCCAGTTACTCCAACCCCAGTTCACTATTAAAAAAAAATCCTCCCGATGCTGCAGCTCACTCTTTACTTAAATATTATGATTGATTTGGATCCATACAGAATTCTTCTTTCTGAAATTCTGGCCACTATACTTTCCTAATTTATAATTCTCCCTAGAATCGGAGGGAATCTAGAGCAAACTGGATATATTTAGAAGCCTTCTGAACTCTTGCTTCTTGGGCTTGTCATGTTGATTTTAATCCATCATTTAATAAAATTTAGTATTGATTGGGCACTGGAACATATTGAATGTTATTGTACTTCAATGATTTCCGTATTCATTAAACTCTGTTTGGAATGCAGCTATTTATTCCTACTTTTAAATTAGTCATTTTTATAAGAATATCTATATCTACTATGAGCAAGGCACTCTGCTTGACATTGTATGACATACAAAAATATTTAAGACCAACCACAGCCTTCAAGGAACTTAGAGACAAGCATAGAGGTAAAATAGTATGTCAATACTTATAATAAAATCAGGAGAAAATATTTTTCTCAGTAATACACAGAGTGCTAATGTTATGGGAGTACAAAAGAAGGAATGATCTCATATGTTTGTGAGAGAGTTAGGCAGGAAAGGATTCATGGAAAGAGGAATATTTGAGGTGGTTCCTAGTAGGTTGGGAGGTCCTATATAAAGGTCATTCTAGGATACAAAAATCTGGGGAAAAATAATAAAAAGGTGGAGTGGTCAGAAAATTGTTCCCACACAGGGAGAAGTCTAATTTAACTGGGAGCAAGGAGAAGTGAATCTGGAAAGGTACATCGGCATCAAATTAACAACGGCATTTCCTCAGAATTTCCAGGTAGTAGGGAACCATTAAAAGTTTGAAGAGGTGGAAGGTAACATAATCTCTGCTTCAGAAAAATTAACCAAGTAGCCAGATAAGGGTATTAACACAGTTTTAGTTTATTCCTGAAGCATTTAAGAAGCAGTCATTATTCCTGCTGTAGGAAATCAATTCCCTTGCCCTTAGGAGCTTCTACCCTTGTATTTTATCAGCGTGTGGTGGATGGAGGTGGGGTATGACACTGAATATGGGGATCCCTCCTAAAACCTGGGAGGTACTTGGAGTAAAATAATCAGTAAATGGTAGCTTTGGCGCTTTTCTCTTTGATTTCGTGCCTCACATAACAGGAAAAGACTTTGAAGTTTCTGTTATTCTATGAGGCAGTTTAGGCAAGTGAAGGTGCTTGAGGTGAAAGTCTTCATCTGTGTTGTCCCCTTGAATGTGCTTTGGGGACTGGTAGAAAATCATATAATGTCTTCAGGTGAAAACAGGTAGAGTATGCTGGGATACTTTGTATGTTTGCCTAGCTTTTTTCTGAAACTTCCTGGAAGATTTCTAGCCATTAATGCATTAAAAAAAATCTGTCATGTAAATTTAATTTGCTAAAAAGCTTATGAATAAATAACCAAACCACATTCTAATCAGTATTTTAAACTGGCATAATTATGTGATGCTAGCTTGAAGAGGAGGGTGGAGAGTTGGACCTGAATGTCTTTGGCATCCTGCCCTGCACCCATCCACACACCTTCCTCCATTCCGTGAGGCTTCAATTTATAAAAATGTTTTCTTTACCTGTGAGGGCTGAAAGACCTTTGAAGGCTCTGACCCCCAAAGGTCAGGGTTGACATTTTAATTTAGCACCTGCATGTCCATATTCATTTCTTTTCATTTGATATCGCCAGAATAGCTTTCCTGGGGAAGCAAGATTTCTAATAGCTAAGCCCTTTGAGTAACAGATGATATCTAGGATTCTTTTAGAGTGATGTAGCTGAGGCTTCTATTTCTACCCCAGTCCATGAGGGAGAAAGCCATATTTCATATTTCACCCTGCTGGAGATTACAATAGACAAATGAAGGAGAGAGAGAGAGAAGTAAGAGAGATCACTGAATAATAATAGATATGAAGGAAGGGGAGTTTGAAAGCAAATGCAGGAGTTGTAAAAAGAAGAGACACCAGGAATATAAGAAGTCAGACTGACAAGGAAATGGGGGAGGGTGCCCAAGATAGCAGCCCTTATCATATCTCAAACTGCAGAATTTCTTCTGCCATTGATCTGGTAACTGCCTTCAGTCAAAGACCAAAGACATTTCCTTGTTCCCTCAGCAGTAACAGGTAGCTGTTCAACAAGAACATACATATCCACTGTCATTGTTTACTAAGTACATGGTAAGTGCCAGGATCTCAGGATTTCTATAAATTACTTTATAAGCACATGATTTAACCCTCACTATGATCCTATATATTGATAGGATCATGAACCTATGATCCTATCATGATCACCATGATACTATTATCAATCTAGTTGAAAGAAAGGAAACTGAGCCTTAGAATTTAACCACAAATGTCTATTAGTGGCAGTGTTTGAATCCAGATCTATATTAACAGAACTGTCTTACTCCTTTTTTTTATTGGAGTATAGTTGCTTTACAATGTCGTGTTAGTTTCTGCTGTACAACAAAGTGAATCAGCTATATATATACATATATACCCTCTTTTTTGGATTTCTTTCCCATTTAGGTCACCACAGAACATTGAGTAGAGTTCCCTGTGCTATACAGTAGGTTCTCATTAGTTACCTATTTTATACATAGTAGTGTATATATGTCAATCCCAATCTCCCAGTTCATCCCACCCCCCCTTCCCACCCTTGGTATCCATACATTTGTTCTCTACATCTGTATCTCTACTTCTTGGGTTGTATAAATAAGATCTTGTTATTATTGGGCTACTTTTGAGACAATTGGAACCAAAGAAGTACTTTCTCATAATTAGAGTGAGTGCCTTCTGTGGAAGAGAGAGGGGGCAGGCATTCCAGGGTTATATTTTATCCTGTCAAGGAGAGCCTTTGGCTTCCCATCAAGTGTAAGCACCCTACAATTAACCGAGCATTATTGAAGTGAACTCTGGCTTGGAAACTTAGAAATATGCTTTTGAAAGCAATTGTAGGAAAGAAAGATTTTAAAAAGTCAGCATTTTTGAAGCAGAAACAAAAAGGTTTATAAAGAAAACTCTATTAAAGTCATCAACTTCCCCTTGCTTAAGGTCAAAAACGTACAGTATGCTGGAATACTATAATATTTCAAATGAGTTCCAACAATCATCTGTTTTCTTGATCTTGTCAGGTCTCTGCCTGGGGTCTTTCTATTTGATCACTGTTGTGTTAATAACTGTGAACCAATGAATTAGCTATGATACCTACAAATAGTGAGGAGGGAGAGGAAATATGTGGTTGTATACTGTTTTACATCATGGAAGTCAATCTGATATAGAAACTATTGATCTATAGTCGAAGGCAAAGAAATTTGTCAGGAAAGTAAACACAAGCACATTAACCCTTCTTGAAGGGCAAAAGACTCAAAGAAATGAGTATGTGGGGCAAGCCCCTCTCCAGTATGTGTTTGGCCACATCACTGAAATCAAAATTCTGTTTCTAGAAGATTATTTTTCAAGGCTAATTAGCCTCTGTCATTTCCATAATGCGTCAAGGTTGGAAAATAACTTTTTAAACCACTTAGTGAAACAAACACATGGCTAGAATTTGAATCTCATCAAAAATAGAGACTTCAGCCAGAATATGGGTGCTTAATTCAAGACAGGTATGTGTGGCATATTTTTGAACTTCCCTAGGGTAAGTACACACAGAGCAAGCATTTAATAACTGTATAAATACTCGAAAGAATAGAAAGAAAAGAAGGTGGGAGAAAACGAACAGTCAAGTGTCAGGATTTATAAGCATGTTCTATAACTCTAGAGCAATCATCATGTGTCAGAATTTTGATCTGTGAAATGATAATAGCTTGAGGTGGCATCATCCTTGGGTCTGTGGGGTTAGTTCTATACAGGATTTCAGTAATCACCTACTCTGATATTTACAATAAGAAATCTGAGGATCAGAGAAATGTAATAATTAACTAAAGTTAATGCCCAAGCTAAAATTAAAATACAGATTTCCTGATATTCTCTTTGGTGAACATTTGGACTCTATTATTTTGAACCCAGGGTCAAGGTCAGTAAAGTTTTAATTTTATTTGCATTTTCTTCTGTTCTACTTGCATTATGTATTATCTATTAGTGTTCACTTTTGTCAAATATATATTGAGTACCTTTTGAATGCCAAGTACTCTGCTCTGGACTAGGATTCAGCAATGAATAAAGCAACTGTAGTCTCTGATCTCATTGAGTGTCCAGTCTAATGGAAGCCAGATGTTAAACAAGTATTTATAAGTGTAAATGGTGTTGGAAACATGGAGCCTAGTAGGATCCTTGTCAGAGCAGTCTTTATTATTTCTACTTTGCAAGTGGGGAAATAAAACTCTCCAGGCTCTAATACACAGCTCAATCCAAAAGAAGACAAGATGGGGAGGAGGACAATGAACTTTCATGCATACTTGAGTCCACTTAAGGACATTAGTCCTTTCAGTCATCTTCAGGAGAATCCCTCTGCTTCCTACTTTGTGCTACCGGGCAGACCCGATTGTTCTCCCATAGCAGCCCCAGACCTCCAATTAGGCTTTGACAGCAGTGAGCTGGGAGAGCTCAAGACTAAGATGTCATTATGATGATGGACTGTTCCCCATGCCCAGCCCTCCTTGTGGAAAGGAGATGATCCACTACCACCTAGTTCCCAGAGCTCAATGGTCACCTGCCTACAGCCTCAAAACACTCCCCCTTCATTATGTTCTAACAAGATGTGTATCCTCTGATGCAGAATAATCAGGACAGTGTTGGTTAGTACTTTCAATGTGTTCTATTCAGGTGCAGTAAAGTGAGACAGTTCCATAGAAACTTCTTCCGTTTGCTTGGGTGAGTCTACCCAAAACCATGGGCGATAACTCTTTATCTATTTCCAGGTATTGTTCCAATTCTTTTAAAGTATTTTGCCAATCAATTTTAGTCACTTATTTAACAAGTTCCCCAAATGTGATTTGGAGCCCAATACATGACTTAAGGGCTTTATTTTTCCAGATACCCAAAATTTATTCAGTCCTTAAAAGAGGCAGTATAATAAATACATTTTTTTAGATCTTTACATTTAATATTCCCAGTAACTCTGTGATGGAAGTACTGTTATTATCCCTATTTTAAAGAAGAAGAAGTCATGGCTCAGAAAATGTAAATGCTCATCCCAAAGTCACACAGCGAATAATTGGGAGCAGTGGGATTCAGCCGTGGGCAGCATCCTTCCAGAGCCCAAGTTCTTATCCACTGATTCTTTGATGCCTCTATGAAACTTCTAAGCATTTAGGGGCTTATATTAGTTTTTTTAAATTGCTGCTGTAAAAAATTATCATAAACATAGTGGCTTTTAAAAACACAAATTTATTAGCTTTCAATTTTAAAGGTCAGAATCCAAAATTGGTCTTACTGGGCTAAAGTCAAGGTGTTGGCAGGACTGTGTTCCCTGTGGAGGCTTTGGTGGAGAGTCCATTTCTCTAAGTTTTCCAGTTTCTAGAGGCTGCTTACATTCCCTGGCTTGTGGCCCCTTTGATTTTCAAAGCCAGCAGTGGGCAGCCCATTCTTTCTCATATCACATCGTTCTGACACTTTTGCCTCCCTTTCCCACATTTTTTTCACCCTATCAACCCATACAGTTATTGCTGTGCATGAGCATGTGAGTGGTGAGAATATTTAAGGAATCACCTGGGATGCTTATTTTTAAAAGAAGTTTCTGAGGCTCTAACTCAGACTGATCTTGGGCAGGAGAAGAAAAACAGGAATTAACCTTGAAAGTAATTCTCCAAGTGATTTTTATGCAGATGGTCCACGGGCCTCACTTTGAGAAACATAGAGAGACACTCTCAACCTTCTCCACATTTAAGGACCCTAGTGATTATGTTGAGTCCACCTGGATACTCTGAGATAATGTCCCCATCTGAAATTCAGCTAATTAGTGACCTTAATCCATTTGCAACCTTAATTTCTCTTTGCCAGAGAATTTTAACACGTTCACAGGTTGAAGGGACTATGACATGAACACCTTAGGCAGGTTGTTATTCTGTCCACTTGCAGGCTCAAGACGTAGAGATACTGTAGTGATCAGTTCTCACCTCCTGGGAAACCCCTGGTTCTGAAGACACAGAACATAGAAAAGCTTTTCCTGGGGCAAGTGTTGGTGCTCTTTGAATTATTTAAAGTAACTGGCCCCTAAAATACAATGAGGTAGCACTCCTTTTTCCCTAAAGTGAAAATAGTTCAGGGATGGGAGAAGCAAGTACAATGTAAGAATAAATAAAGAAAAATAAAGTGGAAGGTGGCAGAGGGGATTTATCCCTCTCCTCTTCATTCCTGTGGTTTGGATCATCTGAACTGAGAATTTAATACAAGAAGGCATGATGTATAGACATGTGTTACAACACAAATACCCTTCTCACAGCAGATGTCCTACCCTAGGAACTGTTTGCTGTGTATTCGTGGACGCAAATCAAGTCCCAGGGCTATAAGTTTTCTGCAAATTCTACGGATTATGTTTACCTGGAGGAGGATGGCAAACAAACAGTGAGCCCTGGAGAAACCAATCTTCCTTCCTTTTAGAGAGATGGATATTTCTGGGTAGTACTTCCCACACTTAGACCTTTTTGATCTGAGGCAGTATAAAGCTTGAAAAGTACAAAAGCATCCTGCACCACAGACTTCTACAGAGTTGCTAGCTCCACTAGACAATAAGAGCTGTGAGGATCAGAATGCCCATTTCGCTCTAAGATCGGCATAATGCCATCTTAGGGGTGCCCTGTCCACTTAGCTCTGTTCATCACAGGAAGCACCCCAGTGCTTTTCATTACTTCCTCTAATCTTGAGAATTTACCATTTTGTATATATATCTATATCTATGTCTATATCTATATCTATATATATGACTAGAGAGAGAGAGAAACAAAGAGACACAGAGACAGAAAGTATTCTTAGGATATGTCAGACTCTGTGCTACAATCTTTTTCTAGGGAGTCTCACTTAATATTCATAATAATTCTATGAGGTGTGTTGTACTAGTATCCCCATTTTAAAGATATGGAAACTGAGGCTCCAGAAATACAAATAACTTGGCCAGTGTCACAGAGTTATGATGCATACAACTGTGTCCATACATTTGCTTTTTTGTTCCTGCTGCCTAATTTGGGCAAAATACTTCAACACAGAAAATGACTTAATGGTAGAGCTACCATAATTTATTACATTTGAAAGTTAAGTAGGTGACTTTTATTAATTATGCTTGGACAAGAGGAATAAACTGGAACTGTCCCAGGCAAAACAGGACGTGTTGTCATTGTACTTAGAGGTCACTCTTTTAACCATACTCTGCATTAATGTCAGTCTTTATGAGCTGTAAAACTTTTCTCATGTAGTCTCTCCTTTCACCTTCCCACCAACCTTCTGAGGAAGAAGAAGCACTAGGCTCAAAATGCTCAAGAGACGTTCAGGCTGTTGCAGGCCCAGACAAGGACTGAGTCCCTTACTCTGAGTGGAGTGCTCTGCCAACTGCATCAAACTACCTCTCTGAAGCAACATGCTTGGAGGGACATTTCCCCCATCAGTAACCAAAGGTGGAAATTACAGACCTTGAAGTAGGTTTGTATAGGAGACACTGGGGGCAGGGGAACATCTTTGGTACTCCTTCAGTGGCAGCACCAAGGCTACCTGCCTCCTTCTAGCTAAAGGCAGACCTTTCTTTAATCTAAGCCATACTGAATGAAGTGGAGTCATGTCAGAATGGGATTGGGTCTGCATCGTTGCAGGACCCTGGAGATTTGGGGAATAAGAGCTCATCTTACTGTGATGAAGAAGTATTTATTTGAAATTTAAAATTTCCTTCAATTTCACAATAGTTTCTTTTTGTCTGATAAGTAAAGCTTTATATACATATATTATGTATATAAATATATATGCGTGTATATATAAATACATCTTTGTGTGTCATTAATTATATATAATTAAAAATAACTGCTATGTGATCCTACTGTCATAAAATTATTCACTCTGTGTACACATCCATTCATTCATCTATCCATTTATTCATTCTGAACAAAGTGATGGCTAGAATAATTTTCATCAAACTAAAATAGTAATATTTTCCCCCTGGTTGGGAAAAACTATTTTGAGTACATTTTTCTGTTTATTTTTTTACTTTTCTATGTAGCTTAAAAGTTCCTAATGAGCATATGAACTTTTGTTTCTTTTGGCCACGCTGTGTGGCTTGTGGGATCTTAGTCCCCCCAACCAGGGATTGAACCTCAGCCATTGGCAGTGAAAGCACGGAGTCCTAACCACTGGACTGCCAGGGAGTTCCCTTAACATTTTTAAAGATGTAAAATTTTTAAAAGACAAGGCTTAAGGTCGTTTTCAAAGGCAAAAGGTTAATTAATGAAGGGTCCATACCCTGTTCCCTCTGTGGGTTTCCAGTATAAGACCTTAACCAAATTCATTCCCCGCTTCAGCCATGGTAAGTTGGGGTTACCATAAGTTTCTCTTTGCCAAGAGCAGTATTAGTTTGTCTGCGGTCACAGCAAAATTATTAACAGCATGCTTCCCCTCTAAAGTGTCCTTGTTTGGAAAATAAATATGTGGTCGCTGTAGTAGGTTGGGTTCTTCTGGAGATGAACTCTGATAAAAGGTTTAGTGTGCAAGATATTTATATGGAAGTGCCCTTGAAATCACCACCTGTGGAAAAAGAGAGGAAAGAAGCAGGACTAGGCAGAAACTGAGCTGGGATAGACTTGGCTGATCCCACAGGGAGCTCTGGAGTTAGAATGGCCTTTGGAGTCGTCCAAGGGGCTGAGATGCACTGACCAGTCCCCAGATAGGAGCCACCTTGAAAGGGGCATGACTTGAGTGGGGCAGCTGTCTCCTGCTGAAGGAATTACTGAAGGGTCCCTCTGCTGACAGCACTCATAGCAGTTGAGCAACACAATCTTAATTAAAGGGAGATCTGGGTGGCATCTTAGAGTTTTTCTACCCTCACTGAAACGTAGTTTTATGAGATCCAAGCACCTCTCTGGGGACCAAACTAGTTGTCACATTTCACTTCAATGGAGAGAAGAGCTGCCTCTAAAAGTAGCTACCTAATGAGAAGGGATCCCAGCAGACCAAGGTTGGAGTAAGATACTTTTCCTAATGGTTCTCAAGATATGCATTGTCATAGTGGTTAATAGAGGTCACTTAAGTTGCATTAGGCTCCTTTGTTGTAAATTCCTCAGTAATTATGCCTTGCAATTGCACAAAAAGGACGAAGGCTTTCTCTGAAGTCCTTCCAGCTGAAGACGTTTTCTGCTGGAGAGAATAGCCGAGGTTCCACGTCCCCATTCCTTTCTCTGGGGAGGTTAATGTTTTTTAAACACACACACATGCACACGCACACACAAACACACACACACACGCAAGACTAACACCCTCAGCACCAATATACTAACATCAATAAAAAAGTGGATTGTTGTTACCCTGATCGCCTTTGGGGTTTAGGACCCTAGAAGGTGGTTTTTATCTCTTTCAAATTCACATTTTCCTTGATTGAGACATTTTTGATTAGATTCAAGAAGGAGACCTCAGATTATGGGAAGGATTCTTTCAGATTATCCTGTCTCAAGTCTTTTATTAAAAGATGTGTCTGGATTTTTCTTTTCTTTCTTTACGTTCTACCTTTTTTTCTTCTCATTCTGAATTTATTCATTTGTTGCTAAGAATCAATACTCTGGCCAATAACCCTAAAAATAGATAGTATTGTCACATCCATTTTAAACATGAAGACTCCTAGACTCAAATATATTAAGTAACCTGCCCAAAGGTTATACACCCTGAGATGAAGCTGTGTTCGAACCAGGGCTTTCTGGCTCCAGGGCTCATTCCCTTCACCATTAAGACACACTCTGTTCTGTGATGAAAGAGTCACAATTTTTTTTTAAGCATCTTTATTGGTATAATTGCTTTACAATGGTGTATTAGTTTCTGCTGTATAACAAAGTGAATCAGCTATACATATACATATATCCCCATATCTTCTCCCTCTTGCGGCTCCCTTCCACGCTCTCTATCCCACCCCTCTAGGTGGTCACAAAGCACCGAGCTGATCTCCCTGTGCTATGCAGCTGCTTCCCACTAGCTATCTGTTTTGCATTTGGTGGCGTATATATGTCAGTGCCACTCTCTCACTTCATCCCAGCTTACCTTCCCCCTCCCCAAGTCACAATTTTAAAAATGGGCAACCTCGAAGAGTAGAAGCTCTCCCTCCCTATCTTGTTTTGTTGACACTTGGAAAATAGCTGATTCAGCTTGTAAAGAGTGATTGAAACGTGAATACTTTAGAGGAAGCTTTTGAAGGACCCAGGTTCATTCTGGGTAGTGGCAATGTGTGGGTCATCCAACTGAAAATAATTGATCGTCGTGGTAATAATCAGTTATTTTCAGGGTGGATTGTGCAGTGGTTAAAATAGGGTTCAGGGAAATATGTGTTATTTAGCAAAAGATCATTAGAGCTTTAGAGAAAAATGAACCATCATTTGTCTTTAATTTCAGTTTTTTTCCTCTGGTTCCTAACTTGGACACAGGGTTTCCTCATTAATGGTACAAATGGGACTAATGACTTCATACCAGCAGAGAACATAAGGTACTTAACAGCCACATGACACATTATTGTAGTAGCAAATGGTGAGGTATTTAGCATTTATTTAGTACTTTATTTGCAGTGTGCCTATTCTGATCGCATATTCACACACATTATAACCCTAATGATCACTTAGTGCTTTTCTATTTGTTATGCTTGTATGTATTTGCAGCCATTTAAAATGTGTAATATTAAGCAAAATTAATGCTCATGAAAGCCTGCAGCTGCCTGCCCTGTGTGGTCTGATGATTCATTTATCATAGAGCCTTTGCCTCCCCTGCTGAGGATTTTAACCCAAGTCTCCCAACTGGCTGGGTGGGCTGTTTGGGATCAGGGACTCTATATCAGTCATCTGTTGATGGAGACTTGAATGATGCCCTAGGGTTATTTGGTTCACTGAGGGGTCTCTATGTTTGGCAGCAAATTCCATAGCCTGCAATCTCTTTAAATAGACTTTTCTTGGGTGCCCAAATTCTAATTGACCAACTCCCGGATGACAGCTATCTAGGAAAATGCAGAATAGATTTTACGGTGCTTTTTCACACCTTTCCATTGAAGGCCATTCATGGCTCTTCCAGTTTCTGTGTTTAAGTGGTGATGATGATGATATAATAATAATATTAACAGCAGTAATAACAATAGAATAATAAAGATGACTCAGTCAGCTGGGTACGTACTCTAGATATACTGTCTTATTTACTCCTCAGAAAGCCTTTTGGGTTCATTACTAATATTATTTCAATGTTAGCGAGGAGGAAGCAGAAACTTGGAGAGTTCAGTTGACTTGCCTGTGGTTCCATATCTAGGAAGTCCTATTCTAGTATTCAGACCCAGGCAAAATGGACTCCAAAACAGCTAACTATGGACCTTTAATTCCACCTCAAATCACTTGAGTCTCAATCAAGAAGAGGCTTTCAAGCCAGTCATTGAAAGCAGGCAGTACCATCTCTGATGCACTTTGTGCACTCAAATTGTTCTGATGCTTACGGTAAAAAGTCAAGAAATTACACTTAGGGATACATTTCTCTCTGTCTCTCCATTTCTTCCCCCACCCCTCATTTTTTTCCTTTTAAGAGTGATTACCTTTCTCATCATTGTGCTTTTCCTGCTCAGTTTAGAATTCAGAATTTATAATTCATCTCTTTCTACCCTATATTTTAACAGGATTTGTGTCTTGGGAGTGTTGCTGTTTAATGACATATTTGCGATAATGTACTATCTGACAAGCGACCTCATATTTTTCTATAAAGAATGTGAATTTCATTGACATTTGGGAAATCGCCACCTCTTGTTTATTTGTCTTTCCTCTACCCTCTTACCTCTGGCTATTCTAGCTCTCCTAAGAAACTCTCCCGTTGTCGGAAGGCGATCTGGGGTATAGATTCATACCTGGTGTGGTAACTTAGCGGGGTAACTCTGTCGGGGGAATTGGCACTGATATGACTGCATGTAGGTGGAGGGAGGGTGGTGTTTGAATTAAAGACATGTTTCTCTAGCGGTAAAGTTTTAAGTAAAAGTAGTAATATCTTTTTTTAAAAAAATGTGCTTACTCGTTTTCAGACAAGATAATAAACTCTCTCCACAATATCTCAAACTCTGATCTGTTTGCTTCTACCTACTGCACCTAGAACCTAACCACTGAAATCTACCTGTGTGGAAGGCCACGTTGACAGGAATGTCTCCCACACGATGGTCAGCCAGAGGTACCACACCCTCTGCCTACAGGCAAAGGTGACTCAGAGAGAATTGACCCCTCACTCTCAGGGTGACATTTCCTCCCATTGAGGTGAGAATTTACCTGGCTTCCAGAGATGAGGTGGCAGAAGGGGAGGGGGATTCCTAAACCTTAGCTATTGCTGAGGGAGCAGTTTTCTGTCACAGACTCAGGGAATATGCTGGTGCAGCTCATCTTTGGGCAGAATTAACTTTTTCCTTCTTCAATTCTAATAGAAGACCAGTGTGTCCTTTTGAGGAAGGAGGGAAGACCCCTTTGTGAGCACTTACTGTGTACTAGGCACTTTTAGACCTATGAAAAACCCATTACTTTTTTCTTGCGTAGTGGGTGCTGAAACACTGCTTTATGAGGCAGACAGATGAAAAGAAACCCTAGAGAACTGACTTTGCAGAAACATTGCCGTTCTTGGCTTTCTCATGGCTTTCATTGCCCAAGGGCAGGTTTTAGATGGAGGCCTCCTGAACCTCTTCACTCTAGAATACTTCCACACACACAGCTGGGGGTTGCCAACTCTAGAATAAAGATGTTGCCCTGGCTTTTTCTCCCAAATGATATTTCTGAATTCTCACCGTGGACTTGGAGCTCTCTTTTTATTACTTACTGTCCCTTTTGATCTGGAGGTAAGAGGATCTCATGGCTCTGAATTCTTTCTACTATCACCCCCAGCCCATGAAAAAATCAAAAGAGAACACAGTGTGGCTGAGCAATGTCCTCAGTGTCTGTGGTTTGTGTCACAGCCTGTTTTATAGTGTTGACCCCTGTAAATGCCATATGGAAAAGTCTGTGTCACTTTTAGAGCTGCTGCAACTCGGTCTCAGACAGCTACCATTTGTAGCATCAAATCAGAGTGAGTAAGTTCCTTAGATTTAAAGTCTGTTGAGACCCAGAGAAAGATCATCCAAAGGGCCTGAAGATTAACTAATCTTCCTGTCTCAATAGGAAATGAGTAAAAATGTCAGTAGGTGAAAAGTGTCAGCATGTTGAATTTCATAAATCTGTCAGCAACCTTAACTCTGCATGTACATAACAGAAAACAAACTGTTTTTTTCTCTGATTTTAATTTGAATTATATACTCTGCACTATAGATAAACTACTTCCCAGCTGGTAGCCACACTGATAGAAGACATGGATGTGTTTTATTTTAATTTTAACCTGCTTCTGATTCAGTGGTTCAGGTGACAAGTGGCCAAGCATCAGGTTAAGAAAATAATCTGTAATAGGTGAGTGCAAACCACTTTTGATTATGCCCAATGAGACATAATTGGTGATATTGGCAACACCTTGAATTGCACTGATTTTCCAGTCCAGCTGAAAACCTTGATGACACTTTTATTTTCACCTGTGCTATTCCTCTTTTTTATGAAACAATTTGTACAGTGAAAAAAAAATACTAGTTCCACGCATGTATCCATGCTGTTTTCCTGAAGGAAATACGTTTGGATATATGCCATCTGCAAAGGCATCAGAATAGTGGTCAGCTAACGATTACTGGCTATGCAGGGCCTCCATATACTGTTGTGCAGGTTGTGCATCACACAAGTGCACCCAGCCAAGGAGAAAAATAGCATCTGGAATCCTTCCCATACTCTATTCGCCAACTTGGCCACCCAAAGGAAGGGGCTTCTTTTTCTAGTTTACACAAAAATACCACTGTATGAGCAAACAGAAGTCAGCTACCATGTGCCAGGAATAGACTAGATGCTCCATAGACTGGCTGTATTATGTTTAATGTGTACAAAGCTCATACAAGATAGTTACTCATTTACTCACACCAGCGATATGGGAAGTGAAGCTCAGAGAAGTGGAACAACTACCTGGAGCCACATGGCTAGTAGGTGGACGTATTGGATTTCAGTTCCTGGTCTATGCCACTGCAGAGCTCTGGACTTATTCCAGTGGGTTCTGATGTCTCTACTGACCTCAGAAATGGTTTCCTAGGGAAAGGTGCTGTGTCGTGCCTGAGATGAAGTGGATAAAAGGTAGTTTCTCTGTGACTGCCCCAGCCAGTTATAGATTTTTTTTTTTCTTATTTCTCCAAATCACTCTCATAGCATCAGCCACTGTGCATTGGCTCTTCAAATTAAAAAAAAAAAAAAAAAGTTTACTGCTCAAACTCTGCTTTCAGAATGAACAAAGGGCTACTCTTCTAGTCAGGAATCATTTTGTGCCAAGAAAGACAAAGAAATTCAGATGCAGAGAAGGGACCACAGTGATGTCTCAAGGGAACACAAGGAAAGCTGAATGTCAAGCCTCAGGAAGATTAAGACTTGAATTTCTCTTCTTCTTATGACTTCTATGGGTGTCTTCCCTCACATGTTCCATTCTGTTTTCCTCATCTGCTTCCTCTGGTCTCTAGTCCTTCATCAATATATGTGCACTTGTTCTGATACTGGGAGCCCGGTCTTGATTTTGCAGCCACCCTGCCATCCACCGTTTGAAACTTGAGTGCCCTGATTCAAATTCCCAACCTTGGGGATCCCCTTGATTTACTTTTCTTTCTGTCTTTCCAACCTTCTAAGGTATCTTCTCCTGTTATATTTGGATGGACCTGGTTACTGTAGAGATATGGTTGGGGATGGGATTTAGGATTGGGGTTCATGATAAAACACGCACTTCAAGGTGTCAAGAGTTGGGAGCCCACATTAGTGGGCATAGATTGGCAGTTTCCTAAAATAAACTTAATGTACTTTCCAGATTCTCAAGCTGATGTTACTCTCAGGAAGGGTCATTAACAGATCCAATCCATGGCAAAGGCTACAATAGCTAAAGTCGTATTCCAATGATAATGTTTGACAAGGTAAAAGAATAAATAAGTCTTAGGGTACAGACGAAGAGAATGGAGAGGCTGTTAGATTTAGGGGGAGAATTTGGCTGTCTGTCTTTATTTTTGGTGCCCATACTAATACCACCCCTTTAAATATGATCAGTGGCTGGGGACCAATAGTGCCTTCAGTCACCTGCATATCAGATCTTATATGATGCTAAACTCTGATTCCAACCCTCTACTTAAAACCTCCCTTGGTATCTGGTTCCCTTAGTTACAGATGTCTCCAGCTTCACTGGAGTAACCCGTTTAAATTTTACTTCTTTATTGGCCATCAATTTTCAGATGATCTTCTTGGCACACCCTTAAGATGCAGCTTCTCATTTGGGTCCTTGAGCTCCATCTAGTCATACCCAGGCTTACCATTTTACCTTTCTTTATCTAACATGTTATCCCACATTTACTTAATTCAGCCACTGTCTAGTTCTTCTCTTGCACTAGCTCATTTTATCTTTAAAAACACCCCCTGTGGTGGCTAATATCATTATCCCTATTTACAGAGAGTAAAATAAAGTTTTGGAGAGCTATAATATTCAAGATAATCCAGAAACTGGAAGGCTTACATGAGATTTAAATCCAAACTCTGGAACCTATACTCTGATGCACCACACTACCTTGGTCAGTGGCAAAATACCAGATGAAGGCCCCTAACACTGAATCTCCTGTATGTGAGGAACACACTTGTTCCTCCAGTTGTTACATGTCTAAGAGTTGTCTACCCTCTTAGACTTATTCCTTGTGAGCTTAGGCTATTTGGAGGCACAAATCAAGTTTTCAAATTCTTGTCTGATGGGAGATGTCAGCTTTCATCACCATCAAAGGAAAGCTGTTACTGTAATGAGTGTGTGTGTGTGTGTGTGTGTGTGGTATATATATATGTTCGTATATGTGTTTTCTGCTTAGCTTCAGGTCTCTTCCTAGGAGAAGGAGACTTGGAGTTGTTTCTTTGTGCTTTAGACTAACTGTAAATGATTGGACTCCCCCGAAGCCTAGCTTTTATTCTGAAGCAATTAGCACTTTTACAAGTTAAGTGTGATTACATGGTTTATTGATTTCTTCTGATGATTTATCTACTTAAGGCATTTGATGCTGATGATCACGATAATGACAATTTGGTGTTGATAATAATAATAATATATTATTTTTATTATTTGACCCTGCCAAAAATCTCTAAATTCCTGCTCCCATATAAATGGAACTCTGTGTAGTGAAAAACCCGGCATCTGTCACTTCCATCATAAAATACTGATCATTTTAAGCCATTTAATTCAAAAGCAGATGTTAATAACATGGTTTTTTTGGTCACTGATGGGTGATTTAAAACAAAAACAAAAAAGCAAGGCAAACTTCTTTGCCTCTGCCTAAAACCCTGAAAACTACTCAGGTGATCTGAAAACTACTCAGGCCATTCTGGACTATATTGGCCAAGATGCATGAGAAGAGGAAACCAAGGACGGCTCTGTGCCACATTCTAAAAACAAAATGATGGCATATCCCCAGCTCCTTTAAGCTAGTTTCTGTGACTGAGATGAAAGCATCAGGATTACCTGTACCTCTGTATCCCAACACTCACACACGCGCGCACGCACATACACACACGTTGTTCCAGGCATCTATTGCTGCTACTCGGAAATTGAGTAGCTTGAAATGACAACCACATAATTTATAGGTCACACTTTTGTAGACTGTGAAGTCAGGCAGCACTTGGCTAAGTGATTCTTCTGTACCACGTGGCATCAGTGGAAGTCACTTCTGGTGTACAGCTGGCAGACAGTCTGGTCTAGCGAGTTCGTAATGGTTTAACTCACATGTCTGGCACCTTAGAAAGGATGGCTGGAATGTTGAGCTTGGTGGAACTGCAGCCTGGAGAGCCCACATGTGGTCTTTCCAGATGGTGATGTCAGGGTAGTCAGATTTATGTGGTATCTCAGGGCTCTGAGAGGGATTTTGTCAATGAACAAGAAAGACATTGTACAGTCTTATGTGACCTAGACATGGAAGTCATATAATGTCGCTTCTGCCCACTCAATTGGTTGAAGCAGTTACAAGTCTATCCATATTTCAGGACATAGACATCACCTCCTAATGGGAGGAATATCAAAGAATGTGTGGCTGTGTTTTGAAATTATCACAATTATGTGGACACATTCTTTTATTTCCCCAATCCCAAGATCTAGATATAAACAGGAAAAGTGTTCCAAGCATAAAGGCATCAAAATTCACATCTTTCTCCAATTTCTTGCTTTCAGAGGTGACTTCTATCTGCTACAGTTTCCTGGGCTACAAGTTTAAAAAAAGCATTTATAGCTAAATATCCAGTCCAGACCTGGCTCTGCTAGTTTTGGATTATGCAACAAAATATGAGACATTTACTATGCTCATAGAAAGGAAATGAAAATACCCACCCTTCTTTTCTCACATGTTTTTCTAGGAACAGAATGGGATAACATATGTCAAAATGCTCAGCAGCTACATGGATATTACTGTGTTTACTGTTGTTGTATCTATTAGATATAAATTATATGAATAGTATGCCTGGACTTTGAAAGCAATTTAAGGTGGAAGAGAGGTGGCTTTCCCTTCGATCAACTAAGACAAATCTTGACTTTCTGGAAACTCAAGAAGTAACAAACCTGCCCTTTTCACATTTGCTTTTCACTTAATGCTGTGAGTTATGCACTTTCCCTTCCTCAGTGCTGTTTTGCCTATTTCAAACTTGTTAGGTAGTACGTGATATCAGGGAACAGTCCAAAGAAGCAGTTTACCTCTGTTGATGGTTAAATGAGTCACCTCTCTCTTTTTGTCACTATTTCTTCATGCCCATACCCATCACAGGTTGAATTTGAACACGGTCTTCCATGGCAACTCAAAGGGATCTTGGGCCTATAGAAAACATGTAGGATAGATTTAAGACCAAGGGAAATGTTGATATTTCCCCAAATCTTATTAGTAACTAGCTGCTGATTATTTTGTGTATGGGACAGGGCCCCAAACAGCAAAGAGACTAGTTTATCTGAAAATGGTTCAACTATATTCCATTAATGTGGGTTAGTAGATCAGGGAACTAGCAGGCTTTCACACAATGTTAAGATCATGGACTTTAGAATAAGAAACACCTGGGCTTAAATTCGGGTCCCACCAATTACTAGTTATATTGCCCTGCATGGTCACTAATTTTCTAAGTTTCGATTTTTTTATCCAAACAAATGATATTGGAATAATATCCTTCTCACAAGACAGTTGTAGGATTAAGTGAAATCACTTAGTACAGTGTCTGGCACTAAGGACTTACCCTCCAAATCACAGCTAATACAATAATATTACTCTCTTCAGTAGACAGAATTAGTAATATTGTTTACATGTAATAGTTAAAGATCTTTCTCTGTCCAAAACACCCAACTAACTCCCATCTTTCATTTAGCTCCATATGAGCTTTGTCTTATTTAGTTTCTGTCACCCAGTTTCCCCAGGGACTTCCTGAAGGTCCGGACTGGACTTGTAGGGACCTGTCCTCCTCAGTGAGTCAGGCTGAGCTGGGGATATTGTGATTGCCTTAGATCGGTGCCTGGATCAGCAAAGTCAGCTCTGATCATCGGCTAACTCAGAAAGTCTGTCCCTCCAGAGGCATAACCTGGCTGATCTCTGCCACCACAGGACCCATCTTGTTTTTTTCAAACAACAGCTTATTCATAATTGATAAGATACAAGGACATCTCCATCATCTACCACCCTAATTTAACGAAATATATTGTTACCTAAAACAATAGTGCTTGAAATGGCTATTGATTCCAACTTTCATCTGGGGACAACCTAATTTCCTTTGAATGGGGATTTTACTGACAAAATGAGATGAACATCCAAGCATCTGTCTTCCTGGTTCATCTGAAGCATGATGTCACAATTGCTTAAAGCAACCAGATATTGACAACTTAAGCACCAGCCAATCAAAAAAATATTCCTTATGAGACTTCTTTCTGCAAAGGGGAAAATGGGCAGATACTCAGTCTTGTGGTTCCTAGTTGGAACCAACATCCTCCTACCATTGTCAGACTTAATGTGTTGATGAGGAAGAAAGGAGAGGGGGCTGAGTTTATCTAATTGCTTCTCAAGTATCATTAGAAAAAAAAATTTTTTTTGATAGACCTGGGGAGAAGCAAAATGTAACTTAAGTGGGCACTTAGCCAAGAAACCAGTGTGTTAATCTGTTGCTGTGTAACAAATTACCATAAATTTAGCAACTTAAAATAAGATTCATTTATTAGCTCAGAGTTCTGAAGGTCAGACATTCAGACACAGTGTAACTAGTTTCTCTGTTCAGGCTGAAATCAAGGTGTCAGGCTGCATTCTGATCTGGAGGGATTTCCCATTCACACAGGTTGTTGGCAGAATTCAGTTCTTTGCAGCTGTAAGACTGAGGTGCTGGTTTCCTTGTTGGCTGTCAGCAGGGATCCACTCTTAGCTCCTAGAGGTCACCCATATTCCTTGACACATAGCACTCTCCATCTTCAAAACCAGCAGAAGAATTTCTCATGTGTTAAAATCCCTCTTATACTTCTAATTTCTGACTTCTTTTGTCTCTGACTTCTAGTCTTAGATTTAAGGGGCTCATGTGATTTTGTCAGGCTCACCTAGATAATTTTCCTATCTTAAAGTCAACTGATTGAGGACCATAATTACATCTATCAAATCTCTTTATGTCATTACGTATGTTAGTGTTTGGCTGGATATCTGGGAAAAGATGTGTACACCAGGTATTGAGAATCTTAGAATCCTGCCTGCCACACCAGGACTAAGGGTTATATGAATGCCAGGGTTAGAAGGCCTCTTATGTCATCTTAGCTAGGGAAAAGAACTTTTGAAGAAGGTTAGCAGACATTTGTTCTTGTCCAAAATGTCCATAAGACATTTGGTTCATGAGACATAAGATATTTAATCCATCCCAAAATGTCCTGGATATTTGAACCTGTCCAAAAGCATTTGTCATGGACCAAATACGCTTGTGGATGTTTTAGATAGGACTGGATTTCATGAACCTTTTGGTGTGTATTATGGATGTTTCCGACAGGACCAAATGCCCTGTGAAGCTTGCAGAAGTATCAGCTGCAGACTTTTGGCAAATGTTTCCAGTAACCACTACTTCAGAAGTTAAAAAATGCTTTTTAGTTCATTTGAATGGTCATGAAACACTTTGTATATTGATGTATGACTTAGACATTTTTGAACCAAATGAAGGCAAGAGAATTTCCTTCAAAAGCATAATTACTTTGTGAACTAGAATGTAAGCAGTATCACAATTCGATGAACTAATAACAACAGTAGCTATAATAAATAACTGTGTAATTATATATTTCATTTTCCATTACCTTATTAGGTCTTCCTTCAAAAAAAGATATCTGAAATCAGCAACATGAGGTGGTTTATGGTCTCTAAAAATGTGGTCCAAAAGCCAATAATAATAGATGACTCAAGGTTAGTGAGGGAGGTGAATGTTAAAAATATAAATTCATGAGCTATATCCCAGAATCTACTGAATGAGAATCTCTGTGGGTTTGGCTTACAAACCCCCCTTTTAAACAAGCTTCAAAAGTGATTTTTTTGCGTTGAGGATGGCTGATATTTCTTTCTCTATGATAAGAACTCAGTTTGTGTAATTTTTGAACTCTCTTTCCCTGCCCATTTACTCCCTCTATCACAAGGCATATATAATAATATGTCTTTCGGTTAAGTTGTAAAGTTGCAGAGAATAAACTAGGCATGCTTGGCTTACCTCATTTTCTTCTTTTTGGGAGAACCTGCCTGTAGGGAGGAGGTGTCTTCTGCTGTTCTGGAGCAGGCTCTTTCTCCAGGCCCCATATAAACATTGAGGCCGCCCTGTTCCAAAGTGACTGGATTATAAGTCTGCCTAATTCTTTTATTTATGTGGTTATTTGTCCTAATCGTTAGGTTCCTATATCAAGCTATATCCTCCTATTTAGCCTGTTTTATAATGAAGATAATATTTTGATCCCTTATCTGCCTTGCTATTTTCCTTCATTGCTCAATTCTTTCAGAACCCAGGTAGGGCAGAAGGCCGTTTTTTATTGAACCTCCCGAAATCCCTAACACCTTTTATTGGCCCTTCCTACCATCGCCAAGTTCACTCATCATAAAAAAGCATTCCTCAAAAACATGTTTTATTTGATGTATTTACCTCCACACATTCACTCTCCTTGGAAAAAAACCTACTTTATTAGATACTGATAACTTTCTTTTTCCCCCAGAGAAAGAGTAAACTGGCATATTTTCCTATAACTCATAAATTCTTTCCTCTGCTGACTCTCCCTTCCCAGCCTAGACCCCTCAAAATTCTTCTCCTTTTTTTTTCTTTTTTTGTATTCTAGTATAGAATGTGTTCTTCAAGCAAAAGATGATTTTTCTTCTCCTTCGATCTTACTTTAAATTAGGAATGCCTTCATTTATTTATGTCAAAGTAGAAGACATAAACTTTCATAAAGTTTGTACACTATTCAAGGGTCAGAGCTCCCCAGCTGACCCTACCATAGGGGACGTGGCAGCCAGGAGTTCATCCTTTAAGGCCCTGAACACATAGAATTTCTTCCATGGAGTATTACTGTTTCTTTGACCAGTCAATAGCTTCCACTCACCTCCCAGAACATGCTACATGAAAATTTTTTTGAAAATTAAGATTTTGTTTTTAATCATCAAATTGTTAATTCCTTAAAGGCAAGAAACATGTTTTTCCCTTTAATCTTTTGAGAATCTAGCAGAATGCCAGGGAAAGAGTAGTTGTGTAATAAATGCATATTTACCATGAAATCACTTGGGATCTCTTACTATTATTTGCAATCATGCAAACAATGCATACAAGTGTAGAAAATATTGAAATATGAAGATAAAAATAATATAATACCATATTTGCTGTTGTATTTTAACACATTTAAAAATAAGTTAGATAACACTACTATATATAAAATAGATAACCAACAAGGACCTACTGTATAGCACAGAGAACTATACTCAGTATTTTATAAAAACCTATAAGGGAAAAGAATCTGAAAAAGAAAAAAATTATATATATATATATATATATATAGAAACTGAATCACTTTGCTGTACACCTGAAAGTAACACAACATTGTAAATCAGTTATACTTCAATTTTTTAAGTTATATAAATACAATTTTATAGTTAAATAAAACATAATTTGAACATTTCTTAATGTTATTAAAAACAAAAAGTAAAAATGTTAATATTTGAATTACATTCCAATGGATTTACTAATAAATATTTTATCACTTCCAATCTAACTATAGACTACCCTGAACATCTTTATGTATAACAGCTTTTTGAAGTTTACAGAAAACATTTCCTTAGGATTTACTCCCATACCAGAGTTACTGGGTTAAAATTACTACTAACCTTGTAATTATTTTTTATAAACTTTTACCACAATGTTTGCGGCCACTTCCTTTCCTTGCTCTTTGATGAGGGTTTCATCAAATTTGAGCATAGATATCTATCAGTAATCTTTGTAAGTATATAAATTATATAAATCTTCGCAAATTTGTAGGACAGCTTTTATGAAGCTTTTCTTTGAGATCAGTGCTGTTCTGCACAGTTTCATAAAGTTTGTACACTATTCAAAGGCTCCTGGGTGAGGGAGTAAGGAGGGTTTACCATCTAACTAGTGTTGCACTCACCAAGCTCTTCACTCTGGGCTGTTTCTGCTCAGTGGTGTTCCTTTTTCTAATTTGTACAGGGGCATCCCATCCTCACCAAGCCATATGCCCATCTGCAGATGGTACTTTTTCTAATTAGCACAACACTTCTTGTAGGGCAGAGGGGCCCTGACCTAGAATTTTAAGGCTAGTGGGTCCAATTTTGTACATTGGGTTTTGCTGGTAATGTTACTTTCTGAAAGAAAGGGTGATCAACCTGTGGAGTTTAGCCTTGGGCAGGGTGCCAGGTAAACACTGTGAAGAGCTTGGATTACAAGAATATCTAAGTTTTGTTTTGTTTTGTTTTTCAGCATGGCAGTTGAAGTATTCCACAGGAGATCTGTCCAGCTTTTTGTTTCATTCTGATACATAGGGGAATGTCAATCACACTAAATCATGTTTGCTACTGTCTTTATGCTGATTTTTCTCACTCCGCTCTCCTCATTTCCTTCCCTTTGTTTATATAAATCTCAGTTGACTCTATACCTGGCTTATTAGGAGGCAGTTCTCTCTCTGAAGGTCTCTTGTGTTTCTGCTTGCCTTGTGAGCAGAGTTATTGATTGCCTTTTTTTCCTGGACTATATTTTCAAAGATTGTTTATAATGAACAGTTTTGGAATATACGAATAGCAGAGAGAGGTTTACTTACAACCTTGGAAGACAAAGATACTATCTCCCACTGAAGCAAAAGAGCTGGTTTGCTTACTGCCCATTATAAAAGATTTGCATTCCCCAAACTTAAGGTTCCCCTTCTGTACTGTGCTTCTGTACGCCTATAAATATTGGGGATTGAAAAACCAATGTAAATGCTGATTGCTGTAATAAACTGTCCATTGTCTCTGACCCAGAAGTTTCATATCCTCTACCAGTGCCCATTAAACTCTGGCTGGACAACTCATAAGCTTGCAAGTAGGGTAAAACCTCAGATCCTTTACGGTTTTTAACATTTCTGTTAAACTTTTTTAGTCACTACAATTCTTAAAGATCAATGACCTTTTCCTCCTTTGAATACAAAACATCTATGTTTTTGACAATTATATTATGTAGCAGTTAGTATGCAGGCTCTGGAAGCAGATTACCTTATTTAGAAAACAGGCTCCATTGCTTACACTCTGAGAGGCCTTGGGGAAATTTCTTAAATTCTTCGTACATCAGTTTCATTATCTATAAAATGGTAATGACAGTAGTACCTATTGCCTGGGTTTACAGTGAGGAGAAACACATTCATATGATTACCGCTGCAGTGATTGGCAAGTAATTTTGCTGTTTGTTTTGTGTGTATAAACCTTGTTTTGTCCAATGAACTCTAAGTTATCAGGGGCAGAATTTTCTTTACCTCTCTTTCTCTCTCTCTTTCTCTCTCTCTCTCTCTCTCTCTGTCTCATGCACGTGTACACGTGTGTTTAACACTCTCTTTTAATTCTTATAGATCTCTGCACAGGCCAGACACTATTTAAAAAAATTTTTTTTTTTTTTAATACAAATGGACAAGAAGTGATTTGACAGAACTACAGGTTATATTCTGTTACTTTCTTTCTTCCTCCCTCCCTCCCTCCCTCTCTCCTTCCTTCCCTTCCTTTCTTCCTTCCTTCAATGAATTAAAGTTTATTGAACACCCAGTGTATTATTCCAACATCTGGGGACATAAGAGAATTATGATACAGACCACAGAAGCCCACATGACCAGACCCATGAGCAGATGATTGGGATGTGGTGAGAACAGTGCTATAAAGCTATACACAGAAGGATTTTTAGTGCGTAGAAGGGAGACAACTGAGCTGGATGAAACCAGGAGAGGCTTACACGTAGCTAGAACCATGGGGCCAGTCGTATGTGATTCTTGACTATAGAGTGACACTTCTACTGTTAGGGAATAGATGATAGATGAAACTGAATAACTTGGAAGCAATCACCTCTTGGAGAGAGGTTGTCAGCATTGACAAAGTGTTTCTTCCACGAAAGAGGGCCCAGCCCAGGTTGACCAACTTGTTCTAATAATGCTTTCTCTAGGTAGATGCATATCCTAAAAGAAAAACAAAAACAAACAAGGTAATTCTTTTGCAAATAATTAATATTCCCACCAATTTCCACCCTAATGAAAGAAAAAGTTTGGAGATATATTCACAAACATTTTAGCTGAGTCAAATACTTTAGTTTGGTTCCTTTTCAGACAAGAACCAGGCAGCAAGCTACTTGTGGCTTAATTACTAGATCATATTAAAACAAGGTGATTTAATTGCAATTAGTGTTAGAATAATTTATTTATAAAATGCCAGTATATGTATTAATTTCCTATAGTCCATTACTTTCAATTTGCTACTATGTGTACTCCATTAGATTATCAAGTGCAAGGTCATTAACCTACAATTCTGCTTGCCATGACGTTTTTAGATTGCATTCTGTTTTCTCTTTGGTTGGGATTAAATTGTTAACCCTCCTAGGTTATTTATCTTTAGCTATTTAATTACTCTGTGATCATCTAAAGGCTCTGATTATTGCTAATTAAACAGGTGGACCTTCTCAGAAAGCAGTTGGCTTTCCTGGTAGGGATCCAAAATCTAGTCAGCTCTCTTTAGCTTCCATTGTTCCTCGTAATTTACTCCCATCATTAGTGATTCTAAAATTGTAATACATGTCTGCATGTTCTGGATTATTAAAGTTTTGGTGGCCTTAATGAAGATCATTTGGCACATGGAAAAGTGTACACATGTAGGCTCTTTTTTTTTTTCTGAGTCCAAGCTAGGACTTACCTTTGGTTGGTCAGGGGTGATCAGCTGAGCAGCCAGATAGTGAATCTGGAGTTGTGGAGGGAGGTTTCCCAGGCAAATAGTTTCACACAGAGAAAACAACAAACAAACTAACTTATTTCACCAGCACAGAATGCTTGCACCCCTAGTCAAAATGAGTCTTCTACGTTCTTTCTGGGTATACTTGTTTGAGAGGGAGTAGATAGTTCAATCCAAACCCACTCACGCTATTGGCAGATTGACTGCTTGTTGGTAGGAGCAGGGGGAGAAATCCAATTTATTAAGTTCCTCCTGCCAAAGTAGCAGGGAAGGTTGAGATAGAGATTTTTCAGATCCACGGCCCCAGGCAAATTTTCTAACTCTCTAAGAGAAGTACTACTGCAAACACCATCTTGTATAGAGGGAGAAACTGATACCTAGAGATACGGTTACTTGCCCAATATATCTGGCATGGAATTCAAACCTAGGTTTCCAAGATTCCGAGGCTCAACATATAATAACATACCACATTCTATTTTTCCTTTAGCATTACCGTGTATAGAACAATCAATATTTCAGGAACTAGTTAAACTGTTTAAGAATTAACCACATTTTGGCTTTTTTTTTTTTTCTTTCTATTCCACATTCTTGCTGTCCTCTGCTAAGCATGAGATTTCCGGAGAAGTAGGGAAGAAAAATGTAAGGTGGTCTATTTTCATACTGTTGGTGTGTCACTGAGGTCACCCCTTCAGGACAAAGATATTCACTATCCCAACTTCAGGGAATGTTGCTGCTGATGTACCTCAGCCGAGTTTCTCCCCAGAAAATGCTCTTGGCCAAAGGAAGCTGCTTCACCCAGGTTTAGACCCCCTTTCTACAGCACCCCTCATCTAAAAGCAGATTGATGTAGAGAAATAAAGGACTGGCCCTTGCCTCAATTAAGGACATTTCTAGCTATTCTAAATACAGAGCTTCCTGTGTAATTAGCTGAGGCTTCTATTGCAACTGAATCACAGTTCAACTTCTTCCTTTGTCTCTTCCTGCATCCCTCACTCCCATTATAGGTGTTCTTGTTAAAATGCAATCCCAAATAAAACACCAGCATGCCAGTCTACATCTCAAACCCTATTTTCTGACTTCGATACTTGAAGTAAAAGGAGTCAGAAGTGGTTCTAGGGAACATTCTAAAATGGCATTTTGGGGGACTTCCCTGGCGGTCCAGTGGTTAAGACTTCACCTTCCAATGAAGGGGGTGTCGGTTTGATTCCCTGGTCAGGGAGCTAGGATCCCACATACCTCAGGGCCAAAAAACCAAAACATAAAACAGAAGCAATGTGGTAACAAATTCAATAAAGACTTTAAAAATGGTCCACATCAAAAAAAAAATCTTTAAAAAAATAAAATAAAATAAATAAAATGGTGTTTTGGAACAGGTATACCATCAGCAGACAGTGAGAACTCCATCACTGATGGAAGGTGGAATGTTGATAGTCTCTGTGCTGCTTTTCAGGGCATGTATTTAACATTCACCAGTGGTGAAATGGGATGGGGTAATTGTGACAGGGAATGCACTGGCAGGTTAAATACCTTTGGTGTTTGAGAAATACAAAGTAGTTACTATAGGAACAATGAGACAGGATGGTTGTGGCTAGGGCTGATCAATGTATTGTAGAAAGACAGTGAAATGAAATGCCAAGGGCAGTTAAATCACCGGTTTGAAGATAAGGATGATTGGTTTTTCAATTAGAGGACAGAAAAAAACTAAGGATCAAGTCTGCTACTCAATTATAAGGGAAGCAGAAGGTTCCAGAGAAGGTTGAATTCTCAAAAATATCAAGTCTGCTACGCTGGGGCAAAGCCCTGACTACAAAAGATTGGTGAGACTCTGAGTCTTAGGCTTGGGTTATCTGGATACGTAAACTCATAAACCTGGATCCACACAAGTACCTAAACTACAGAAGTAGAACACCTTTCTCTGGTGAAGGCCAGTGCACCCCATCATTTAAAGGCAAAGATGAGTCCTCTGCCTTACAAGACAATATAAATACCCTTTGAGAATTGAACTTCACCACCCTTAATGGCCACAGGACCAATGTGTAGTGTTAATCACAACACACACTAGTCAGGGAAGTCTGAGGTAAAAGTAGGAAATGTTCTTTACCCCATTGAGCTGCAGGAGTTGCAGAACCAAGTCAGCTCAAACTGGCAGCAGCCAGGAAATTATATGAGGGACTAGAACCTGAGGATTCTTCATCTAGGGACAGAAACACATAATTGGACGGAATGTTTTACTGACAATGAGCACCATCCCAGATACAGGATTTAACACCCTAACAAGGACTCTGGGAGACAGTGCTCATGTGCTGCTAGGATGGCTCTTGAAAGTTTTAAGAATGTAATAGCTCATAATAATGGAAGTAGAAATGTCAGAGCTGCTGAGGTAGATGTTGGAAAAGAAGATTAAAAGGTTCAGAGATGTGGAAATACTAGAGTGTATATACTATGAAAGGCCACCATAAAAAAAAAAAACAAACAGCTGGCTTTGTTCTGTGAGAGGGCTAGAGGATTTTGTGTTCCAAAGAGATAAGGGATGTGCTGGTGAAAGGAGCCCCAGCATCACTGAAAAGTTCATACCGGCTGTCATCTGTTGGTTGAAGCTACGATAGGAGACACTATTATAGAACTGACCTGCCTAATAGCAATGGAATTATAGGATATCAAAATCACAAGGATCAGGTTGATGCAGTGCTGAAACATTAGAAAGGTAGATACAATGATCATAATGAGTTATAAGGTCTGAATGACAGCCAGGGCACCCTAACTCATAGAGAGGTATGGAAGAAGTTAATAAAACACAGTATTTGGGGATGAGAGGGTTAGACAGGATAAAAGAGTAATGCCCAACCTGTACAATCGAGAGAGATCAAAGACAATCAAGGGGCTAAGGAAAGACACCCTAATAATAAAACCTCAATTATTTGCCCAGTTTATGAAACTGAGTCATTTTCAGATATATTACACATTAGTGAAGAGGTTGAGTCCTCAGGAAGAAGGATCATGTAACGTCACAAATATATACAGTAATGGGAGTCCCTTGTTCTCAAAGAGACTTAAGATCATAAATTTGGAAAACTTTTCATATGGAAATAGGAATTCCAAGGCTTTTTGAGGAGTGTTAGATGCAAGATCTGCTTTGACATTAAAGCCCAAGGATCAAAAATGCCATTATGGTACCCCTGGTAGAGTAGGGTATGACCCATTCCCACTGACCATTCCCCAATCCTCAAATGTATGGATGGAATGAACAATGTGGTTGTTGGCAGGGCCTTCTATTGGTTTATTAGCCTGTGGCGTAAGGCCAAGTAGACCAAGATTTTAAATTAAAAATAATATTGTGTTCCAAGTTGGGCCAGGACTAGGGTGAAGCAAATAAAGCACCTAGGGAACAAAATTTAAGAAAACACTCACTTTCAAGATTGTGCACCCTAGCCCTGACCATGATCCTGAGTAGGAAAGATTAGTGGCATAATTAAAGAACTAAAGAATGCAGGGGAGATGGTCCCAATGTTATCTGTATTTAATGGCCCCATCAAAAATCAGATGGATAAGAAAAGATGGCAGTGAATTATTCCAGCTCCACAGAGTAATAGGTCCAATTGCAGATGCTATGCCAGAACAGGTACGTTTGCTGAAGCAGATTGACAAAGTCTCAGATACATAGTATGAGGTCATTGATCTGGAAAATGCACTCTTCCCCATCCCTGCCAAGAAGTAGTGTCAGAAACATTTTGCATTCATGCAGAGTAAATAACAGTATACATTTACCTTTATCCCTTAGGGCTACATTCATTCTCTTGTCCTTTGGTATAAACGATCTTCACTGTCTGGATATTCTACAGAACATCATGTTGTTCTACTATATTAATAACATTATGTTAACCATATCAGATGAATAAGAGGTAGCAAAAATGTTGGAAACTTTGGTAGACACATGCACTCCAAACTAGGTAAACTCTAAAACAGTTTATGGCCCATGACACAAAACTAGAGTTTTTAGGGGTCTAGTGTTCTGGACATGACAGGATATCTGCTCCAAAATAAAGTACAAAAAATTGCTTCTTGCACCTCCCACCACTAAGAAAGACTCACAACCTGATAATACTCTTCAGGTACTGCAGGAAGCATATTTCACACTTAAAATTATTTCAATGCATTTACCATGTGACATAAAACTACAGTGAGTCCTAGAGTGTACAAAGGCTCTGAATAAAATTCAGGATGTGGTGTAAGTTCTACCATATGACCTATCCTATCTTTTGGTATTACATTTATCTGCGATAGGAAAAGATGCCGTGTGGATTTTATAGTCAGATTCAGTAAAAGAACCAGAATGTAGATCCCCTATATTTCTTGAGTCAGGCCATGACATCACATGACCATGTGGTCATAACTACTGGTCATTAGCTGATTTCCCTCCCACCCAGCAATTCACAAGCCTGGGCATCATTAGATAGAAATTGTATATCCAAGATCAGGCAGGAGTAAGGCACAAGTAAGCAGATCAATCAGGTTTCCCAGATACCCATGTTATCTACCACTTTTGCTATAGTATCTCACTCTCTGCTAATATCTATGGTGACCAGCCAACAAATAAAGAAAAGTACTGAGCTTTATCCACAGTGAGTTAGCTCAGTATATTGAGGCATACTGAAATGCTTGGTAAATACATTACAGATTAACAACAGTGAACTTGAAAGACAGAAGTGAGGGGGAATTATCCCCGCTGGCAAAGTTTCAAGAGGTATACCTTAGAATCCATTTTTTTAAATTAAGACTTTATATTTTTTGGAATAGTTTTAGGTTCCAGCAGAATGGAGAGGAAGGCACAGAGATTTTCCATATAGCCCTGCCCCCCACACGCACAGCCTCCCTATCACAACATCCCCACCAGAGTAGTGTGTTTCTTAAAATTGATGAACCCACAGTGACACATTATAATCACCTGAAGTCTATAGTTTACATTATGGTTTACTCTTAGTGTTATACATTCTAAGAGTTTGTTCAAATGTATAATGACATTTATCCATTATTATGGTATCATATAGAGTATTTTCACTGCCCTAAAACTCCTCTGTGTTCTACCTATTTATCCCTCTCCATATCCCCAACACCTAGCAACCACTGATCATTTTACTTTATCATTTATCCATAGTTTTGCCTTGTCCAAAATGTCATTTAGTTGGAATTATGTAGTATGTAGCCATTTCGGATTGGCTCCTTTCACTTAGTAATAATGCGTTTAAAGGTTCATCCATGTCTTTTCATGGCTTGATAGTTCATTTCTTTTTATCATTGAATAACATTTCATTGTCTGGATGTACCAGTTTATCCATTCACCTACTAAAGAACATCTTGGCTGTTTGCAAGTTTTGGAAATTATGAATAAAGTTACTATAAACATCCATGTGCAGGTTTTTGTGTGCACATATGTTTTTAACTCCTTTGGGTAAATTCCAAAGACCACAATTGCTAGATCATTTGGTAAGAGTATATTTTGTTCTGTAAGAAACCACCAAACTGTCTCTCAAAGTGGCTGCACCATTTTGAATTTCCACCAGCAATGAGGGAGTTTCCTGTTATTCCACATCTTTCCCAGCATTTGGTATTAG
The DNA here is from genome assembly GCF_009873245.2 of Balaenoptera musculus. NCBI lineage: Eukaryota > Metazoa > Chordata > Mammalia > Artiodactyla > Balaenopteridae > Balaenoptera > Balaenoptera musculus. Next base: position 21,970,618 of record NC_045800.1, read on the forward strand.
CATTCCAGATTTTGGCCGTTGTAATAGGTGTGTAGTGTCATAATACACCTTTGGTGAAAAGATGTGGCCTGAGGTGTGGTTGTACGAACTCATGGACCAAATGGTTGGTCAGGGGCCTAGAAGGAGAAAGAGTGGAGAATTAGAGAGAAAGAAGTCTGGGGAAGAGGTCTGTGGATAGACCTTGTAAAATGGAAGAGAAATGTGCATCTGTTGCAATGCGCCCATCATAGAAAACTCACTAAACAATCAAGTGGACAAGATAACTCAGCTGGTTGATCACACTATTGCGGGCATAAAGGCTACATGAGTTGAGTAGTTATAATGACAGAAATGAAGACTACGCAGGCCCAACTGCATGGGCTTGTACTCACCAAATCCCATCTAGCTATTGCCACTGCAACAGGTGTCCAACTTGCAACAGAAACAAATGCCTAGCTCCAATATCATACCATCCCTCAAGGATATAAGTCATTCAGTTGGTGGCAATTTGAATACATTGAGTTCCTTCCATCCTGGAGAGTGCATCAGTTCATCGTGATGAATTGAATACACAGTCTGGGTATGGTTTGTCGCTCCTTGCCTACAGAACCTTAGCAAGCACAGCTATCCAAAAGTCTTACAGAGCAATGACCATTATATGGTGCTATGTCTCCTAAATGCTGAACATGAAAATCTAGGAATCAAGGGGGATGTAAGAGTGGCCCCATGATACATGAGTCCCTGTGACCCACTTGGGGAATTTGCACTTCCCATCTCTGTGACTCTGTGTCTGTAGATCTAGATGTCCCTAATAATCCCACTAACCTTACATTGTTGCTGTGAGCACACAAATGACTGAGATAATTTCTAAAAGGTGATTTTCACAGTGTTCAAAATATAGTGAACACTTCATGCAATGTTATTTATCATGTAGACATTTGACTAAGCAGAAATAAAATTTCTATTTGTCACGGTCTTAGGTTAAGCAGAGATAAAATCTTTTTTACAGCTAAATGCAAATTATCATTTAAAAGGCAAAACTTCATTCACTTAAATTTGTATTTAAGAAAAACATTTATATTTAAGTACTTAAATTTATTTGAAAAAAATTCACACTAAGATGAAGATGACTAAAAGCTGCATTTGATGACATCCTCACACTTTGTTAATGATCCAATGTAAAAGAAGAAAACTAGTATATGGGCTGAACTGTGCCCCCCAAAAAAGTATATGTTGAAGTCCTAACTCCCAGTAACTCACAATGTGACTTTATTTGGAGATAGGGTGTTTATAGAGGTTATTAGATTAAAGTGAGGTCATCATGATGGCCCCTAATTCAAAATGATTTTTGTCCTTACAAGAAGAGAAAATTTGGACACAGACATACACAGAGGGAAGATGATGTGAAGGCACAGGGAAAAGACACTGTCTACATGCCAAGGAGAGAAGCCTGGAACAGGTCCTTCCTTCCCTCGTGGCCTCAGAAAGAACCATCTTGATGATGGACTTTTAACTTCCGGAACCCTGAGGCAAATTTCTGTCTTTTAAGTCACCCAGTCTGGGGTACTTTGTTATAGCAGCCCTAGCCAACTTAGACAATTAGGGAGGCATTTCATCTATTGGGCTTGCTCTTTCCTGCTTTTCTGATAAGAACCATTTTTCATTTTGCCTTGTGAAGGGAACTAGGGTCATTGGATGCCTATTAGCTGTACTTTAAGGAATTAAAGTCAGGACTTATAAGGATCACACTTTTGGAGGCACAACAAAGATCTCTCCTGGATGGTCAGAATTAAGTATTGGACCAAGCAGGAAAATAAGGAAGAAAAAATGTTTCCTCAGCAGAGAAAGACACTGTCTTTCAGCAAATGACAGATAGATCCATTGATCTCTTGATATATTCATGTTGCTGTTGATGTTTACACAATATTAAAGTGGTCTATTTTTAGTGTAAAATTCTGGTTTAAAAAATGTTTTCACTTGCTATTACTTATTTACCATAATCTTAGGTACTTTGGTGACATTTCAATTAAGTAACACAATCACAGAGTGTAAAAGAACCAGTCTGTTGTTTTGTTTTGCTTTGCTTTCTTCCATATTGGCTTTGCTCTCTTCTGACTTAGGAGACGAGTAGGAAAACAAAAGATTTATCTGTCCCATGTGTCGAACTAGTCTGGTCACTTCCCTTATAATTTAGACAAATGAAGCAGGTGTCATTATAACCATTTTAAAAATGAGAAAATAAAAGTTCAGAGATATTTGAAAGTTTCCAATGGCCTGTAGGTAGTAAATGGTAGAGACCACTGGATTCCAAGTCGTGGTTTCCCTCCTGTCTGCTCTCAGTGTAAACTGGATGCTGCTGCTTCCGTTATAACAGCAGGAGGGCTTCAAGCTCCTACACTACCCAAACTTATTTCATTTATTTAGGCAAACAAGCAAATAAATTACTTGTTGCATTGGGAGGAAGCCATTTTTCTGCAAGTTTTTGCTATTTTCTCAAGCAAGGGGAAAAAATAAAAGTATCAATATTTTATATTTCTGCACAGGATCTTTTCCTTCTCATCATCAATAAGCAGACATACTTTTTCTCATAGATGTGAGTAATCCAGTTTTGTGTTTTGCTTTTTCCCATTAATATTGCATAATCAATGTTTATTCTTTCTTTCACTTGTTCATCCCTTTTGAGAACTTACTATAGGCCAGCTCTCTGCTAGTTCTTCGAGATGTAGAGGAAGAGTAAACATACTCTTTGCCCTTGCAAATCTCACATTCTATAGGGTAAAGAGATATGGAGACCAAAAATGACAATATGGGGAGACAAATGTTACAAGTGATACCTCTGTCAGCTTAAGTCAAGGAGAATTAGGATACAGTGAAGGAATGTCTCCTTTGCAAAAGTGGGAAGGAGTATGGGACAGCAATTCTAAGTGGCTGGAATATATGTCGAGGAGGGATGCCAGGTGGCACAATTCAAGAGGAAAACAAGGATTAGATCATTAAGTTGAACATCAAAGAATTTGAATTTAAACAGTAAGCAAGAACTTTAACCTCTATTCTTGCTTAATATAATGGGCAGTCAGTGAAAGTAGCCATCTTTCCACATTGCCCTGTTCTGACATGCGGAGGAAAGTCATACCACCACAGGGGGCAATAGAATGATTTACCAGATGTGTAGGAATTTAATGATCTGTTTTCAGAACAATTCGGGATTAATGTTTGACCACAAGCCAGCATATTTTAAATTAAAATAATTAGAGGGAATCTAGGATAATTTACTACCTCTTAATGTTTTCTAGGGAGAGTGAATTGGATTATTCTTTCCTTGTCATTCTGTCCAGCAGATCCTGTTCCATTCAAGTAATTTGAATCTGCATTTATCTGGCTCTAAAGTCTGAGTGCTTCATAATATTGCTGCAATTCTGACATGGTTTCTAGGTCTAATATTATATGGTTCTGTAGGGTTATTCTTTCCTGGCCTCTCCAGTCACAAAGTATGTGTTTTCATCACCACTGTGCTTGACAAATGACCTCCCTGGGGCTTGTCTACAATTTTGGCTGGACATCAGAATCACCTGGCAGTGCTTAAAAGCCCTGACACTCAAGCCAAAACCCATGACAAATTAAATCAGAATATCTGATATCTGGAGCTGTGATCAAGATGTGTGTGTGTGTGTGTGTGTGTGTGTGTGTAATTTTTCAGGTTATTCTAATGGATAGTTAAGGTTAAGAATGACTTCTGTGTGGTCATCAGCATGAATCATTTATATTGCTTTAAATTTACATGCTAGATATTCACTGTGTACCTGCTAGCAGAGTGTTAAGCAATGATTGGAACAACAAAAGGGATAATACAGGGTCTTTGTTCTCTAGGAGGTGACATTTTAGATTGAGGCCCAAGTCAAGCATATGTGAAATGGTTAATCAAAAATCAAGAGATCATAGAAATAAGTTGGCACACATATATGTCCGTATATATGTGCTCTTTTCTATGGAAAGTGGTGACCATACGTTTAAGTTTGTCCAGAGACAATAATGGTTTACCCTTGTTTCCTTGGAGTAATTATTAATAACACCTCATGCACTGTCAAGCTTCCTAGTTTAGCTAATGAATTATATGATTACCCTAAATGTTAAATAATGAAGCTTTGGGAAATCATGGGATGGACCCATGGAAGAGGCAAACGTGATGGACAGATGTAGAGGAATTGGCCAGGAGAGAAAGAGAAAAAGATAGAGGGACTCACATGAGCAAGAAAATATTCAGATTAGAATCGCTTTTTATATTCACAGCAATAAAAATTCATTTTGCGCAAACGCAATGGCAGCTTTGGCCTCTGCTTTGATTTTTTTTCCTCTTCCTGCAATAACTGTCTTGTGATGAGACTGCCACTTCCCTCAGGGCCCACAGCCTACTCTGCACTTGTCTTGGTTTGCTCAGCATCGAGTGGCCCACCAAGGCTTTTAGAGGATTTTTCTGTAATATGATTGTCAACCCCCAAATAATGTGATTTGTTGAGAGATTTTTCAGCTCTTACCACTGACGACAAAATGGCCACATTTGTAATATGGTGACATCAAGCAGTATTGTGGATAAAGTTGGTAGAGAGGAACAAAGTATCTACACATAACAATTTTTTCAGGGTCAATACCTCTCCCTGACAGAGTCAAAGCCACCACAGGAAGTTAATACAACTTATAATTATTAAATACCAATAGAGTGCTCAGCTATGTGCTCAATCCTAAGCACCCAGCATGGACCCCTAGTTCCTGTCGAACTTCGTGGTCTATCAGCCTCATAATCTGCACAGAGGCCTACATGGAGTTGTTAAATAAATTATGAAACTAAGATAAGTATTTCCTACTCCGTACCATAGCATACTCTCTTCACTGGCCTCAGGATCAGCACTCCATCTGATATGAAGCAGCTAAGAGATGCTACACCCATAGCGCTGGAGCTATATTCTATTTATAAACAGAAATCCATTCTTCAGCGACTTTTGCAGCCCATGAAAATGTGGAGCTCTGTGTTCAAGGACTAGCTCTATATTAACATGTCCAAGGAAGCTTACTAAAATCATTGACTTCAATCTGAAATTTTCCTAGGAGTTTGAGAAGCTAGCTGGCTGGAAGACTCTGTAACTAGGTAAAATAGAAGAATACTGGGTGTCTTACTTGTCACAGAACCTCTTCCTCAGGAAAGGATTGTCCCTGGGGTGGGCTAGGTGGGTGTCTTAGAAGATAATTTAGCTGAATTCCTCCAAGCCAGTGAGTAAATAATTTATCACAAACATGTGTGTGCTCCAGTGGTATATTTAGATGGCAGAGTCAGCTCAATCTTTTAGCTTCTTTTTTTTTTTTAATTAATTAATTTATTTACTTATTTTTGGCTGTGTTGGGTCTTCGTTTCTGTGCGAGGGCTTTCTCTAGTTGCGGCAAGCGGGGGCCACTCTTCATCGCGGTGCGTGGGCCTCTCACTGTCGCGGCCTCTCTTGTTGCGGAGCACAGGCTCCAGACGCGCAGGCTCAGTAGTTGTGGCTCACAGGCCCAGTTGCTCCGCGGCATGTGGGATCTTCCGAGACCAGGGCTCAAACCCGTGTCCCCTGCATTGGCAGGCAGATTCTCAACCACTGCGCCACCAGGGAAGCCCTAGCTTCTTTTTGAATTATTTTTCCTTCCTTCCTTCCTCCCTTCCTTTCTTTCTCTCTCTTTTTCCTTGTAAGCCTCTCATCATCTCTCCAACTTTACTTTTGTTTGCATTTTTTTTTTAATTTTTTTTTTAAATTTATTTATTTATTTTTGGCTGTGTTGGGTCTTCGTTTCTCTGCCAGGGCTTTCTCTACTTGTGGCAGGCAGGGGCCACTCTTCATCGCGGTGCGCGGGCCTCTCACTATCGCGGCCTCTCTTGTTGCGGAGCACAGGCTCCAGACGCGCAGGCTCAGTAGTTGTGGCTCACGGGCCCATTTGCTCCGCGGCATGTGGGATCTTCCCAGACCAGGGCTCGAACCCGTGTCCCCTGCATTGGCAGGCAGACTCTCAACCACTGCGCCACCAGGGAAGCCCTTGTTTGCATTTTTAACCAAACTATCAGCTGAACATAATAATTGGTGGGCAAGCGATTATTGTGCATTGACGGTATAGATCCACTTGAAACCCAAGGCAGAGAAAAGCAGAAATAATATTATGCAGAGCATGAAGTCATTTACTTCTTGGATATTCTTCCCTACAACTGACTTTTTTTAAACCTTTTTGGCTTGGAGCGGGGCTTAATGGCCAGGCTTACACTGTACCTAACAATCACATCAATAGCAATCTCTTTTCTGTTAACACCTATTGAAATGAATAGCAGTATGGGATAGAGGGTGCAAAGAACCCCAGTCGATTAGAAATTACAGGAGCAATAAAGCAGTAAAAGCATAATTTATTCATATGCATTGTGCCTTCTGTATTTTGGGCAGCAACCTAAACTGGGGGATACAAGGATGTGTGACACAGCATGCTGTGTACTCCAGGAGCTCACAGACCTCTGCTTTGTGTTCACCTCACAGACCAGAGGTGAACACAAGCACACCATTACAAAAGACATAAGTGGGAATGTGACCTCACCTAAGGAAATTAGAGAAGATCTCTAGGAAGAGGAGACCTTGGAGCTCAGATTGGAAGGAAGCATAATGAAGATTGAGGAGCACCAAGGGGTGAGTAGGAGAAAGTGTTCTTGATAGAAGTGTAAAACACAGAGATGAAGGAGATTATAACACAATGGGAAGCTTTAAGTAGCTCAGTGTGGCAGGAGCATAGAGTTTAAGAGGGACAAGGGAGAGACGTAGCTAGAGATGTCTGCAGGGCCAGATGACATAGAACACAAGAGGGGCCTCTCTACGCTTACTTACGGAGAGCCACAACACCTTCAGAGGCTCATGGCAGTCAATACGGACTTTCCCACAGAGAGCATTATCAGCATATATATTATATAAACAGCGATACCCATTGTCCACTTTTCTCAGCCAGCAAGTATGCAGAAAAGGAGGTGAGGGTTGCAAAGGTCAAGGCTGGAGCAAGGGTGCCTTTTAGCCAAAGCTGTGCAGTTTCAGAGCATGTAAAAAAACAAAAACTAAGCAGAGAGTGGATCAAGTCTGGCAAGAGAGAAGAGTCTGTATGAGTCATCAAAGTCAGATGGAAGTTAGAAGTACATATCATAAAATGAAATTCCTAAGCAGGGAATCATATAGAAAGAAGACGTGGACAGAATCAATAGTTTAGAGGACACATCTGGGCAATTCCTGACTCATGGGTTAATGCCTGTGGTTGATAGCCATGTGCCTTCTGCTTTGGAATGCTTGCTAATGTCAAAAGTTCAAGAGTGGAGGTGACTATTGAACCCCTTGGTATTACTTAGTTACATTCTAGGCCAGATTCTTCAATACTGTTTCACTTTGGACCCAGCCTGCTTTATGACTTGCAGAATTCCAGGAGCTCCAGGATTGCAGCATATCACATACCAGCTGCAGAGGCTGGCAGGAGAGGCCATGTGGTCTATGCCTTGAGCTCCCAGGGGGACAGAATTATATTCTTTAAAGGTTCTGGAAGCTGTAGACCCAGTGCACAATATTGTCCTTGTGGGGAGAAGAGGTGTTTAGGCACTCAAGCACCTTCCTAGGTAGCAAAGAACAAAATGAAAGACCTGTTGTGGCAGAATTTGTTCAAGGGCCTGTGAGGCCCCTGCTGGGAATTTCAAGATACAAATGAATGAACCTCGGAGAGGAACTGCATTTTTGTCTATGTCAATGATTGGGGACCAGAGCCAATGAAATCCTATTGATTGCTGTTTTCATCTTATTTTTAACCCCATCCTGGTATGATATGGAGAAACACAGTTTGGATCAAAACTATTGAATCCCTAAAATAATCACAGACATTAAAAAAAAAAAAGAATCTCATACAAGATCTTCAGATAGAATTTAGAGTAGAAAAATGTTTCTGTTTCTCTGTATCTATTTTGAAAGAATAAACTTGCTTCTGCAAGTCACATTTTTCTAAGGCCCATATGTAAACATATTCATTTATAAAAACACAAAAAGTGAGTTATATATGAAAAGTTTTCTTAGGTGTGGGGTATGGTTTTGGTTTTAGTACCCCACTAACCCCTTGGCTTGGGGATCCCTTAATTTGTGAAAGAATCAAATGTTCCTCCCTAAATATCTCCTACCTCAAGCTGTGGTAAACTGTTAATTCAAAATCACAAATAATATCAAAGCCATCTTCAAATTCTAGAAAGACACATATATTCTTGATGATTGAGAAGTATCTGCTATGACACAATCAGGCTTAAATATGCTTCTCCTTTTTTCCTTCTTCCTCATATTCCTCCTATATCATACATTTGATGGTTTCCCCAGAACTACTGTCTCTCGAAGGTTTCTTTATGGCTCCCTCTTGAATGTCAAGAGATCTCTATCATGTATTGCATTTTATGATGCATTTAGAATTGATTTATGGGTTTAAATTTCTAATAAGTCTGTCTGTGTCTAGAGACATGAAAGTGGGTAATACTGTGAAATTATGAAGTTTGTTTATTCCTTTATTAAGAAAGTACTATTGAGGGCTAAGTAGGGCGCACATACTATGGTAGATACAAGGGATACATAGGAGAATAAGCATGGTTTGCATTCTTAATATCCTAAAATATAGGAGAATAAAGAGAATTGTTACAATGGTGGTGGGGCATTGACCAAACTGTTACAATGTAGATTTAGTGACTTGATGGATTATAAATACAGTCAATTGTTTAGTGAACATAGTAATGCACTAAGTAGGGGAAATACCACAGTTTAGTGTAAAGAAAACCATTTGGGATACTGGATTTTTCCTATGCTTGGAGAATCTCATAGTATGTTAGGATTCAAAGGAATATAAAATGTTACTCAGCTTTACTCTATCTTGTAATTTGTTCTGGGACACGTTTAACAGTATTTTAAAATTTTTTTAGCTGTTATGGTTTCTGCTTGGGGAAGATTTCCATTTTTTTTTTTGTTTGTTTCTTTAGATTAAGATTAATTTTTATCTGAGAAATAGAGTCCTATGATATTATTTAAATAGATCCAGGCATGCCTGACAAATCTACTTTCTGTCTAAGCATTGTAGATGAAAATTTGATCTGAAACAGAATATCCGCATAGAATCAAAAATATCTTCCCACAAATCGTTTATTTTAAATAAAATGCAGGAAAATAAGACCTTTCAAATGGGAAAAAAAGTTGTGAAAACCATCTGAACCAATGTAACATCACCAAAAATCATATCAGATACCTCCTCATATGGTGCACTGAAAAGGACAATCATTACCAACATGTTTTTTTTGTCAAAAATGCATAATAGGGATCTATTTATGAGTGAAACATCAAACACAAATTAAGAGATATTTTCCAAAATAACTACACTATTCTCTTCAAATAAAAGTCAAGTTTGGGACTTCCCTGGTGGCGCAGTGGTTAAGAATCCGCCTGCCAATTCAGGGGACACGGGTTTGAGCCCTGGTCCAGAAAGATCCCACATGCCGCGGAGCAACTAAGCCCCCGTGTGCCACACCACTGAGCCTGCACTCTAGAGCCTACGAGGCATAACTACTGAGCCTGCATGCCACAACTACTGAAGCCCCCATGCCTAGAGGTCGTGCTCCACAACCAAGAGTAGACCCCGCTGCCGCAACTAGAGAAAGCCCGCGTGCAGCAACAAAGACCCAACACAGCCAAAAAAAAAAGTCAAGTTTATGAAAGACAAGAGTAGAGTGAAGAATTTTGCAGAATGATGGAGACTGAAGAGCCATGTCAACTAAATGCTATTTGTGATCCTGGCTTATATGCTGGACCAGGAAACAAGCATATAGACAAAGTTATAAAGAAAATCATTGTAAAAGTTGAAGATATTTGAATATGGCCTGAATTTGCATAATATAATATTATATAATAATACATTTCATTATTGTGCTAATTGTGCTTTGGTTCTGTGATAGAATGTCCCTCTTTTAAGAAATATTGATATATTCTGATGCATTTAAAGGTAAAAGGAAATATCTCCGAATTCCTGTAAAGTACTTCAGAAAAAAAATTGTGCCTATATGTGCATATGTGAGAGAGGGAAAGAGACATTGAGAGAGAAAGACTGACAGACATTGCTCTCCTCTGGTTTCCATGCCTTTGTTATGTTCATGATCCAAAAATAAGACTTGATAGTATGAAGAAACCCATATTTTGATGAGGCTATGAAATTATAACTAAGCCACTGAGGGTCACGCCACTAGCAAGTATCAAAGTCAGGCTACAAATACAGGTTATGTTATTCCCAAATCCACTCTCTTAATCACTAAACTATTTGATATTAAGATGTAGACCTTGATATTTTAACCTTAAAGACAGCTCCCAGCTCCTTTGGCCTGACAACGATGCCACATGGCACACAGGGAAAAAGCACCAGTCTTTTGCATTGATTTTGTATATGTAATGATCCCACTGCCCTGCTCTTCCATGTTTGTAGGATCAAGGACTTTGAACTTCACAAGATGTTGGCCATAGACTCACACCATTTCACCATACACAGAGATGACTGGCCGTCCTGAATGCCCAAGTCCTCAGGTCCCTCAGAGTTGAAAGAACTGGGGTGTGACTTGATGCACCTCCCCTCCCAGGTCACCTGCCATGCACCTGAGTTAACAGGGAGGACACCTGCAATGTTATGGTCAGCTTATTCTGTCTTTTCCTAGGGATATGGTCTTTGTGTCTTTGTGTAGGTGGTTTCCTTTTCTAAATTCAAGAAATCTTCTCATCTCTCTACCTTCTTGGTCTCACTTTTCATCAACTATTTAATTGAATATGGAGATCAGCTTCCTTCCTATGGTTGTTTGTGTTTGTGTTTTGTGACTAGAAGTGTTAGCTACTGTCAAAATATGGTAAAGGGAAGCCAGAACACAGTAGAAGTGAGGTGGAACCCTGGTGAGGACCTCCAGAACCTGATTGGTGCTGACTCTGGCGCCGATAATCCAGGCATCCCCAGGCCTCAGACTGCACATTAGTAATAAAGCAGGAGACCATACTCCTTGTTGGCTCAGGACAGTCCTTTTTATGCCTGTTTTCCCAGAATAGTTATTCATAGTGCTCAGTTTCACTCTCAGAAACTGTCCCCATTTGACTGACAAATTATACGCTCAACCAAATATTAGAGAGAAAAAATGTGTTGATATGAGGATCAAATGGAATAATGCAACATGGGGTGGAGATTACCAGCACAGACCCTGAACCCAGATTGTTGAGGTTTGAATACAGACTTGGCCACTTATTAGCTATGTGACTATGGACAAGTGACATGGTAAGTTTGGCCTCCCCATCCAGGAATTTCATGTGTATCATGAAGTGATACACATATATAAAGCAATGTACTTTCTGAGATGGTCCTTTTAATGAACATTCCTCTTGAACCTGTAGGAGTCAGGTATTAGGTTATCTTGACACTCATTAATACATAAACTCTTGGGATTAATATAGCTAAACCAATTCCTGGTGTTGACTGAAAAAAAAAATGTACAATGTGAGAGTTGCAAGTTAAGTTTTATTTAGCGCAAAATGAGGACTATAGCCAGGGAGCCACAGCTTCAGATAGCTCTGTGTAACTGCTCCGAAGAGGTAGGGGGGAAAGGTCAGTATATATGTGATTTTGGTGAAGGGAGGTATATGCAATTAAACACACATTTTGCAAAAGGTTACTGCTGGTCATGAGAAGAAGATGACTCCTTCTTCTAAGAATTGATTTTAGTGCTTTTCTAGATATAAGGAGATGCAAGAATCGGGCACATAAAATCTTCTCCTGAAAATATCTAGCTATCTGAAGACTTGTTCTGCCCGTTTTTCCCAGAGTACAGAGCACCTCATTCTTGATATCCACCCTGAATTCCTTTCAGGGTGTGTTGAAGGTCAGTAGCTGCAGTGGCTTAATCCTTGTAGAAGCAGATACAAGTGTCAATTTTTAGTTGGCATTGGAAAAGTTCATGTAACCACCATTTCTACTTTCAGGGCAATACAATACATACATAGTCTTGACTAGCTCTGGGGAAAAGGCCTACCGATGTTGTGTTTATTAAAAAGAGGATGCCAAGGTCCCACTGCCAGTAGAACTTTCCTTTGAAGATTTCCCCTAACAGTATGGCTGGGATTGCTCTGAATAATCTGTACTGTCTAGACTAGGTTCCTCTGTCAGAGAGCTGAGTAGGACACTATCTGTACAGACTGTGTTTATTCCCAAAACTGATCCCATTGCCCCTTGACTGACCCTGTTGACACCCCCTGTGGTCCTGAGAGATGTGGCATGTCCCCCTCTCTTGGGAACTGTGTGCAACAAACTATTTTTTAATGGCAATTGTCTCCTGATCTGTTGACCTGACCATATCTGAATATAAAATCTACATTTTAAAACAGGTCCTGGTGCTCAGAGTCACCCATTTGCCTGGTCTTTGACATTTGACTTTGGTTCCTTACAGAATCAATCACAGTGATGATTTGCTTTTCCAGTGAAATGTCATGGACTTACTTATGCCTTTAGAAAACCCCATTCACATTCACAACATATTTGCAAGAGGTAAGAAAAAGGGACTGTTAGTTAACAAAAATTATCATTACCTTAGGAAGAATTTTAATATATGGAACAAAATCTCCTTGTACTATAGTTTAAAATAACTTCAGAAGGAATACCTATTGCTCAAAACTATTTTGTAATCAATGGCTTATGATTTTTACCTTTTAAAGCACATCATGTATGTTTCCTCATTTGATCACTATGGTTACAGGCTTATTATTTCCACTTTCTAGATGAAAGACATCAAGTTTAGAGAAGTTGTGACTCACTAGGCAGCAAAGCTAACATTAGAACTCTGGTTGACTTGGTCCCAGCCTTGTGTTCCTTCCTTTCTATCACATTGTTTCCTATTAATGACATTACTGTTCATGATGAGATAGAGATAATAATGATAATAATGATGATGAGGTGTACTCAAAGTGTTTCATGTCTGTCTTTTTAATCTTTATTTCTTTAAATTCAGCCTTTCCTTTATGCCCAAACATAAATAAGAGGTCATATTTCATGACTAGAGAAAAGAAATTGTTCTTCCAATTTTCCCTAGGCTTTTTCCTTCCATGTTAAGAACTATTTTTTGATGCTGTTTTCTTAACTGTAAATAAGCTTACAAGAGGGAGTATTCAACCAAAACAATTATAATTGGCTACAAACATAATCCAATAACTTCATTTCACCCATATTGTTAAAAGAGTTAATTGAACCTGCACAGACAGCCGCCAGCTAAATATACTGCTGTAAGCACACAGTAAATCTGATTTCCTCCATAAACATCCCTCTGCAAAAGTGATGTACATAAAAGGGGAAGGAGGGAGGATTCTTCAGTGTAATTCCCAAAGTTTATGCATTTGTCCATGTGGTTCCAAATATGTAATCCTGTCAATTCAGGAAGGAGAGAGAGAGGAGGAGGGAGAGAGAAAGAGGAAGAGAGAGAGAGTATGTATCTATGTATCTATCATCTATATATCTGCAAGCAAAACAGGTGAACAATAAAAAGACACAACTTTCCCATTACAGCCAAGCTCAGGCCAAATCTGAGAGGCTCTTTGCCTCTTTTCTGCCCCAAACACTGTATCTAACATCTATGTGCATTAATCTGGAGGAGGTGAGGTGTCTTTTGTCTGGGTAGTTGTTTCCTCTCTGAGCACATCAGCATACATTTTTCTCTTTAAAAACTCAAAATATAGTAAAATCTTATTTTTTCAGACCTTACTGACTTGGAAGTGTGCTGTCCAGGTCGGCAGTTACCCCATCAGAGATATTTGAAAGACATCTTGTGTCTATGAATTTCTGGTCCCACTGCTCTCTTTATTCACACTGCAACCTGGGGCAAGCCAGGAAGCATTTAAACTTACATTGTTCACTTTTGAAAAGAAGTCCTAATCACTTTTTTATTTTACTAATGGAGTCATGAATAAATGTGAATAGATTTTTAAAATGTGAAATACAGGTGTGAGAAAATAGTCAATAAATGAATTCAAGAAAAAATAGTGTAAACAACTATAAAAGAAATTTTCTCTTACTTCCAAATGAAGTTGTTTTTAGTCATTCTTAGAACATAAATTATACCCTAAAAATGAATTTCCAAATGGAAATATCCACGTTTAGTTCACTAAGGAAGGTTTCCTCTTTGAATGTTCTTTGGTAATACTTTGTTAATGCAGATTTTAGTTTTTGTGGCTTTTAAAGACACCTCATAATTGGGGCTTTCCCCGATTCAAATTGCTGGTCATTTCAGTTAGTCCGAATTAGTAAGCTTGTATGCCAGCCATTTTCATGGTCTGAGTTGACAAGCCTCAGACTTGGAATTTTGTGTTAAGGTGTAATCTGTTTTTCTTCTAGAAAATAAATGATTTATCTCTGTAAATTTTATTAACTACCTCTGCTTAATAAGAAAGAGGAATACTGGTTTCTCACTCTAAGCTCATTGCTAGTGGAACATTTTACCAATTCCATGTGTTTACCTCTTAACAATATTATCCGGTATTTATTAGCTGTTTATGTCTCAAGAAAGAGATCATGCCCTTGCCACTCATCTGTTCTGCTTGCTTTTAGGATCTTCAACGTACTTTGTACAATTAGCGCTAACCTTACCTTCCCCAAATTTGTTTCTATTCATGTGTTTACCAAGAGTACACTCAGCATTGTGCTGTAAGCTGCAGGAGCCAGAACAAAGGTAATTTTAGTTCTTAGTGTGCCAATAATAGTCATTGTAAAAGATTTATGGAGTTTACAGTCCTGTAGGAGAGTTGAACCACAATCCCACAGTTAATGAACAATATGAGACAGTCTATGATTAAGGAAAGCGATTTGGGAATCTAGCTGTTAGTGTTATGGGAATGGAGAAACGATAGAATATAATATTTGGAGGAGGTGAGACATGAATTGAGCCTGGGGGTGGGGGTGACTAGGACATAAATAGGATAAAAGGTAAAAAGAGAGATTTCAGATTAGGTTTCAAAGTGGGACTTCAAGGGCCAAAGCTATTGATGTCTTTGAGTGAGTATAGCAGGCTACTCTTTTTTATCCTTTGCTTAATGAAAGTAAATCCATGGATGTCAGTGATTTGGGCTTTTCCTAATTAATGCAGCTTCGGTGGTACTTAATTGTTTTGTCTGATCTTTAATCTTTATTGGAATAGCAATCTACTTCTTCTTGGAATGTTCCTCCTTAGCTCAAGTTGTATATTTTCTTTCTTCTTTTTTTTTAATTAAATCTTGTTGCTTTTTTTTTTTTTTTTTTTATGGCTGTGTTGGGTCTTCGTTTCTGTGCGAGGGCTTTCTCTAGTTGCGGCAAGCGGGGGCCACTCTTCATCGTGGTGCATGGGCCTCTCTCCATCGCGGCCTCTCTTGTTGCGGAGCACAGGCTCCAGACGCGCAGGCTCTGTAATTGTGGCTCACAGGCCTAGCTGCTCCGTGGCATGTGGGATCCTCCCAGACCAGGGCTCGAACCCGTGTCCCCTGCATTGGCAGGCGGATTCTCAACCACTGCGCCACCAGGGAAGCCCTCAAGTTGTATATTTTCTAAAGAGATTTTTTTCCCCTAGAACTCTACTGATACATATATATCAGCAGATATATATATGTGTGTGTGTGTGTGTGTGTGTGTGTGTGTGTGTGTGTATATATATACATACATACCTGCTGTCCATATTTGATTGGTTCTGGACAGGACCTTGACCTAAACTTAATAAAAGAGTCACCTACTCAAGATTTTTGGTCTTGGAGCAAGGGAGATCATTAGGTCAGTTTTTCCATTTACATCTGTTAAGATGTGAAACTTGGAAGCTCTAATCAATCTGGGATTGGCCATGTGTAAAAAGCTCCTTTGAGGTAGGAGAGAAGAATGAGGCTGACACACAGAGGGAAATGGGGATGTGTGTGTGTGTGTGTGTGTGAGAGAGAGAGAGAGAGAAATCATCTTGAGCAGCTTGATGGTTCTGTTTTGCCTAAGGCCTAACCACAATCTTGTTCTCAGTTTACTTTTTTAGTGCTCGCAAATAAAAAAAATACTAAATTATTATTCAGTAAATGTTATTGTCTGAATGTTTGTGTCTCCCCCCAAATTTATATGTTGAAATCTTAACCTACCAGGATGATGATATTAGGAGGTGGGGACTGTGGTAGATGATTAGGTCAGGAGGGCAGAGCCCTCGTGAATGGAATTCAAGTATTTATAAAAGAGGCCCCACAGAGCCCCCTAGCCCCTTTTTCCAAGTGAGGACATAAGAAGTCTGCCACAGGGAACAGGGCCCTCACCTGACAATGCTGGCACCCTGATCTTGGATTTGCAGTCTCTACAACTGTGAGGAGTACATTTCTGTTGTTTACAAGCCACCTCATCTCTAGTATTTGTTTGAGTGGCCCAAAAGGACTAAGACAGCAAATTAACAACTGATTTGGAAATGCAAAGTTTAGCCTGTGCATGTCCATATAGTACCGTTATGCAAATTAAAATAAAGATATCGACTCTGGTCGTTGCATAATCGTAGGGCTTATCAAGCGGATTACAGGATGCCTTACAGCTCCTACTCACCAAGCCCTTAACTTGTTGTCTTTGTGGAGTAAATAACCTATATAACCATTTACAGCAATCTTAGAGAGGTCCTGGATCTTTACCCTTGGCTGTAAATACTATTTTGGTTTAATGATTCCCCTCTATTTCCTTAACAGTCTATTAATTTATTTGTTTCTACCCAAAATATCCTGGGGTACTCACCGGGAACTTAGACCACTTATATGGAGCTTTCTAATTATCAGGAAATAATTTGTGATCACCTTCTTTTCCCAATAAACTCTGCAATAACAGAAACAGAACTTTTTTTCAGTGAGAGTGTGGAGTAGCAATAGATATGAGTGAAAAATGTAGACAAAAGAAGACCCAGTTCTATTTGCCTTTAGTTTTATTATTTGAATACTCTAAACAGGAAGCTGTAACTTGGTTCCTGAATTGTTAATACCTTTGACAGTTACACTAAGCTTGGGCACCATATAATGTTCCCAGAGAAATTGAAAATTGGTGTGTACATATTATATTGCAGCAACAAATGAAGTTATAATGCAAAGAGAATGCTCACAGCAAGAATAGTTATTCCTGGGCAGGTCTAGTCATGTCCCAAGGCCTCTAAAATCAGGGGAAACCCTCCCCAAGGCTTGGGAAAAGGCCAGGACATTTTATTTGCATGTGTTGGGGAGGGCCTTAATGGGGTAAATTCTTCAGCATAAATTATTGCGCAATTTGTAAGTATTTTTATAAAGAATACTATTTAGCTTCTCAGCTCAGAGATAGAAGAATCCATTTTATGGATAAAGGAGATATCTTGCAGTTCCTTTATGTATAAAGGAACTAAGAGGGAATGACCTTACTCTGGACAGAAATTATTCAGCAATAGATTTAAAGATAAAAAAAAAAAAAATCTCAGAGGAGCTTCAAGATGGCAGAAGAGTAAGATGCGGAAATCGCTTTCCTCCCCACAAATACATCAGAAATATATCTACATGTGGAACAACTCCTACAGAACACCTACTGAACGCTAGCAGAAGACCTCAGACCTCCCAAAAGGCAAGAAACTCTCCACGTACCTGGGTAGGGCAAAAGAAAAAAGAAAAAACAGAGACAAAAGAATAAGGATGGGACCTGCACCAGTGGGAGGGAGCTGTGAAGGAGGAAAGGTTTCCACACACTAGGAAACCCCTTCACGGGGGGAGACTGCAGGTGGCAGAGGGGGGGAGCTTCAGAACCACGGAGGAGAGCGCAGCAAAAGGTGTGCGGAGAGCAAAGCGGAGAGATTCCCACACAGAGGATCGGTGCACACCAGCACTCACAAGCCCAAGAGGCTTGTCTGCTTACCCGCCAGGGCGGGCGGGGCTGGGAACTGAGGCTCGGGCTTCGGTCGGATCCCAGGGAGAGGACTGGGGTTGGCTGCGTGAACACAGCCTGAAGGGGGCTAGTGCGCCCCAGCTAGCCGATAGGGAGTCCGGGAAAAAGTCTGGAGCTGCCGAAGAGGCAAGAGACTTTTTCTTCCCTCTTTGTTTCCTGGTGCGCGAGGAGAGGGGATTCAGAGCGCCGCTTAAAGGAGCTCCAGAGACGAGCGCGAGCCTCGGCTATCAGCGCGGACCCCAGAGACGGGCATGGGACGCTAAGGCTGCTGCTACAGCCACCACAATGCCTGTGTGTGAGCACAGGTCACTGTCCACACCTCCCCTCCCGGGAGCCTGTGCAGCCCACCACTGCCAGGGTCCCGTGATCCAGGGACAACTTCCCAGGGAGAATGCATGGCGCACATCAGCCTGGTGCAATGTCATGCCGGCCTCTGCCACCGCAGGCTCGCCCCGCGTCCGTACCCCTCCCTCCCCCCGGCCTGAGTGAGCCAGAGCCCCCAGATCAGCTGCTCCTTTAACCCCGTCCTGTCTGTGCGAAGAACAGACGCCCTCAGGCAACCTACATGCAGAGGTGGGACCAAATCCAAAGCTGAACCCAGGAGCTGTGGGAACAAAGAAGAAAAAGGGAAATCTCTCCCAGCAGCCTCAGGAGCAGCAAATTAAATCTCCACAGTCAAATTGATGTTCCCTGCATCTGTGGAATACCTGAATAGACAACGAATCATCCCAAATTGAGGAGGTGGACTTTGGAAGCAACGATATATATATTTTTTTCCCTTTTTCTCTTTTTGTGAGTGTGTATCTGTATGCTTCTGTGTGTGATTTTGTCTGTATAGCTTTGCTTTTACCATCTGTCCTACGGTTCTGTTTTTTTTGTTTTTGTTTTTAGTATAGTTTTTAGCACTTGTTATCATTGGTGGATTTGTTTTTTGGTTTGGTTGCTCTCGTCTTTCTTTCTTTCTTTTTTTTTTAATTAAATAAATGTTTTTAATAATTATTTTTTATTTTAATAACTATTTTATTTTATTTTACTTTATTTTATTTTATTTTACTTTATCTTCTTCTTTCTTTCCTTTTTTTCTCCCTTTTACTCTGAGCCGTGTGGATGACAGGCTCTTGGTGCTCCAGCCAGGCGTCAGGGCTGTGCCTCTGAGGTGGGAGAGCCAACTTCAGGACACTGGTCCACAAGAGACCTACCAGCTCCACGTAATACCAAATGGCAAAAACCTCCCAGAGATCTCCATCTCAACACTCAATGAGCAGCAAGCTACAGTGCTGGGCACCCTATGCCAAACAACTAGGAAGACAGGAACACAACCCCATCCATTAGCAGAGAGGCTGCCTAAAATCATAATAAGGCCACAAACACCCCAAAACACACCACCAGACGTGGACCTGCCCACCAGAAAGACAAGACCCAGCCTCATCCACCAGAACACAGGCACTAGTCCCCTCCACCAGGAAGCCTACACAACCCACTGAACCAACCTTAGCAACTGGGGACAGACACCAAAAACAATGGGAACTATGAACCTGCAGCCTGCGAAAAGGAGACCCCAAACACAGTAAGTTAAGCAAAATGAGAAGACAGAGAAACACACAGCAGATGGAGGAGCAAGGTAAAAACCCACCAGACCTAACAAATGAAGAGGAAATAGGCAGTCTACCTGAAAAACAATTCAGAATAATGATAGTAAAGATATCCAAAATCTTGGAAATAGAATGTAGAATATACAAGAAACGTTTAACAAGGACCTAGAAGAACTAAAGATCAAACAGACAGTGATGAACAACGCAATAAAGGAAATAAAAAATTTTTCTAGAAGGGATCAATAGCAGAATAACTGAGGCAGAAGAACGGATAAATGACCTGGAAGATAAAATAGTAGAAATAACTACTGCAGAGCAGAATAAAGAAAAAAGAATGAAAAGAATTGAGGACAGTCTCAGAGGCCTGTGGGACAACATTAAATGCACCAACATTTGAATTATATGGGTCCCAGAAGAAGAAGAGAAAAAGAAAGGGACTGAGAAAATATCTGAAGAGATTATAGTTGAAAACTTCCCTACTATGGGAAAGGAAATAGTTAATCAAGTCCAGGAAGCACAGAGAGTCCCATACAGGATAAATCCAAGGAGAAACATGCAAGGCACATATTAATCAAACTATCAAATATTAAATACAAAGAAAACATATTAAAAGCATCAAGGGAAAAACAACACATAACACACAAGGGAATCCCCATAAGGTTAACAGCTGATTTTTCAGCAGAAACTCTGTAAGCCAGAAGGGAGTGGCAGGACATATTTAAAGTGATGAAGGAGAAAAACCTACAACCAAGTTTACTCTACCCAGCAAGGATCTCATTCAGATTTGACAGAGAAATTAAAACCTTTGCAGACAATCAAAAGCTAAGAGAATTCAGCACCACCAAACCAGCTTTACAACAAATGCTAAAGGAACTTCTCTAGGCAGGAGAAGGAAAAGACCTACAATAACAAAGCCCAAACAATTAAGAAAATTGTAATAGGAACATACATATCGATAATTACCTTAAATGTAAATGGATTAAATGCTCCAACCAAAAGGCATAGACTGGCTGAATGGATACAAAAACAAGACCTGGGGGCTTCCCTGGTGGCGCAGTGGTTGAGAATCTGCCTGCCAATGCAGGGGACATGGGTTCGAGCCCTGGTCTGGGAAGATCCCACATGCTGCGGAGCAACTGGGCCCGTGAGCCACAACTACTGAGCCTGCGCATCTGGAGCCTGTGCTCGGCAAGAAGAGAGGCCGCGATAGTGAGAGGCCCGCGCACCGCAATGAAGAGTGGCCCCCGCTTGCCACAACTGGAGAAAGCCCTCGCACAGAAATGAAGACCCAACACAGCCAAAAATAAATAAATAAATTTACCAAAAAAAAAAGTCATTAAAAACAAAAAAAAAAACAAAAAAAACAAGACCTGTATATATGCTGTCTACAAGAGACCCACTTCAGATCTAGGGACATATACAGAATGAAAGTGAGGGGATGGAAAAAGATATTCTGTACAAATGGAAATCAAAAGAAAGCTGGAGTAGCAATACTCATATCAGACAAAACAGACTTTAAAACAAAGACTATTACAAGAGACAAAAGAAGGACACTACATAATGATCAAGGGATCAATCCAAGAAGAAGATATAACAATTGTAAATATTTATGCACCCAACATAGGAGCACCTCAATACATAAGGCAAATACTAACAGCCAAAAAAGGGGAAATCGACAGTAACACAATCATAGTAAGGGACTTTAAAACCCCACTTTCACCAATGGACAGATCATCCAAAATGAAAAAAATAAGGAAGCACAAGCTTTAAATGATACATTAAACAAGATGCACTTAACTGATACTTATAGGACATTCCATCCAAAAACAACAGAGTACAGTTTCCTCTCAAGTGCTCATGGAACATTCTCCAGGATAGATCATATCTTGGGTCACGAATCAAGCCTTGGTAAATTTAAGAAAATTGAAGTCATGTCAAGTACCTTTTCCGAGCACAACGCTATCAGACTAGATGTCAATTACAGGAAAAAATACAAACACATGGAGGCTAAACAATACACTACTTAATATAACCAAGAGATCACTGAAGAAATCAAAGAGGAAATAAAAAAATACCTAGAAACAAATGACAATGAAAACACGATGACCCAAAACGTATGGGATGCAGCAAAAGCAGTTCTAAGAGGGAAGTTTATAGCAATACAATCCTACCTTAAGAAACAAGAAACATCTCAAATAAACAACCTAACCTTACACCTAAAGCAATTAGAGAAAGAAGAACAAAAAAACCCCAAAGTTAGCAGAAGGAAAGAAATCATAAAGATCATATAAGAAGTAAATGAAAAAGAAATTAAGGAAACGATAGCAAACCTCAATAAAACTAAAAGCTGGTTCTTTGAGAAGATAAACAAAATTGGTAAACCATTAGCCAGACTCATCAAGAAAAAAAGGGAGAAGACTCACATCAATAGAATTAGAAATGAAAAAGAAGTAACAACTGACACTGCAGAAATACAAAGGATCATGGGAGATTAATACAAGCAACTATATGCCAATAAAATGGACAACCTGGAAGAAATGGACAATTCTTAGAAGAACACAACCTTCTGAGACTGAACCAGGAAGAAATAGAAAATATAAACAGACCAATCACAAGCACTGAAATTGAAACTGTGATTTAAAATCTTCCAACAAACAACACCCCAGGAACAGATGGCTTCACAGGTGAATTCTATCAAACATTTAGAGACGACATAACACCTATCCTTCTCAAACTCTTCCAAAATATAGCAGGGAGAGGAACATTCCCAAACTCATTCTACGAGGCCACCATCACCCTGATACCAAAACCAGACAAAGATATTCCACAAAAAGAAAACTACAGACCAATATCACTGATGAATATAGATGCAAAAATCCTCAACAAAATACTAGCAAACAGAATCCAACAGCACATTAAAAGGATCATACACCATGATCAAGTGGGGTTTATCCCAGGAATGCAAGGATTCTTCAATATACGCAAATCAATCAATGTGATACACCATATTAACAAATTGAAAGCGAAAAACCATATGATCATCTCAATAGATGCAGAGAAAGCTTTTGACACAATTCAACACCCATTTATGATAAAAACCCTCCAGAAAGTAGGCATAGAGGGAACTTTCCTCAACATAATAAAGGCCGTATATGACAAACCCATAGCCAACATTGTCCTCAGTGGTGAAAAACTGAAACCATTTCTGTAAGATCAGGAACAAGGCAAGGTTGCCCACTCTCACCACTCTTATTCAACATAGTTTTGGAAGTTTTAGCCACAGCAATCAGAGGAGAAAAAGAAATAAAAGGAATCCAAATCAGAAAAGAAGAAGTAAAGCTGTCACTGTTTGCAGATGATATGATACTATACATAGAGAATCCTAAAGATGCTACCAGAAAACTACTAGAGCTAATCAGTGAATTTTGTAAAGTAGCAGGATACAAAGTTAATGCACAGAAATCTCTTACATTCCTAAACACTAATGATGAAAAATCTGAAAGTGAAATTAAGCAAACACTCTCATTTACCATTGCAACAAAAAGAATAAAATATCTAGGAATAAACCTACCTAAGGAGACAAAAGACCTGTATGCAGAAAATTATAAGACACTGATGAAAGAAATTAAAGATGATACAAATAGATGGAGAGATACACCATGTTCTTGGATTGGAAGAATCAACATTGTGAAAATGACTATACTACCCAAAGCAATCTACAGATTCAATGCAATCCCTATCAAACCACTGGCATTTTTCACAGAACTAGAGCAAAAAATTTCACAATTCGTATGGAAACACAAAAGACCCCGAATAGCCAAAACAATCTTGAGAAAGAAAAACGGAGCTGGAGGAATCAGGCTCCCGGACTTCAGACTATATTACAAAGCTACAGTAATCAAGACAGTATGGTACTGGCACAAAAACAGAAATATAGATCAATGGAACAGGATAGAAAGTTCAGAGATAAACCCACGCACATATGGTCACCTTATCTTTGATAAAGGAGGCAAGAATATACAGTAGAG